>NC_133326.1:166688173-167019934 GCF_042186555.1 Aquarana catesbeiana
TGTGGCAAACGAGGTTTAATGTTGATAAATGTAAAGTTATGCACTTGGGGGCTAAGAATATGCAAGCATCATACATACTACAACTAGGAGAATCCATAGTGGAGAAGGATCTGGGGGTTTTGGTAGATCATAAGCTAATGCCAAGCTGCATTTTCTAAAGCGAGCAAAGTCCTTTCTTGTATTAAGAGAGGTATGGACTCCAGAGAGAAAGATCTGATGTTGCCCCTGTACAAATCATTAGTAAGACCTCATCTGGAATATGCAGTTCAGTTTTGGGCACCAGTTCTCAAAAAGGATATAGGGGAACTGGAGAAAGTGCAGAGAAAGGCAACCAAACTGATAAGAGGCATGGAGGAGCTCAGCTATGAGGAAAGATTAGAGGAACTGAATTTATTCTCTCTTGAGAAGAGGAGATTAAGGGGGGATATGATCAACATGTACAAATATATAAGGGGTCCATATAGTGAACTTGGTGTTGAGTTATTCACTTTACGGTCAACACAGAGGACAAGGGGGCACTCTTTACGCCTAGAAGAAAAGAGATTTCATCTTCGAATACGGAGATGGTTTCTTCACAGTAAGAGCTGTGAAAATGTGGAATAGGCTCCCTCTGAGGTGGTTCTGGCAAGCTCAGCAGATTTTTTAAGAAAGGCCTGGATTCTTTCCTAAATGTACATAGTATAACTGGGTACTAACATTTATAGGTAAAGTTGATCCAGGCAAAATCCGATTGACTCTCTGGGATCAGGAAGGATTTTTTTTTCCCCTGCTGTAGCAAACTGGATCATGCTTTGCTGGGGTTTTTCGCCTTCCTCTGGATAAACTGTGGGTATAGGATTGTGTATATGGGATTGTATGATTATTTTTTATTTATTTTTATGGTTGGACTGGATGTACTTGTGTCTTTTTTCAACCTGAATAACTATGTAACTATGATCTGACACTGATGGCTTGGTGCCAGATATCACAGCATACCTTTAGAGGTCTAGAGGTCCATGCCTTGAGAGGTCAGAGCTGTTTTGACACAAAAGGGGAACCTACTCAATATTAGGTGGGTGTGTCATAAAATGATGGCCGATTACTGTACAACAGGAAAACATACACCAAAATGAATTTTAGCGCAAATACAACATCATATCCATTTTTTTTTATAAAGTATAAAAGATGGGATTATGTTGAGTAAATGGATACCAAACAGCCCTACAATTGCGCTCGCCCTTGAATCCCAAAAACTATGGTGACAAAAATCCTCCACAATCATGAATAAAAGGCCCTATATTTGTTGCTCGCGGAAATACCTCACACGTGTGGCACAATGTAGTGTTTCTATACAAGCGGGCCCTATGTTAGTTTAGAATGCGGTATGTACAGGGGCCCAGGCAGAGCTTTTAAATTGAAAAAATATATTTTTATTAGTTTTTTTTTTTTTTGCCATGTGGGGGATACTTTGGTGCACAGTTAGTCTTCTGACTTTATATCACTACTCCTGATGAAGCCCTGTAAAGGGCGAAACATGCTGAGTCAGTTTGTTTTTTTGCATCTATTTTTCTTTTTTGGGGGTATACATGGATTTTGAAGGCTGATGACCAAATACTCCATGATAGTATTGTTTTGATTTACTTTACCCCAACAGTCTTTATAGAGACAGCTATTTTGAGAGCATTCGACTAGTTTTGACCTATTTGATTATAGGGTGTCCTTTTTTTGGGGGGGGGGGGAGCTTATGGGGATTACCCCCAAAAGCTCTCATATCCCATTACCTGTTTGGATATATCACCTGCAGTGCTAAATTTGCTCTGGTTTATTTTGAGGGCTAGTCAAACAGTGATACAATAGGCCAGATTATCGCCACTGACTAGTGAGCCTAATTCAGCGTAAAAACTGCAGGGTGATTATTATACTGATATGTTAGCCAAGAGGTAATTCCATGGGTTTCCCTACACTTTGATTTGTGTGGATTTATCTCTCCATGGGGTTAAAAATTTTGCATTTTGATGCAGTTTTCTACCGAGCCTTCTTTCTTTTTTGGTGGCACAATTGGGGATGGGGGAGATTGGGAGGCAATCATATATTGCAGTTTCCCATTCCGCATTGGCGGCTTATGAAGCATAGAGGGTTATTCGTCCTAAAAGTATCAAAACACAAACACAAGTCATATCATTTATTCAAATCCTAATAAACGTTAGGTCATTTGTTCTCCATGTGGCTTTTGTGCATGGGCATCCACACCAGTTTCAGTTTAAATATACAGCTATAATAGCCATTCATTACTATAGAAAACCAAGCAAGCTAGCGCAACATCACTTTGCGGCATAAAACCAAACAAAATCTGCTAATAGTAAGGGAAAGAATCATAATTTATTTAGATTTCAGCTGTATTCTCTTAAGTGCCACAGTATAAAAAAAAAATGAAAATTGGTATTGGTTGCTCTGGGCAACAGATACTTTTCTCACTAAGGCTTCGATGATCAGGTCTCAGTGGGATGCAATATGGCAGGTTAATAAGAACATACAATGAAAAGACAGACGGAGATACCTGTCACACCTATGAATTAATGTTAGAAAGAACAAACATGCAGTGGCTGGGTGTGACAAGAAGTAGCAGTTTCCATGAGGGCTGTCACACATGTCATTTCTCATACTGTCAAACACATTTTTTTTTAAACCCTATGAGGAATCTTTTTTCTTTTTTTTTTTTTTTTTTTTTATAAACACCACAGGGAACATTTATAGAAACTGTAAAGATGGAACCTGGATAATTTTAAGGCTTTACTTGAAATTCACAATTCTTTTAGTTTACCATAAAGTAAAAAGTAGACAGCTCTGCATGAAAAATTTACTGCAGGAAACTAAAGAAAACGAATGCAAATGACAAGAATGCACCCAGTTTTCTGAAAGCATTTTTTAAAATATTCTCCAGTGTGTCTCTTCTTGCTTTTATAGATCACAAATGTAGTTTTTACAACCCTTGTATGTACATGTGCTGTGGAAAACCGACAATCATTGGCAACAAAACAGGATGTGCTTAACCACTTGACCTTCGGAGGATTACTCCCCTTCATGACCAGGCCATTTTTTACAATACGGCGCTACGTTACTTTAACTGACGCGGTCCTGCGACAGTGTACCCAAATAAAATTGATGTCATTTTTTCACACAAAGAGAGCTCTCTTTGGTGGCATTTGCTCGCCACTGCGTTTTTTGGTGTTTTTTTGCGCTATGAACAAAAATATATATATATATTTTTTTTTTACTTTCTGCTATAAAACCCATCTAATAAAAAGATTTAAAAACTCAAATTTCTTCATAAATTTAGGCCAATATGTATTCTGCTATATGTTTTTGGTAAAAAGAAAATCCCAATAAGGGTATATTGATTGGTTTAAGAGAATGTTATAGCTTCTACAAACTATGGGATATATTTATGGAATTTATATTTATTTATTAATTGTTTTATATTAGTAATGGTGGCGACCGGTTGACTTATAGCAGGACTTCGATATTACGGTGGACAATCGGACACCAACTGACACTTTGGGGGAACCAGTGATCAGTGCAACAGTGATCAGTGCTAAAAATATGCATTGTCATTGTACTAATGACACTGGCTGGGAAATGGTTAAACATCTAGGCGAGCACAGGGTCAACTATGTGTCTAAAAAATGGGTAGTGGCGCTGCTAAATAGTATGATATTTAATACATTAGTCCATCAATAAGTCCTTGAAGTGGATACTCAGTATATGTGGAGGGGGAGAGATGAAGAGGGGAGACCTGTATAGATTACTTTAACAGTCCAAAACAACCATGGCAGCCTTTGAGGGGGAGTTGACAGCAGACTACAGATATGCAAATGAGAAGAGAAACACAGGAGCCTCTAGGTTAGAACTGTAAACATTTTAAAGAGATACAAGTGCATTATCCACTTGCATGGATGTTAAGGAAGTAAGGCACGAGTCCATCCACATTGGCGTTCACTGCAGAGCGGCATTCTGAACAGCTGATTTTTCTGCCTGTGGGGGAGAAATCCTAGCCAGCAGGCTCTCTGGGACCACAGCAATGAAACCGAGGCTTGGATCAGGCTGATGGTGAGGGGTGGAACGCGGTGCCGGGAGTGATGATGTCACTGGTGGGTTGCAATGGCGTTTCTCCCCCACAGGCAGAAAAATCAGCTGTTCAGAAGGCAGCTCTGCAGTGAACGCCACGCCAGTGTGGATGGATTCGTGCCTTACTACCTTAACCTCCATGTAAGTGGATAATGCACCTGTATCTCATTAAAATGTTTACAATTCTAACCTAGAGGCGCCTGTGTTTCTCTTCTCAACTATGTGTCTAGTCAGTTTTTGTGTGTACACAGTTTGCTGCGTTCACTAGAAGAGATTGATTCTAGTCTCTGGTTTGCAAAGACAAAGACACAGGATCATCCTTGCCCCCCCTGTCAGAACTGAGATAAGCCTCGTTTACATAGGCATATCTCAGTTCTCTGTGTTTTACTAACAATCAGTGGGTGCCAGAGGACATCAAGTCCCCTGGACCCACAGATCAGCTTCTGTTGTGAATTATCACAGCAGAAGTGGCCCACTGGCGGCACACATGCACGCCCTACAGGCAGAAATGCCAAATCACGTCTATATAAGTGCTATAGGGCAGGCAGCAAGTGGTTAAAGAAGAAGTAGGGCTAAAGTTATTTTGGTCCACTTCTCCTGTAGGTCACAGAAGTGCACTTACTTCTGCACTCCTGAGACCTGTTCTCAGCTGACAGTGGGCTAAAATCTGCTGACGTCACTCAGCAGGTCCAGGCACTGAATCAATCCTGACTTTAAATGTCGGGACCCACCCATATGCTTGGACCGGCAGCTGGCTCAGTCATTCAGCTCACTGCTAAGAGCCTGAACTTGTTGATCCAGCAATCCAGTGAGTGCTAGAGGGGCAGTGCAGATAGTAGTGACTGACAGTCACCGGCTCTCTGCTCAGTGAAGATCAGTGATGATCAGCAGTCTTTAATCACTCAGCTCCCAGTCTTAGAGGTGGTGGGGCACAGATGCTTCAGCCACCTTAATGAATATGTATATTTGTTTTTTCTCAGTTCCCATACCTCTATTTTAACCACTTGCCGCACACTGACAGTAAATATGGTACGTCGCCCGACACACGCACCCCCAGGGGCACACAGCGCCGTGACCACTGTCGGACACAGTGGATCATGACACGTGCTACCTGGTTGAAGTGAGTGGCTGGGGTATTATGTGATCACTATGATTGGTCATAGAAATTACAATGTAAACAATGGTTTCCTTTCATGACTGCTTGCTTAGTGTTGTGAAGCTGTGACTGGCCCACAGCTATCACGTGGTAACTGGCACTATGTACCATGTGGTTAGCTGTAGGCATTCACAGCATGCCAACAGAAAGCAAGCTGTCATGAATGGAAAGCCATTCATTACAATTAACTATTGCTTATAACAGTGATCATCATTGTTAAAGACAATAAGAGTGTTAAAAAAAATTCTTGATCACCACCACCACCACCCACTTCCCAAAGTAGTACAGTGTCACTATGGTAACACTAAACTATTTTGATTACATAAAAATAAATAAATAAACCACCAGTCAGTATCCCTGATCACAGCCACACGAGTCATGACACTCTACTGCACTGGTGACCGTATGTTAAAAAAAAGTGAGGAAAAACCCAAAATTTTATTTAATTTCATAATTTTCCCAAAAATTGCAACAAATAATTACAACTTCAAAAAACTCACAATGCCCCTTGCTAAATACTTTAGACTGTCTACTTGCCAAAAAGGAGTCATTTGGGGGTATTTGTAGTGTTCTGGCAATTTAGGGGCCTCAAGAAATGGGATAGGCCATCAGTACATCAAGACTGATCAATTTTCAAATATATACCATAGTTTGTAGACTAACTTTCACACAAACTAAATAATATACACTGATTTGGGTTATTTTTACCAAGAAAATGTAGTAAAATCCATTTTGGCCTAAATGTATGAAGAATATTTGTTTGCTAAATTTTAAAACAGAAACTAAGAAAAATTAGTTTTCCAAAATGTTCTGTATTTATTCATTTATAGAGCACAAAAAACCCAGTGGTGATTAAATACCACCAAAATAAAGATCTATTTGTGTGAAAACAATTATAAAAATGTCATTTGAGTACAGTGTTGCATGACTGTGCAATTGCAATGTTAAAGTTACACAGTGCTGAACAGCAAAAAAAATGCTCTGGCCCTGAAGGCTAGAAAAACCTCCTGGAGGTCAAGTTGTTAATTATTTGGGAGGAAAGAAGAGTTTAGAATACAATTCAATAGAACATTTGTAATAATTTGAGTACCCACATTTGGAGCTAAACAAGCAGTAACTGGAAGCACAAAAAAGAAAGAAAACACACATACCTGGAGGAGGGAGATCCAGCTTTCCTCTTTTCAGCTCCCCCATTGAAATCTGAAGTTGTTCAATAACATAGTCATCCTCATAACCAAAATTCTTGGCTAGCTTCTCCTGCAGGAACTCAATTAGATCTTCCATAGTCAGCTTCATTAGGTATTCTAAACAAAAATACAATGTGATTAACATGGTATATTCTTGTAATATCAAGAATGCAGGTAAAGAGCAGAAGAGAAAATTACTACATCACATAACAAGCTCCAATAGCTACAAAAGCTTCATTATGTATTTTGGATTATTACCATTTAATTATTTATGAATAATTAAACCAGAAATAACAATAAGGTGAAAAACACCATGCTAAATTATAAAACTTCATTAAATACGTATGACTCTGTGGAAAGCATATAAATGCTAGTGTCTATAGAGAATACATTGTGAATGCATCCAAGTGGTGGATGGTGAAAGCTGTTTAGTAAAATACTTTGTCACGCAGCAGATCCGAAATGAAAGTCATAATAAACCCACAATGACAATGAGTGCTTACAGACCCATTAATATATCATATAAATAAAGGCTGTGTAAAACATGAGCACAGCAGTTTAATCTTAGTACTGCACAAATATGGGATAATAAAATTAAATACATATAATATCAGACAAAAATGCATCCATATTGCCCTTATTAATTTAAGCACTTTGGAGTTTGAGGGCTTTATCTCCTGCCTGACCTCAGCAGTTTTCATTTGTGTTCAGTGAACAGAAAGGAAGAAAAGTATACCCCTGTAGTCTGTGTTGGCACCAAGTTGGAATCCATTAGGTCATTGTGTTTACTGCAATGTTGTAATCAAATTCTGACAGGGTATATGAAGCTGTAGCCATTGTGCTACAGGGAGAACTTGAGCTGGAGCTTGTGCTACAACTCCAGCGTTGGATGGGTAGGTGGGTGAGCTTTACAACTAAATTAGTCACTGTTTGTTTATAAAGCCTCGCCACACTTCTAAAATCAAATAGCAAAATAACTATGCAAAGATTAACATCTTCATGAACCTAAAAAATTGCATACAGTTTCAAGTGACTAGTGTTACTATAGCTACGTGTGTGTGTAGAGTATATGTAACGGGAAAAAAAAAAACTTGGAACATTAGTTCTCACTTGCTGTTTTAGACAAGAAATGGGGAGGGGGGAATAGGTGTCAGGATAGAAAAATAAACATTTTCTGCAGCAATACAAGCACATTACAATACAAGTAATGCAATGGTTTTGTTGATTCTAAGATCACCGCAACAGGCTGGGAGCTGCTGTTAGTACCTATTAAAGTGATTGTAAACCCTCCCACATAACTTTTGCTCATGTTAATCAGCAGTGAATACAGTGCAAATCGCTGTGTGTAGAGGTCATTATACCTCCTGTTTACTTGTAATCTGTCCCGTTCTATTTAATGACGTCACTCGTGCTTGCGCATCTTCTCCCTGATTAACGGCATGCTCTTTGTGTCGTCAGTACATTAATAAGTATGCCGCGTCCGTCATTTCCCCTCTCTGCGGCACTGCGCCGAGATACCGTGAGATTTTAGTCATATTCAGAAGTGCCTTACACCCATGTGACCTTAATTGTCAAACAGGTCTTCTATCATAGGCGGGACACGGTTGCCATAGCAATCCCGGGTGCTAGAACGAGGCTTGGCTAAGGAAGAACGGTGCATGAGTGAGATTACAGATAGGAATAGAAAAGAGGGCGGAAGTACATTACAATGCAGACTCAGAAAACCACACTTAACATGGAGCTAACTTATACCAGGAAGCACGGATTTTAAAACTGATGTAAAAAAAAAGTAAGAAACAGGCAAATGGGGGTTATTATAGTGTAGAATGTGTTGTAATACTTTATTATACTGTTTAAAAAAAAAAAACAGCATCTGAGGGGCAGAGTTTACTTCCTCTTTAAATAGCACATGCATCTAAGCCTCTCTCTGTCACACAGGAAGTCCTGGTGAAGCATGCACAACATGGGGGTGGTATGGTACAAGAGGCTGAGTACGACCTGCAATCCAGATAGGTGTACCTAGTATGTCTTTGGCCCAGAAGTGGTTGTAAAGGCAGAAGGTTTTTACATCTTAATGCATTAAGATAAAAAGCCATCTGTGTGCAGCTCCCTCCTCAGCCCCCCCTAAAACTTACCTGAGCCCCATCTCTATCCAGCAATGTCCACAAGTCCCTCGGCCGTCTGGGACGCTCCCTCCTGACTGTGCGAGACACAGCAGCGGTTGCCACTGGCTGTCAATCAAAGTCAGTTAGCCAATCAGGAGAGAGAGGGGGCAGGGACAAACCACGTGTTAGTGTCTGATTGAACACACAGAGCTGCAGCTCGGTTTGGGTGCCCCCATAGAAAGCTGCTTGCTGTGGGGGCACTTGACAAGAGGGAGGGGCCAGGAGCAGCTAAGAGGGACCCAAGAAGAAGAGGATCCTAGCTGCTCTGTGCAAATCCACTGCACACAGCAGGCAAGTATGATCTGTTTGTTATTTTTTCTTTTTTTAAAACTAGATATTGCAATCACTTTAAAGTAAACCTGCCACAAACATGGACAAATCAAATGGTATGTTTGATGAAAAAAAGCAAGTAAAAAGTAAAGGTTAGCCCCCAGTGAAGTGAAGGACAGATGTGAAAATAAGTTACTAGATCTAGAGCTATGGGCTGCAAAAATTGTATAGAAATCGTAACTTTACCTGTAAAAAGGTAACCCTGGTTTTAGCCCCTCCTGAGTCTCTGTACACTTATCACAGCCTGTATTTTAAAGTGGATCTTTACTGTATCTGAGCACCACAAAGAAAAAATTTCTATTATTCAAAGCAAACTCCTCCATCCATCCATGTCTTTATTGTCATGCTATATTTTGGTGGGAAATCTTTGAAACACACCCCCTGGGATTTCTGGCTGTGGCTACATGTAGCATTCACTTCCAGGCCTTAGCTTAAGTATGCATACAGGAGAGTATGCTTAGTGGAGAAACCCTCCTCCTCTCCTCTGAAAACTATTGGGATGTATGACATCATTTGCCTAGGCAAGAAACCAGGAAGTAACTGAACATATGAGTAAAAAAAAAAGTTTACAACAAGTAAATATAATATACTTTCCTATCTATTTATTAATGCTAGCAGCATACAAATTAAAAATCATCAATGCTGATTGGGTAAGTGAAATTCCACTTTAAGTATTGCATTTGACAATGTTACAGGATCTACTGTTCATTTTAACGTTTAACATATCTGCCTGAACATTTTTTAATCATATGCTTAGTCTGAATTTCCAGGATCCTAACAGGCTTAGAAAAGTATAATAGTGTAAACCCCAGCGCTACCCGTAAATAACAGTGGATTGTAAAGTCGTCTTTTTTTTTTCAATAAAAATAACAAACATGTTATACTTACCTGCCCTGTGCAGTGAATTTGCACAGAGCAGCCCCGAGCTTCCTCTTCTTGGGTCCCTCTTCGTGCTCCTGGCTCCTCCTTCCTTTTGAGTGTGCCCACAGCAAGCAGCTTGCTATGGGGGCACCCAAGCCCAGTCACAGCTCCCTGTGTGCATTCAGACATGGAGCTGCGGTCCAGCCCCTCTCTCCTGATTGAATGGCTGACTGCTGTGTCTCAGCCAATCGGGAGGGAGAGTCTTGAATGGCCGAGACACTCGTGGACATTGCTGGACAGAGATGGGTCTCAGGTAAGTATTAGGAGGTGTTCTGCACACAGAAGACTTTTTATCCTAATGAATAAAATGCATTAAGATAAATAACCTGCCTTTACAACTCCTTTAAAATCGTGCTAGAAGATCATAGATATCCTAGCAAGCTGCTGCTAAACACCAATTTGTGTTCCCACAAATAAAATAAATAATAACAATGAAAGTGTTGCACTGCTAATAATTAAAACAAGTGAAAAAAAAAAATAATAATTGAACACTACATGCTCCCTCCAGGATCCCAGAACTTTCATCTCTTCTTTTACTGAGAGCAATGCATAATGGCCGCATAAATGCTTAAAGAGGAGCTTCAGTTCCCCCCCCCAAAAAAAATTAAAAGTCAGCAGCTACAGTATTTGTTTTACTTTACTTTTACTATAAGGACACTTACCTGTCCAGGGATCTTCAATCAGCTTCAGGTGTAGGTGCCAGGCATCTTAGGTAAGGGAAATCGGCGGTGATCTGACCCTGAAGTGGTAACCTGCCAAAACCAGGTACCCACTCCCCCCTCCCCTCAGAAAAGTGCCAAACTCATGGAGGCATTAACAAGTGTACCAGGTGAGACCCCAGTGGACAGGAGGCTGAAGTAGTCTTATCCTAAAAAGCCGGGAGTTCGGAGTATTTGGCTAATATATGCTTAATGTCTACAGGTTGGAGGTAAGAGTTGAATACACAAGCACTACTGTTTATTTCACAGTGGTGTGGGATATATATATCACGCAAAATTAAAAGCAATTTATACCTGAAGACATTCTTTGAGGAATTGTGCATAGAATTTATGGACGGATTATTTAGGATGTACTTAATCTTGAATGTGATGTGTATGTATACGAGGGCTTGCACTAATTGATTGTTTTTCTGTTATCGGTCCATGTCCCCATAGGGGCACTTAAAGAGGAAGTAAACCCTGATGGGTTTTACTTCCTCTTTATTTCCCTGCAAAAGTAAAAGCATAATTGGCTACTTATGCATCCCATAGTAGCCCATTATGTGTCACTTACCTGAAACCAAAGCCTGCAATGTCACCGCTGTCCCCACTAGCAGCGAGCGTCCATCTTCACCCCTGTTCCTTCCGGGGCCGCAAACTCAGGCTCTGTGACTGGCCGGAGTCGCGTGACATCACTCGCGCGCGGGAGCCACCAGTCATGGCATGACCCCTTTAGAAACGGCAAGATCTGCCCTTTCTTAAGTGCACATGCAAACATCAGCGCATGGCTTTATTGTAAATATCTCCTTAATATAGGCTTACCTGTAGGTAAAAGTGGTTGTACAGGGTGTATAACCACTTTAAGACAGAACATATTTTATTATTTCTTTTTTCACTTGCTTTAATTATCAGCAGCACAACCCTTTCACGGTCGTTCTTTGTAACGGGCTTACTTTACACAGAGGAGGGCGAGGCATGTAACACAACTGGTTCTGTAAGCTCTTTTCTTTCTGCCCCATATACTGAGGTAGATGGGTAATCTCTAACCATCCAGAAACAGGAGGGATACTATATACTGGATTTCTTTCCCAGTCTGACAGATCTGTATAACTGAAGCACAATGGCAATACTAAAGATTTCAAACTCAACCTGCTCTACTCTGGAGACTTCTAATTTAACTATGAGAAACACGGAATAAGGACTTAATTTTATTTATTTAATGTCTATTCTTTTAATATGGTACATAATTTAAAAGTTATTTAAAAGGCAGATTGAAAACTGTTCATGCATAGGGCAGTGGCTGCAGAGTTCTTGTCCTATGAATATGCTGATACGAATAATAATGTTCTCAGCTGGTGTCTGGTGTGAATGCTGTTTTATTGATCAAATAAAGGTGATATGTCTGCTAAATATTGCATGGATGAAAGTACATCCGTAACACTCAATAAAAAGTGTAAAAGAGTGGAAGCTCAGCTTAAGCATGTAATAAAAAAAAAAAAACTTGCATATTTCATCAAACACAAGAGTATCTTTGAGATAATTATGGGTAATTTAGCGTGAGCTCTTTTAACCATTTATAAAGAATCTGAATAATGCAGGTGGTTTTTAGCCATGATTTAATCCACAGAGAACAACTGAACTGTTCAAAGTGAATAGAAAAGACCTAATTTTAGAAAAAAGAAAAAACTTGAATTTGATCAAATTGGCTTAGTCATACAGTGCTGTACTTGTATATAGATTTGGTTTACAAGGCGTCCATGTTAGGCCCTTTCACAAATGTGCTGTGATACAGTTTATACATGCCATACAATTCACATAAACATTAGTACAACCTAAAAACAAATTCACAGATTAAAGTGTAAGAAAGGATTAGCTCTAACTATTCTTAAAAATGTTTCCTCCCCATTCACCTACCTATCGTGCATAAAAAAGGATCTGTATACTTACCTATTTTTAATCATCCCTGGTCACTAGATCCTGCAGCTCCAATCTGGAGAATGCTTGACAACAGCTGGGAATTCCAGGAGCCGTGGCATTGTCCATAGACTTACATAGTCCATTGTTGAAACTCACTCCTCTCCCCTGCAGCAGCTGTTCACTGACATAGGTGAGTCGGAGCTGCGGGTTTGCACGACCCGACTGGATTAAAAATAGGTACACACATCTTTTTTTATGCAGGTTAAGCAGGATAGGAAGAGGGGGGGGGGGGGGCGGGGGCAACATTTTTTAAGAATAGATCATGTTAGGCTTTTCTTCTACATTAGGTTGAATGTAATTGCAAAAGAATACAAGGCATTATTGGAAGCTAGCATTTGTGGCAACAAAAACATATCATTAGATGAACATTTTCTCCTGAACTGGAAAACACTGTATTGCCATAGGATAGTTGTACCACCCTATCAGCAGCCCCCTTGTAATAGCTGCAAATAGAAAAAAAAAAAAAAAAAAAAAGATGATGATGATGATAAAAAAAAACCTCCCCACATATACACATATAACCAGCCAGAATGCACATGTAAACATAAACCTAAATTTCACATTACACATCTCTGCACATGCTAGGAGATAGAATAACTTTAGGACTGCTATTTAGTATACCTCTGAACTGATAGGCTATAATAGTTTTTAATGTATTCATGGCCCTGCTGTGCATTATGGACATCCAAGGCTAGTTTGTGAATTACCTCTATTGTACTGGTAAATGGCCAATAGCTAAAAATTTTAAACATACGCTCTTATTTATTGACCTCACAGCTCTGTTTGTATCAAAACCCATACATATTTGGGGTTCTGGTACTCAGGATAACCAGGAGTAAATAAGTTAAAGAAAATATTTGTAGTAGCATTAATCACACAAAATGTGTTATGCATTAAACAAACTAAAAATGCATTTTTCTTTGCTTAGTATAAAAATATATATATATATTTATGGTATTTAAAAAAAAAAACAATTCACTAGGGTTGCTGTTGGTGTTCAGGATAAGGATTTTTGACTTACCTATGGAAAAAAAACAAAATTTGCATTTAGCCTCTTTTACAGAATTTTTGCAGCATGTACATGTGTTCCAACAACACAACATTATTGTCAGATCAATGCTGCATTGTTGCAAACTCCTATATGGAGCTGTGATCACGTGTGGTTGTGCCGCTCAACATTGGAGGATAACAGGTGTCCCTCCCGGTATTCAGAAAGTGGGAGCAGGCGTCAGGCACCAATTCAGTAGCGCGGACATATGTGGGGTAAGATGCCTCTGAAAAGAACCAGTGCTTCAGATGTGGATATGGCTGTGCATGGCCTCAGCCAGCACTGCTCCGGCCACGCCCACTGACATGTTTCGCTCCGCCTACCAACCGATGATCGGGGCAAGACATTTCAGGTGGCGTGGCCGGAGCAACGCTGGGTGAGGCCATACACAGCCATTTCCGCATCATAAGCACTGGGTCAGTTTTTAATGGTGTCTTAACCCACATATCTCCTATTTGGAGCTGGTTTCTAGATTTTGGGAAGATTTTTAAATCTTGATGTGTTAGGCCTCATAAACACTGGATGTTTGGCAAGCTCTCCTAGACGTCTTTCCCCCTTGGCAGAAATAAATGATTGAAGCTTATAAACAGGGGTGATGCATTTAGGCTCTTCATGCCCTTGGGCGCCAATTAATTTCATTGGCCAGAATAATAATTTATTCTGGCCAATGAAATGAATTAACGCACTTAGCGCTAAATACGAGTTTATAAGCATCAAACCTTTTTTTTCTGCCACAACACTGCTGCTCCTGGATGAGCTGGCAGTGTTTTTTTTTCCTGACTCTAAATGCCTATGTGTGCGTGGACATATAGGCCAACATGCCGGGGCATTTAGGGGCAGAAAATGTAAAAAAAACACCAGACGGCCCTAACAGCAGTGTTCTAAACGTCCAGTGTGTATGAGGCCGTAAAAATAGAAGGTTTTATTACCTTAAAGCTGGGTACTATGTGCGGCCATGGCTCGCAGCAGGGGGTCCGATGATTCCCTGTTCATCATTTCAGGGGCGAATCAGGTCCAAATTTTTCCCTGAATTTGGACCTGAAACAGAGCTAAAGACACACAGGACCCTTCTGCTGTGCGGTCTGTGGTCACCTCAGTGCTGTGTGAACTGGCTCCATTGCGAGCCGGTAAAACCCTCCTGTTGTGCGATCTGGATTGCAATATATCCAGTGGAACCCAGAGGAGCCATGCAAGTTTATTACTCCTGTCTTTTTTTTGTACTGTTTTATGTGTCCCAGTGGAGAGTGTTCCTAAAAACAAGGGAGAAAATCCCTAGTTGTCACCAGGGTCAGCAGAACTAGTGTCACCATTGAAAGATTTCCGCTCTATTACTGTGCTGGAGACAACCCAAAAATCTGGGTTTTTCTTTTACTTTCACAAAGACGTAGAGAGGGTGATTCTCCCTATCAGGGACAGATAGCAATAAAAGACCTGACTGGTCTAATAATTCCTCTCCTCTCTATCCAAAACTAAAAAACGTTTTGCCTTTAGTTATACTTTAACCCACCGTGTAATGGAGCTGAAAAAGGCAGACATATTGAAATCCAGCCTGCGTGACAACCATGGCCGCCCCAATAGATACAGTGGGAAAAATGTATAGATAAAAAAGTACAGAAAGTGTGTTTTTCAAAAATCTATCAGGTGAAAAAAGGAAAAAGTCTGAGATACGTTTTAGCCGTTTTCTCCAACCAAGCTCCAAATCTCTGGCTGGGTATAAATGCAATAAAAGGGATTTTTTTTTGGATAAGCAAATGCAGCCACCAACATCTTTAATTTCAAACAACAAAAATCTAAGAATTATTTTTACATAATTTTCATCCCTGCTGAAATCCAAAACCATGACCAGGGTATTTAAAAGGGCTGAACAATTGCATTGATTTTCACTGCTCTGCTGCAAAAGGAAATCCCTGTGCAAAGCAGTTTTTAACAGCTGAGAGAACTGTGGGAGGGTGACCCCTGAAGCTTCCTGTTTACATCCTAACAGCAATATCATACTAGTTACAGTACCTATTATGCAGATTTAATTTATCATATGTGTACCAGTCTAAAGATTAGTCCAAATCATCAATTTAAAAACAAAATCTTGGTAAAAATATGACCCCACTGAAGGCTGGTACCTGGCAGGGATTGTATAATTTATTTTCTTTTTTAAACAGGTAATTAGGCAGGGATCCTCTCCTATCCCGGAGTGTACTCTGCAGTTCTATGCAAATAACACTTTGTAAGACACTATAGACTCAGTCGCATGTTTTGCATTTCATGAATTAAAAAGTAAAATGCAGATGCAGTGTGATGTAATCAACGCAACGTTCGGCAGACAGCAGTGTTTGCTCTGTTATAAACTAGGCTCTATGGAAAGTGGAGAAGTCTGTACTTAGGAGGTATGTAAATAATTTAATATAATGAAAAAAAAAATATTAATCAAGGTAACGGAGACAAAAAAAAAAAAAAAAACACATAGGAATAAGACTATAAGAGCTTTATGGAAACCTATTTTTTAAAAATGCTGAACATGTAGCATTACATTCACACACTGCTGAGTATAGGTCAAATGATATTATTGTAATCACATTTTAAATGGGAAATTGTGCATAAAATAGTCTGGTTTATTCTGATGAAATTATTTTCAATAATCTGCATTTCAGTTTCTATGATGAAGAGACAATGGTGCAGTACTGTGCTGCATTTTATTAAGGAAAATTGCTCAAGGCACTTTACACACATGTACCTGTCATAATCAATGTTCCTCTTTTCCCTTATTAGCGCTTAAGCAATGCCCATAAGACCTTGCTTTTTACAGGAAGATAAAATGGACTGTACCCTCCGGGAGACGTAAATAAACACATCTTAAAGCTTCAATTTTGTGTCATGTATTCTCCCTTTTTACAGCACCAGAAGTATATGCATATTTCAGTAGTGAGAGCAAAGCACTGTTTGTTTCTGACACATATCACATAACCCGCTCTCTCTGTCTTGTTATAAATGGTAATATTTAACACTACAGCAGTGCAGAGATCACACTTATAGAAAATGATTTCCTGAATGGCCAACAGCTATTTACATCTCCCAACACATTAAAGTGGAAAAATTGTACTGACATTACTTCATAGAATCCTTTACAAATATGTTTGATTAACAACATTTTTATTATCTTAAACCACTGATCACTAAACTATGGATTGCAACCCAAAATCAGTCCCAGAGCTGTTTAGTATGGGATGCCGCACATTTCTCAGCTGCTGGCCACCCTTTTCTCCTGTGAGTTTGACCAATATTTACATTTCTTAAGTCACCAGCTCGGCCTCCCAATATGTACAAATCTTCACATGATGCTGTGATGTTGCAAAAGGTGTAGCGACAGTGCCCAGGAAGCTCAGTGGGATGAAGAACCGCGTGTGGCTGGTATTAAAGCCGGTAGGTGGAAGGAGGTGTTAGGGTGTGAGGGGAGATGCAGAACTCATCTCTAAGTGCCCCTATAGCAGCAGCTGCTATGGGGGCATTCATGTGGGTGTGCTCCCAAGCCAGGCTGTGTGCATCCATAGACACACACACAGCATAGCTTGGCTCCACCCCCCCATGTTCTCTCCTCACAGGATTTGATTGATAGCAGGAGTCGTCAATGGCTCCCACTGCAGCCTCTGTTTCCTGAAAGAAGAGGGAGAAAGGAGAGCACCACTGCAGACTTATGACTGTACATCATCATATTCTATAATACAGTGTGTTAAGCCTCATGGTCTTGGCTAATGGGGAGCTTCAGCACATTTCTCTAGCTAGATAACCCACTTCTTAAGGAGAAATAGAGAGGAAAATTTCTGCAACATAAATTGCAATTTAAGGATATACAGTATCTCACAAAAGTGTGTACACCCCTCACATTATTGTAAATATTTTATCATATATTTTCATGTGACAACACTGAAGAAATGACACTTTGCTACAATGGAAAGTAGTGAGTGTACAGTTTGTACAACTGTGTAAATGTGCTGTCCCCTCAAAATAACACACAGCCATTAATGTCTAAACCGCTGGCAAAAAAAGTGAGTACACCCCTAAGAGAAAATGTCCAAATTGGGCCCAAAGTGTCAATATTTTGTGTGGCCACCATTATTTTCCAGCACTGTCTTAACCTTCTTGGGCATGGAGTTCACCAGAGCTTCACAGGTTGCCACTGGAGTCCTCTTTCACGCCTCCATGACGACATCACGGAGTTGGTGGATGTTAGAGACCTAGCACTCCTCCACCTTTCGTTTGAGGATGCCCCACAGATGCTCAATAGGGTTTAGGTCTGGAGACATGCTTGGCCAGTCCATTGTCTTTACCCTGAGCTTCTTTAGCAAGGCAGTGGTCGTCTTGGAGGTGTGTTTAGGGTCATTATGTTGGAATACTGCCCTGCAGCCGAGTCTCTGAAGGGAGAGGATCATGCTCTGCTTTAGCATGTCACAGTACAAGTTGGCATTCATGGTTCCCTCAATTAACTGTAGCTCCCCAGTTCCGGCAGCACTCATGCAGCCCCAGACCATGACACTCCCACCACCATGCTTGACTGTAGGCAAAACACACTTGTCTTTGTACTTCTCATCTGGTTGCCACCACACACGCTTGACACCATTTGAACCAAATAGGTTTATCTTGGTCTCATCAGACCACAGGGCATGGTTCCAGTAATCCATGTCCTTAGTCTGCTTGTCTTCAGCAAACTGTTTGTGGACTTTCTTGTGCATCATCTTTGGAAGAGGCTTCCTTCTGGGACGACAGCCATGCAGATCAATTTGATGTAGTGTACGGTGTATAGTCTGTGCACTGACAGGCTGACCCCCCCTCCCCCCCCTTCAACCTCTGCCAAAGACGACCTCTGGATATGACGCTGAGCACGTGCACTCAACTTATTTGGTGAACTATGGCGAGGCCTGTTCTGAGTGGGACCTGCCCTGTTAAACCACTGTATGGTCTTGGCCACCGTGCTGCAGCTCAGTTTCAGGGTCTTGGCAAACTTTTATAGCCTAGGTCATCTTTATATAGAGCAACAATTATTTTTTCCAGATCCTCAGAGAGTTATGTGCCATGAGGTGCCATGCTGAACATCCAGTGACCAGTATGAAAGAGTGAGAGCGAGAATATCAAATTTAAACACACCTGCTCCTCATTCACACCCGAGACCTTGTAACACTAACGAGTCACATGACACTGGGGAGGGAAATGGCTAACTGGGCCCAAATTGGACATTTTCTCTTAAGGGTGTACTCACTTTTGTTGCCAGCGGTTTAGACATTAATGGCTGTGTAAGAAAAAGAGGGTGGTGGGTATCTGCGCTAACTATAATGAGAAAAATATAAAAGCAGCCAGCACAGTTTGTTGATCACCAAACAATAAAAATATAAAAGTCTAAAATGCAGTGCTTGAATTCACATGACAGTTCTTTCAATAAATGGATAGAAGATACAAAGGACCCTTTACCAGCTTCTGTGTGTATGGAAAGGCACACCACACCCAAGTGAATCCAATCTGCTTACCAGAAGGGAATGAGAAATAGATAGATAGATAGATAGATAGATAGATAGATAGATAGATAGATAGATAGATAGATAGATAGATAGATAGATAATATACTTGAGTATAAGCCGACCCCAATATATTATTAGAGGCACCCAACTTTACCACTAAAAACTGAGAAAACTTATTGACTCCAGTATAAGCCTAGGGTGAGAAATGCGCAGCTACTGTAAGTGGAAAAGAGGGTCAAAAATGCCCATTTGCAGCCATAGGTCCCCCGAACTTCAAACTCGGTAGTTAAGGGTTCCTAGATGCCCCCTAACTGCAGCCAAAATTTGGGGTCTCTGGACCCAAAGGGTCCAGAAATGACATTGCTGCAGATAGACACAGTTGACCAACTTTGGGGCCCCACATTTGGTGTGCAAACCCAGTGGAAATAGCACTACAACATATCCAAAGCTAGGGTTCCTAGCACCAAGTTGTCCCGAGATACAGGGCCCCAAAGTCGGTTCGTAAAATGTCAAGCACTTTTCTGCAGCAGAGAATGACATTTTCCGAACCGAATTTGGGGCCCCTGTATCTCGGGGCCACTTAGTGCTAGGATATGTTGTAGTGCTAGCGCCACTGGGTTTGCACACCAAATTTGGGGTTCCTAGCACCAAGTGGTCCAGAGATACAGGGCCCCAAAGTCGGGTTGGAAAATGTCATTCTCTGCTGCAGAAAAGTGCTTGACTCGGGTATAAGCCGAAGGGGGCATTTTCAGCACAAAAAAAATGTGCTGAAAAACGTGGCTTATACTCGAGTATATACGGTAATCAATCACAGGAAATAGTTATGTCACTCTCCAAATGATACAGATGAAATGAAAAGGAGGTCCAATCTTCCAATAGTGTATAGCCACCAATATATCAAACTCCAAAGCCAGTGTAGAAATGATAACCGTTCACCAATTTAGTATTACCCAAATGGAAACAAAAGGCAGCAATAGTGAAGCCCATTATGTAAAAAGACAGTACATTTTTGTAGTTCACTTACAGGTAATAGTAGAATAGTCATTAGAGGTCGACCGATATGGGTTTTTCTCTGGCCGATGCCAAAGCCGATATTTAGAAATTGCGGTGGCCGATGGCCGATATATGATGCCGATTTTTTAGGGCCGATATATTAGGCCGATTTTTTTTTTTTTTTTTTTTCCCTTCATCTCATAAAATCTAACAGTTAGACCCCTTTCACACTGGGGCGTTTTTCAGGCGCTTTTGGGCTAAAAACAGCGCCTGTAAAACGGCTCCCCTGCAGTCTGTGTGAAAGTTCGAGTGCTTTCACACTTAAGCGATGCGCTGGCAGGATGTTAAAAAAAAGTCCTGCAAGCGGCATCTTTGGAGCGGTGTATACCGCTCCTCCACCACTCCTGCCCATTGAAATGAATGCGCACCGCTGCCGAAGTGCCTGCAAAGCGTTTCGGCAGCAGCGCTTCAGGGGCGCATTTAACCCCTTCTTCGGCCGCTAGCTGGGTTATAAGCGCCCCGCTAGCAGCCGAATAGCGCCGCTAAAATGACGGTAAAGCGCCGCTAAAATTAACAGCATTTTACCGTCAACGCATGCCCGCTCCAGTGTGAAAGCAGCCTTAAGTAATAAGTGATACAGAAAATTTTTTATATTTAAACATTTAGTAAACAAAACAAACCTCCAATCAGTTCACTTGTATGTAGAATTTAGATTTAAAAAAAATAACTATATCTTAAATATTAAATACACAAAAACAGGTAATCAAAACTTTTGGACGAAAAAAAATGGGCTAACTTTACTGCTTTTTTTTTTTTTTTTTAATTTCATTAGTGTATTTTTTTTTAAAAAATTGCGTTTGAAAGACCGCTGCGCAAATACCGTGTGACATAAAATATTGCAACAACCGCTATTTTATTCCCTAGGGTCTCTGCTAAAAAAAATATATATAATGTTTGGGGGTTCTAAGTGATTTTATAGCAGAAAATACAGGATTTTTACTTGTAAGCAACAAGTGTCAGAAAAGTGGTTAAACTGAATGGTTTAAATGGTTAAACTGAAAACTTCTCCACGGAGTTCAGTCTATTGATAAAAGAACCTGAAAGAGATACAAATGCATCTTCTTATCAGACTTGGCAGGCTGCCCAGAAGAGGAGAGAAGAAAACTTCAGACAACTTGCAATTGACTTCAATTACAGAAGTCATTTGCAAGTCCTGCTGAATCGTCTTTTTTTATCAGCACAATCGGCCGATGCCGATTAAGTAAAAAAAGCCAAATATCGGCCGATATATCGGTCGACCTCTAATAGTCATCATGATATAAAATAAAATCCGCGGCTCCCAGTGTGCTTGCATCGGCCAGCCTGACATGTTTCATCCGATGGGATATCATCAGAGGCGTTTCCTTTCAGACATTGATTATACCTCCATTTGTTGTTGATGCCCGATTGTTTGATTACCTGCTCTTGAACATCATTGGGGTCAGTATTTAAATGGGCATGCTTGCGTCAATAGGCCATTTAAATACTGACCCCAATGATCACTATTGCTGCCATTTGGGTAATGCTAAATTGGTGAACGGTTATGATATCTACTCTGGCTTTGGAGTTCGATATACTGGTGGCTATACACTATTCGTTTCATCTGTATCATTTGGAGTGTGACACCACGATTTCCTGTGAATAATGGTTATATGCCTATATATCATTCCCTTCTGGTAAGCAGATTGGATTCACTTGGGTGTGGTGTGCCTTTCCATACACACAGAAGCTGGTGAAGGGTCCTTTGTATCTTTTATCCGTTTATTGAAAGAACTTTCATGTGAATTCAAGCGGTGCATTTTGGACTTTTATATTAATGGCTGTGTGTTGAATTATTTTGAGGGGACAGCAAATTTACACTGTTATACAAGTTGTACACTCACTACTTTACATTGTAGCAAAGTGTCATTTCTTCAGTGTTTTCACATGAAAAGATATAATAAAATATTTACAAAAATGCGAGGGGTGTACTCACTTTTGTGCGATACTGTAGATTGTAATCTTGTGCTGTATTTATACATTTTTGGATCTATTACCATTTTATACAACTTACTTGGAATAACAATGTTAAAACAGTCTCATAAAATTCTGAACAAAGAAGGGCATTGAAGATGTGAAGAGGGAGAGAGGAACAACTGGAGAGCAGGAAAAGACTTCAGCAAGGCCAATATAAGGCATACATGTCAGGCACCTTTTGCTGGCAACTTCAGTTGTCCATGCTTTTAGGAATAAAATCCTACACATGCGCATAAAAATTTGTCTCTGTAAATTTGTCTCTTGACATGTTCTAGGACATCTACACAGAAAAGTAAAGAAGGAAATCGCTGAAACTAATGTGTAACAGCACTAACATGAAATATAGGGTCATAGTAAGTTAGTAATTGTTAATTTTCCTAGTCCAGTTAGCTACAGTTTGGCATGTTAAAATTGAAGCAATAGGTGGTTACAAGGCTGGGCCTGAAAGATTAAAGAGAGCTCTTAGGTGTCAAACTTTCTACTTGCAGAATCTTCAATGGGAACAGAGAAAGGTTTGTTGAAGACAGAGATGCCAGGATCAACTACAGAAATAGCCTACGTCTTTGTGAACTCTACTACTGCCACTGATTCCCCCCCACACACACACAGACACACTACCACTACTACTGCCACTGATACCACCACTACTGCCACTGATTTCCCCCCCCGACACTACCACCACTACTGCCACTGATACACACACCCCCACCACCACTACTGCCACTGATTTCCCCCCACCACACCGCCACCACTAGTGCCACTAATACCCCCCACACCACCACTACTACTGCCACTGATTTACCCCACACACATACAAAACCACCGAAACCCCCCACACCACAATGACCATTGCTGCCACTGATCCACCCCCCACACCAACATAACCACTACTGCCACTGAACCCATCCCGCAACCACCATCCTTGCCACTCATCCCATCCAATCCCCCCAACCACCACCCTCGCCACTGATCCCATCCTCCCACCACTGCTGCCACTCATTTCATCCAATGCCCCCCACTGCTTCCACTCATCCCCATCCCCCCCAACCACCACCCTTGCCACTCATCCCATTCCCCCCCATCACCTCTGCCACTCATCCCATTCAATCCCCCCACCACTGATCCCACCTCCCAACTACAACCCTTGCCACTGTTCCCATCCGCCCACCACCGCTGCCACTGATCCTATCCCCACCCAACCACCACCGCTACCACTCATCCCAGGGGCGTAGCTATAGGGGTCACAATTGCAATGGCGCGCATGTTGCCCATGTACACCTGGATGTGGGGGGGGGGAGCATATAGAGGAACAAATCTCCTCCATTTTTTCCTGTAGCTGCTAAAAGCCCACTTCTCCCCCTCTCCCGATCATAGGCATTCAGTGGCTTCAGGAGGAAAATGGAGGGGATTTGTTCCTCCATATGCCACCCCTCCTATGCAGATCCTGCTGCCCATGGGATCAGAGGGAAGGGCCCTGGTCAGGAGGCCCTGCATGGTTTCTTGCACCGGGGCCCTGAAGGTTCTAGTTACGCCACTGTAGACTCCTTGTGTGTCCGAAATAGAGGTAGAATTAAATGCGAAAACTTGTGTTAGAGCTGGTTCATGCTCCAGTGCAAGAGATGCATCATCAACTGAGGTTGAGTGTTGTGCAGGCTTTCAGCAGAGTGAATGTTTGCCTGCAATTTTGCATTGACTCCCTTTTGCCTGGTCTCCACAACAGCTACACGTGAGAGTATTCCCCTGTGGGGTTACTTACAGAATAAGATGCAGAGTATAGGGTAATTGTAACGTAAGGAGTTTGCAGTAACCCAAGTATAGACCGTCCTGTAACAAATCCCTGTAGCGAAAAGGCAGGAGAAAGTGCCTAAGTACCTTATAAGGACTCTAGGCAGAAGTATGGCGTTGAAGAAAATGACCGGTGGTGTGCTGTAACACCTAGTCCTCCACCTGAGATTGAACTCTAAAGGTTAGATTTTAGCATTTTAGAATCTAAAATTTTATAAAACATTTCAAACACACCCCATTTTTTTTCAGTTACAGTCAGAGACACAGGGTGACCCTGTCTGACTGTCCATGCTGCTGGACTGTAAATTAAAGTGTTACTAAACCCAGGACCCTGCATTCACTATATCTGGTCTCCCACAGTACACAGAACATAGAAATGCAATAATTTTTAGTAAATATAAACTGCTAAATACCTTTTCTTATCAGCAGAATATAGCAGTCTTGTGACTTCTATCAATGTCCAGCCGAGCACTTGTTAGAGCTTGTAGGAGACGTGTTCATTATCCTCGGTCTTATGAGGTTGCAAAACCCCTGACCCTCTTGTTGTCTGGACAGTGCCAATTGGCCCTGTGCTGATCACATCCCCCCCACACACACACACACACACACACACACACACACACACACACAAAAGCATGTGCAGAGCACCCCCAAGACTCTGTGCTATCAGCAAATGGATTGGGGACTGTGGAAGAAGGGGAGGATCAGAAAAGACAGGATCAAACAGCCTTTTTACACAATGCAGAGGATTAAACCCTTGAGTTCCACAATGAGTATAACAAGCATGCTTTACTGCATATACAGACTAATTTTACTGTTGTGGGTTTAATAACACTTCAAGTTCAGGCTTCGGCCATCACCGTGGTCATACCCCCAAAGGGGTCTTCAGGGACTGGGTTCCATAGTGATGGATCACAGCCATCGAACTGTATAGCACTCTGCACCTATCAACACGTTACACCAAGTGCCAAGGTAAGAGCGCCCACGCAGGATACAGTGCCTGAAGCAACATTACAGGCCGTCTCTACGGGGTATGACTCCCAAGATTTTACTGAGGCTGCAATTTGGATACAATACTTCTATTGCTGGCATTGGAAGACTGAGGGTTTGATTGAAGAATCAGAAAATAAAACAATAAGACAAACTAGTTAAGTTAATTTCTTTTCTGTGAAGGGGAAACTAGCACAACACTGAGGACTCAGAGTGGAAAAAGGTTATAGGGAAAGCGCCCAGGGGGTGTGCCATCTAAAGCTTTGCAAGTGTTCAAACACCTGAGGGTAAATGCCTATAACCCATGGTGTAAGAATATTCTGCCTGTGTCCTCCTCTGTACTTTTTTTTTTCTTAGCCAGGCTCTTAGTACCCAAAAGGAACCGTTTATGCTATAGTGCTGTTAGACAATGGCTAGTATGCACCGCATCAATTAGTGTGTCCACAGTAGACAGCATTTGGCATGTAGCCTCAGCTTGCATCTCATAAAAGGAAGGGGGAGGGGAAAACTCCTTTGCAACCTCTGCTATAAATCAAGGTTTTTCCATACTTTCCTCTATAATATCAGCTTTTGGCAGATAGGCCATAAGTTCCATCCCCAAGGGATCCAGAGTCACATAAAAGAAACGGTCATACTAAGACATGCATCTGGAACGTCAAAACAACTATCACCTGTGTTTAGAGTTTCCTGTACAGCATCTGCAGAATGCATGCTATTTGACCCTTTTGTCCTAGCTCCCTTGTGCTTGTGATCTGCCAGTGTTAAGTGGGAGGAACCCTGGTGGGTCAATCACAAATATGATGGATGGGGTTGTCCATGTATAGTTATAGGAACTGCTATTATAACCCAGCTGCTGATCCAAAGGCCAAATTTAAATTGTCAGGCCAAAAAATGTAAGAGAAAAATTAGCAAGGGTTATAACAATAATGGAATCAAAACCAAATCCTCTGCCTGTAGAACTGCACATGTGCTAAGAACTGCTAATCTTGTTAGTAAATGTCAGGAACCAGTTTAAATAAAACCTGTCCTACCCTATTCATAAAACTGGACCTTTAGAGGTTCAGGCTTCACCCATCATTGTGTGGACCCAAAGGGGTCTTCAGGGTCTGGTTACCATAGAAATGGACCATGGTCCCGGACCTGTAAAACACCCTGTGGCTCACTACACACACTGCACTACGTGCCAAGGTGAGTGCCTAATGCAGGATCCAGTGCTTAAAGCAAACGCTGAAACCCCATTTAGTGGGGCCTGTGTATGGTCCCAAGATAAACATTAAGAATAACCGGCACAGAAAAATGCTAGATAGCCCAGTAAGCATTTAAATTTTGATATAAGTTTTTGAATTTTAAAAAAAGTAAGACAATTCTCTATAGGTGAACAGGTCCATCACCTAAGGACACTGTCAAAAACTTGGAATCTCACGGAGTGGGCATGGTGTGGTTTGAGGAAGGCCCAATCTTTTTGGGGTTTTTCTGCCATTGTCCAGTTACCGGAAAGAACCTGTATATAACCCATAGTCTAAGAATACAAGTTCTGTGTCCTGTACTGTACATTACGATAAATCAATGTTGCATGCAGCTCTGAACACTGATATCAAATCTACAATTTACATTTACCTACATTGTACTTCCTGGCATCTAGAAGCACTGGTGATGTGGCCTTACAGATGCATCCTGGAAAGGCTACCCCACTTAGTGGCTTCCTGGGAAATCTCATGTACACACTGCAAGATGTCACAAGATTTCTGCCAAATCATTTTTTTTTTTAAATGGCTAGTGTCCCATGAGCAAGTGGGGTGGAGTTACTCCAAGAAGTAAACAGAGATTGAATCCTCTGCTCTTTCCTAATGTGGCCATTGGAAGGAGAGCTGGAGAGATGAAAAACGAAAATTCTCAGAAAGAAAAGCCTGCAAGGAAGATTGACTATATCTTTGTTATGCTTTTTCAAAACCTTTTTGCAGGTCCGCTTTAAGAAGGCTTTTATTAGGCTGTTCACTGCTTATTTGTCAGCCCATTTTGTTAGTCCATAAGCCTTTCTCCATAGCCATGGTTTTAAAACACTGCACTGATCGTTACTCATTATTTTGAAACAGTTGTACAGGCATACCCCACTTTTAAGTACGCAATGGGGTTTATTTACTAAAGCTGGAAAGTGCAAAATCAGGCTCACTTCTGCATAGAAACCAATGAGTTTCCAGGTTTTATTACCAAAGCTTAATTGAACAAGTTGGGGTTAGAAGCTCATTGGTTTCTATGAAGAAGTGAGCCTGATTTTGCACTTTCCAGCTTTAGTAAATAAACCCCATTGTGTACTTAAAAGTGGGGTATACCTGTATGTAGTTTTAAATAAATGTTTCCATAACATTAGACTGTATATGTACTCTATATCAGCAGGTCTGGTTGTGCAGTTGGCTCCAAACAAGAAGTTATTTGGATGCTTGCCCACTAAAATGAGGTATAACCTCTTATTTTTGGTGGGCTGTTAAATGCTCCTTGGTGTTAAGTCACACTTTTCCAGGCTAAAAAAAAAAACTCTCTAGATGTACATCAAAAGCTTTTGTAAACCGTTTTAGTCATCTTATTTTAAGACCAGTAATGATATCCATATTATCTGAATGATCAATGAGGTTACGTTTTGCTTACTGACATACTGTTTAAGGTTTTCTTGCAAAGTTTTTGGTAACATATTACTGATCACCTTATCAAATTAGTTAATTTATAAAAACTGTGCTTCATGTAACGGTTATACGGAGTCTGAACTTGTCTATACTATTCAATAAATATTTCCAATCATTTTTACTGGACGACAAAAACATAAAAATGCTTACTTTTATGAAGTTTCAAAACTGTATAAGACATTGCAGTGAGAATCCGGTCACCTTCAAGTATGTATACATCCCATATTCTTAGATTTAATGTGAAAGGCGTCTGCAGAAGAGAAATACCATTAGCCAAATATATTTTACAGCCCTAAAGCACCTGCACAAAAATATAAACTTTGAACATCTTGTAATTGCAGTCATAGACTAGAAACAAACAAACAAACAAAGAGAAAATCAGACCAAAGTCAGAAATTAGGAACATCTTAAAAGACCTCAAAGAAGGAAAGATCTTGGAAGAATTAAGCTGGCCATAGATGATTTGTTTTTTTTTTTTGGTTGAGCCAGAGGGATGAAAAAAAAAAAAACAGATTGCTTCATCCACACAATTGAGGTGCAGGGAGAGGGAGACAAGTGCTGTCCACCAAAAAGTCCATCTCTATCTGTTGGGAATGGGGGGGAGAAGGAGTGTGTTGTTACCCTATGGATCGCAGGTTAAAAAGCAGATTACCAGAAGCGGAATCTTGCAATCTTTCTTTTCACCTGTACTGTGTTACATTGGAGATCAGAAGGCTGGCGGGGGGAGGCAGTAATTATTGAGTTAGTAAAAGACAAGGGACTCCATAAAGATTGTTTATGAAAATCTTTATAATACTGTCCTGTCTTCACATGACAAATGTCAATGCTTGCCTTGAATTAATGTACCATGCCGTAGCTCCATTTTATAGAAGTGGTACTATTGGTGCTACCTGAATCTGTTGCACATTTCGGTAAAGCTTTTTTAATCTGGTGCAGGCTTTTTAAAGGGCTATACTCCCAGAAAAGTGATGCAAAAAACATTTTTTAAGTCCTCAGAAAAGTGTTTATTGCTGTAAAACTTTGAGGATAAATTACACCTATAGCTAGGTCAGTGCAGTGATTTGAAGTTTATTTACAAATTGTGAAAATACAGTGGGTAAAATAAGTATTGAACACGACACCATTTGTTTAGGTAAATATATTTCTAAAGGTGCTATCAACATGAAATTGTCACCACATGTCAGTAACAAACCATGCAATCCATGCATACAGCGAAACCCAAACAAATAAGTTCAGAAATTATATATGTGTAATAAAATGGAATGACACAGGGAAAATCTATTGAACACATGAAGAAAGGTAGGTGCAAAAAGACATTGAAAGCCAAGACACCAGCTAAAATCTATCAGTAATTAGGAAGCAATCCTGCCCCTTGTCAGTGCAAATTAATACCAGCTGGTTCAGTCTCAAATGATGGCCTATAAAATGGTGTCACACGAGAAACATCTCATGATGGGTAAAAGCAAAGAGCTCTCGCAAGACCTTTGCAACTTTATTGTTGCAAAACATACTGATGGCATTGGTTACAGAAGGATTTCTAAACTTCTGAATGTTTCAGTGAGCACTGTTGGGGCCATTATCTGGAAGTGGAAAGAACATAATTTCACCATAAATCGGACACAACCAGGTGCTCCTCGTAAGATTTCTGACAGAGGAGTGAAAAGAATTATCAGATGAGTTATCCAAGAGCCAAGGACCACTTGTGGAGAGCTTCAGAAAGACCTAGAATCAGCAGGTACAATTGTTTCAAAGAAAATAATGCAATGCACTCAACCGCCATGGACTGCATGCATGCTCACCACGCAAGACTCCAATGCTGAAGAAAAAGCATGTTGAAGCAAAGTTTGTTGCACAACATTTAGACAAGTCTGTGAAATTCTGGGGGTATAAAGTCTTGTCAGAAGAAACCAAAACTGAACTCTTTGGATGTCATATTATGCACCATGTTTGGATGTCAAATTGCACTGCACATGACCCCAAAAACACCCCAATACCAACAGTGAAGTTTGGAGATGGAACACCATGGCGTGGGGCTGTTTTTCAGCATACAGTACCGGCAAACTTCATATCATTAACGGAAGGATGGATGGAAAAAATCTGCTGCCATATACCAGAATGATGAAGATGAAACGAAGGTGGACATTTCAGCAAGACAATGACCCCAAACACAAAGCTATGGAAACTCTCAATTGGTTTCAAAGAAAGAAAATAAAGCTGCTAGAATGGCCCAGCCAATCACCTCACTTGAATAGAAAATCTATGGCAAGAACTAAAGATCAGAGTTCATAGAAGAGGCCCACGGAACCTTCTAGATTTGAAGACTGTTTGTGTGGAAGAATGGGCCAAAATCACACCTGAGCAATGCATGTGGATAGTTTCTCCATGCAGGAGGTGACTTAAAGTTGTCATTACCAACAAAGGATTTTGTACGAAGTATTAAATACATTTCAGTTAGCGTGTTTAATACTTTTTCCCTGTGTCATTCCATTGTATTACACATAACTTAATTTCTGAACTTATTTGTTTTGGTTTCTTTGTATGTATGGATTGCATGGGTTGTTACCGACACATGGTGCAAATTTCAGGTCAATAGCACCTTTAGAAATATATTTACCTAGAAAAATGGTGACATGTTTAATACTTATTTTACCAGCTGTATGTAAATATTTTAATGTCCATAGCCTTGGCCACAGGTCTGCTCTATAAAGAATAAGAATGGTAAAGGGGGTGGGTAGATCTACTTTAGGAGGACCAAGAAAATAGATACTTCCAGGCTTGTTCAGCACATAAATGCTCCGTTTTAGCATATGGGAAACTGTCAGATTTTAGTTATGATGAGGTGCGGTAAAGAGGCAGTGCAAGGCATATTTCAGAGCATCACCCTGTTTACGTTTATCTTTTGTTTATTTAACTTTAATTTGCAGTGTGTTTGGAGCACATAGAAAAACAAGGGGTTTTTGTGCCCTAGCAGAGAGTGGCATTTATCCAGTGTGGAAATGCCATGTGTGAGTAAACCTTAATAACCATCACTTGTGCCAAGCAGCACAACCAACATTTGGCTAGCTGGGACCTTCATCTAGATTGAAGAATGCTTAAAGCTGGGTACACATGTAGGGTTGTTTTTTTTTTTTTGTTGTTTTCAACTAGCGGTTTAAGGGAAAAAAAAACTGACAGATCCCTGCATCAACACACTAATGTTTGCTGCAAGGATCTTCCCCCTCATCAGAATACACAGATCAGCGCTTGCAGCCATTGGCTAAAAGCACTAATCGAATTCAGTTTTTTTCCAGCATGACCATTCAACAGAAGCCTTCTGTTGAACAGACAGCACTACACCTGTAACAAAAATTTGGTCGGGTTCCTGCTGTACTGGGCTTAACTTATAATCTTCACTACTTGCAGCTGAGATACAGTTACAGTCAAATGGAATGTCCAAACGAAATGGACCTGAATGGATTCTACCCTAGCTTATCAGTTCCCAGCTGTAGCAGAAATCTGAATCTGATAAAGATGCAGACCTCTGTGCTATTTTTGTTCTACTATATGATCATGTATGAACTTCAATTTCCTGAACTTCCAGCATACAGGTGCACTAGATGTTCTTATGCTTTCTACAGCTGTGGAAGTGGCAGTGCAACACTTAGCACCAGCCTTAACATGGTGAGTAAGAGGCAAGGATTATAGGGAAAGGGTAGTGCTACACCGCAGTGCACTAATATTGTACTAGCAAGACCTCCTTTACTACAGCAGCCAACGATAACATGAATTTTTGAGAGTACAGGAATAGAGCCTTACCCCAGCATTAAACCCTACTTTCTTTGGCCAAAATGTAAATCTCTAATCTTAAGCAATTATCACTCTTCTATTTTAGGGTGGCCTAAGCTAAAAGAATGAATATCGCTCAGGTTTAGACATTACACTTTTCTCGAAGATAATAAGCTGTAATAAACTGCATACAGATACATTACAATATAGATAAGCACAACTTAGCTGCTATCAACTGTTTTTATATTCTCACCCGGTCTAGGAAGCACTGGAAAAACCATTTCATAGTATACAGACTGGTGTACAGTTCCTGAGTTTCCTGAAGTATAAACAAAATTACATTCATTATTACAAAATGTAAAATGATATAAGATAGATAGATAGATATCTCAAGTATTACTAAGTTTCCATTACTTGGCAGTGGCTTTAAATAGTATCCAACTGTTTATCGGAAACAGTGGTATAAATTCAGCAAAGAATTGTAATTTTGAGAGGTTTTCACATGCATTTTTTTTTTTTTTTTTTTTTTAGATTTTTACTATATATGCAGATTCCCCCTCTAGTAGCTTTATTGATGTCAGGGAAATTCACTAATCCAAATAAACAATCAGTTTACAGTCTTATTAGACTACTAAATTGTACTGAAAAGGATGAGCAATTAAAACTACTGTTACTTACCCTATTAGGCAAAAATATTCAGCCATACCATGTGTTAAGAGCTGATACAGCTACTTCAATGCACACAACAACCATTATAACATTCATATCTGTATCACATTCGCATGTTAATATTAGGACACCTACTGTCCAGTGATCCAGCGCTGTCCTCACCTGAGCTGGCGGGTCTAGGTACTGGCATGTTTACTTTGGGAGGCTGGCTGTGCCTGCTTGCGGCTTTACAGGTGGCTTCTCACTGAGCATGAGCGAGCCGCACTGCGCTTTGTGGACGGTCTGGGATCTGGGACATTTTCCAGAAGGCTGCGGAGGGAAAGAGGGGGGAGGCTGCGGTAATCCGACCGGAAGTGTAAGTGGGTACCTGTCAAAACCATTTACCCGCTCTGGGGGGGGGGAGATACAGACAAGCGGACTGAACTTCCCCCTTTGGGTGAAGGTCAGCTTTAACTTTATAAAGATAATGTATTCCCTTTAAAGCATGTTTTTTTAATGTAATAACTAATGATAATCATTATATGGTGGACAGTGTTTGTGCAGATGCACAGCTATGTAATCATCTCTTGCTGGAGCCTCCCCAAAAGCCGATACCCAAACACGTGAGGCAGAGAGCAGGGGAGGAGCCATCACCCCACATGTTGAAGACATCCCTTAAGCTGAAGAAAATAGTCACGTTAGGTGGCTTTCAGCTAGACACGGAAAAGTTCAACGGCTTCCTCCCAGCATACTAGGGGCATACACAATGGGAGTGGAAACACAGCAGTCAGGGGATCAGATGTGATCATGTTGCCACAGGCAAGAGGGAAGCCCATTCCTACGTTCCTACATACACCAGGACAACAGAGAATTAACACATCCACCCTCTAACAGGAAGTCTGATCACATCAGCAAAAATAATTTGGGATTTGGAAGAAGTAAGGAGCAATAGAAGGTACTTTTTTTGAGAAAGGAATACATACTTTGTCAGAATTTAGTGTCACTTTACACCTCAACTCCCCAGCCCTCTCTTCATAGCAGAGAAAAACTTCAGTTTTAGAGTTTTCAGAAAAGAGCAAGTAAAATGTACGCAGCAAGTTATGATACGTGAGTGAAAACATGTAACAAATATAAAGTGGGTGCTACGCCAACTAGCTGCAAAGTCTCTACTTACAAAGTGCTGTTTAAGTTTCGGCATATATTTTTTTACAATTTTGTCATGATGTTCCTGGAATCTGAGAAGCTTTGGAAAGCCAGGGATGAAAAACCCTAAAAAAAAAAATAAATGAATTAAATATTTCAAAGGCACAACTAATAAAAGAACCAAAGTTCCTCAGGGCTTATGTTAACAGTGATTCAAAGTGCTTTACATATGCATCACCATAGGACCACCAACAACTGGGACAGGCTTTCTAGAATCCTGATTGCTAGTTTCAACCAAAAGCAGCTGATCAGCAGGCTCTGGGGCCAAACACAGACACTTGTTTGTCAGCCAATCTGACTAGAAATGGCCAAAGCCAGTGTCTGTCATTTTAAGAATACCCTTGGAAGGTACTAAGACAGGAAACAGCACAGGGTGGTGATCTATGGAACTATACATTTAAGAAAAATGCTGGCCAGTACTGTGTACCGGTAAAAGTGAAACTGCAAGGATAGATGTATGGGAACTGACATTGCTTACTTATTCTTAAAGTTGTAGACTGTGAGGCTATGATCAGAATCCTGGTTTTACCCAACTAGTGGTCGCTAACCCAGATGTATGCAGGATTGTAGATTAGGTGAAACTTTTTTGAGGGCACTTTTCTATGGATGATTTAGGAATGCCCGAAGGTTAGGCCTCTGTGGTCTCAGGTGATGGAAATTATAGCCAACAGCGTTGGCTTCCCAAACACATAAAACTCTTTTATGTTTGCTAGGTGTCTTTGATCATGAGGAAATGAGTAACGCTACAAAATTGTTTATTAGTCATCTCTTTTTTTATGTGCACAAGCTCATGGCCAGGAGATGGATATATGCAGACACTCTTACACTTGCTATGTGGAAACTGGTTAATGCGGACCTTCCTCTTTATAGAATGACATACGAGGCCCTGCATGCCCCAAAAAATTTACTAAAATATGGTTCCGTTGGTAGGACTCCCCAGCTAGAGGAGGCTCCGGTAGGTTGGGTGATTTAAGGTGGGGTGGAATGTAGGGAGAGTGCTGGGAAGGTTAGAGGATCCCCTGAACACGATGCACAGGACTTCTACCACACTCCAATGGTTTACGGGTTTGACAAGTTTTATTTGCTGCTGTATTTTTTTGTTTTTATTTATCAAAAAAAATGAAAATCTTTTGCTGGACAATGGCCTGTATACGGCTCACTTGTATGATTTACTGGTTCTATATGCTTTGTCATACATTCTGGGAATCACTATGCTTGTATTTTTTATGTATTCCTGTGTTATATGCTACATGTGGCTCTGTCCTGTAATTACTTGCAATTGTTTTTTGCTGTCTGGAAATAAAAAGTTTTTTTTTTTTTTTTTTTTAAGTGGAAATTTAAGCATTGACAGAATGCTTCCTGCTTGCTCCTTTTGTAGGTATGGCTATTGAAAACATTTAAAATAAGTACCTATTCTGTCTTAAATCCAGTAGTTCACTCTCATTGTTTTGCGCAGCCTCATTCTCAGCACTTAGCCAAACTTCATAGCAATGAGGCAGTCACTAGAGGGCGGTCTGCTGATAGAATGAGGGAGGAAACCACAGGAATAAGACAACCTGTGTTGAGGAAGGACTGATTAGGAAAAGAGAACGAGGAAAGCAGGGGAGCTAACAGGACAAACTATGCTGCTGGGGAGGCACAAAAGCAAAAAGTTAAACCTATAAAGAGTGCCTTATTTTCCTGATTTCATTATCCCTTCGCAGCACTGTGAATCCTGGCACCCTGCAGCTCCTGCACCTTCCCCTCTTGCTGAGCCAAGACATGCAGTCAAGGTTGGCGCTACGCACAGAATTGACTGCACTCAGAATTGCAGAAAGTGACAGTTTTTGAAACTTATGAGAGGGAAGAATTTTCAATGACAAAATGACTGCTCTGAGCTCCAGCAAAATGGCAGGCTCCAAAAAAAACAAATAGAAGCAATGCTGGAAACAATTTACACCCCCTACTTTTGCTGGCATAATTATTAATGTAGAATGTACAGTATGCCCATTGCTAGAGAACATTAATTTGTATCAAGTTGTTATGAGTAAAGTTGCACTTTAAGATTCTGGTGGCATGCTTGTTGTTCAAGGTTAGTGACTCATTAGGAAGTAAAGCCAGGCTCAGGATCACGATAGCATGCATCTTTAAAATAAAGTCAGGATTGGCAGTCCTCTTATATTATCCTCACAGGTTCCCTCGATAACATCACCACAACAGAAGAGTTACGTTCACCAATGCAATGAAAACCTGAACTGTATTCAGGAAACAGAGCTTTTAACTGATCCACATTTACACTAGCAAAGACATGATGAGAATGAGTTCTCATTCACCACTGGTGATAGAAATAGGCAAACATTTCAGCTGGAAAATGCCTATGACGGTATATAAAAAAAATTTTAAAAATTTAAAAAAAGCATTTGGAGCAAAACATGAGAGTGGATCTTTGGCTGTCATGGGTATGAAATAAAAATACGGAAAACTGACAGTTTTCATAACCGCTTCCCGACCGCCTCACGCAGATCTACTGCGGCAGAAGGGCACTTACAGGCAGATTAACGTACCTGTACGTTGCCCTTTAAGAGGCGTCTCACGCCGTTGCGCGCCCGCCGGGAGCTCCATGATCGCGGGTCCCGCGGACTCAATGCCCTCAGGCATACCTGCGATCATCTCACGGTGAGGAAGAACGGGGAGATGGTAATGTAAACAAGTATCTCCCCGTTCTGCCTAATGACACTGACACTGATCACGCTCCCTGTAATCGGAAGCGGTGATCAGTGATGTGTCACACACAGCCCCTCCCTCCCACAGTTAGAATCACTCCCTAGGACACACTTAACCCCTACAGCGCCACCTAGTGGTTAACCGCTATACTGCTAGTGACATTTTTACAGTAATCAATGCAATTTTATAGCATTGATTGCTGTATTAATGCCAATGGTCCCAAAAATGTGTCAAAATTGTCCGATGTGTCCACCATAGTGTCGCAGTCACGATAAAAAAAAAAAAAAAAAAACGCTGATCGCCGCCATTACTAGTAAAAAAAAAAGTTATCAAAAATGCCATCAAACTATCTCCTATTTTGTAGACGCTATAACTTTTGCGCAAACCAATCAATAAACGCTTATTGCAATTTTTTTACCAAAAAGATGTAGAATACGTATCGGCCTAAACTGAGGGAAAAAAAATTTTCTTTATATGTTTTTTGGGGATATTTATTATAGCTAAAAGTAAAAAATAATGTGTTTTTTTCAAAATTGTCACTATTTTTTTTGTTTATAGCGCAAAAAATAATAAAACCGCAGAGGTGATCAAATACCACCAAAATAAAGCTCTGTGGGAAAAAAAGGACGTCAATTTTTTTTGGAAGCCATGTCGCACGACCGCGCAATTGTCAGTTAAAGAGATGCAGTGCCGAATCGCAAAAAGTGCTCTGGTTAGGAAGGGGGTAAATTCTTCCGGGGCTTAAGTGGTTAACTGTCATTGTAAACCAGGGGTGTCCAACCTTTTAACCTTCCTGGGCCACATTGGAAGAAGGAATGGTCTTGAACCACACATAAAATAGACTAAAAATAAGGATAGCTGATGAGCAGAAAAAGTCAGGCAGATAACGCCTTAATGATCACTAATATAGATAATTTACCCATCTGAGTAATAACACTTCATTTTTTTTTGTAACTTGTATTATAAAAGTAAAAGAGCTTTGACACGGTTTTTGATAAACAAATGTATCAATATCTGGTTCAATGAATGTAGTAACAATTCTCAATGAATTCTCCGGGTGCTCATATTTTTGGTTCTAATTTTGGCGTTTGTGTGCTTCATCCTTGAAAATGGTTGCTCATTAATATAAGTCTTGACAAAAACTGATGACATGATTGTGAAGAGTGGGAAATTTCTCTTTGGGAAGATAAAACATGTAAAAGTCCAGTAAAGAGACACTGTAAAAAAAATTTTTGGCCACATATGTTCGCTAAGTTTAAACTTAGTAAGTTTGCGATTTTGTGTTGGGCCACTTTCACTCATCCTCCGTTTTGGACCGCAGGCTGGACACCCCTGTTGTAAACCATAAAAAAGCTGCCAATTACACCGCTGGCTTTAACATTATAAATAGAAATTCGTAACCCTAAAAACAGATTTGTTTAGCAGTGTAACACAAACAAGGAATAAAAGTCCATTTACCGTGCATTGCATGTCTAGAGTCCGAGAAAAGCCGCACAAGAGCCCAAAACGCATCTTCTTCATTCATATACATAAGGAGCAGAGCGGTTATCTGGCTCATCCCCTGACAGTAGCCAACCTCCTGCACAACGACATCAATCATCATAATAATAGATACATGAAGAATGAGAGAATTGACAGCATATATCACCTTACAGGAATGTGATGTTACCCAACTACTGCTCATAAGGACCAAAAACACTAAACCTTGATGTCTCTAGAGGGAATTCAGAATATCTAAGTACAGTATATAATCCTTTATCATTTTCTTGCTTTTGGTCAAAATAACTGCTTGCCTACAGTGGCATTTTTTTTCCTTCACATACATGTTAAAATCTACATTTTTTACAAGAAAATTACTCAGAACCCCAAACATGATATATTTTCTGAAAGCAGAGTCCCTGTAGAATAAAATGGTGGCTGTTGCAATTTTTTATGTAGCATGATTTTTGGCATCTTTTAATCAAATGTAAATTTTCAGGAAAAGATACATACACATAAATAGGTATATAGAGAACAGAAAAGAAAAATATGGAAAGCTTCATGAATTTGTGAGTCATCCTTGCGCAACTGTAGAATATGTCCTGCTGAAGCAAGGTGAGCTAAACCCACTTTAACCCCTTCCCGCCGACCGTACGCAGATGTGCGTACTCGGCTTTCGGGGTTTATACCGGGATGATGCCCGCAGCTGCAGGCATCATCCCGGTACCGTTGTTTCGAGCTGGCGATCGGCTATCCGTATATAACAACTGATGCGGCTAAAAGCTTTTCGGCGATCTAAATACTTTGAAGTGCAGAGGAGGGGTCTTTTAGACCCCCGATCCCTCCATAAAGAGTACCTGTCACCACCTATTACTGTCACAAGGGATGTTTACATTCCTTGTGACAGCAAGTAAAAAAAAAAAATCATTGTTTTTTTTAAACACAATTTATAAGTATAAAAATAAATAAAATATATAAAAATAAAAAAAAATTTCTTTTAAAGCGCCCTCGTCCCCGCGAGCTCGCGCAGCAAAAAAAAACGCATACGGAAGTCGCGCCCGCATATGTAAACGGTGTTCAAATCACACATGTGAGGTATCGCTGTGATGGTTCGAGCGAGAGCAATAATTCTAGCCCTAGACCTCCTCTGTAACTCTAACCTGGTAACCGTAAAAAAAAAAAATTTAAAGCGTTGCCTATGGAAATTCATAGCTACTATAGTTTGTCGCCATTCCACGAGTGCGTGCAATTATAAAGCGTGACATATTTGGTATCTATTTACTCGGCGTAACATCTTTCACAAAAAAATTGGGGTAACTTTACGGTTTGGATTTTTAAAAAATTCATGAAAGTGTCCCTTTTCCAAAAATTTGCGTTTAAAACACCGCTGCACAAATACCGTGTGATATAAAATATTGCAACAATCTCCATTTTATTTTCTAGATTCTCTGCTAAAAAAATATATATAATGTTTTGGGGTTCTAAGTAATTTTCTAGCAATAAATATGGATTTTAACTTGTAAACTCCAAATTTCAAAAATAGGCTTAGTCATGAAAGGGTTAAACCAGCAACATCTAAACACAGGAAAAAACAATATGGTATACATAAGAGCTGTTTATACTTCCCAGATAATTTCTCCTGCGTTTAGAAAACTAAACACAGGAGCGCAAGTGTGAATACAGCCTTTAGATTAGTAGGTCACAAACTAGGCAATTCAAACCAAGCATGTGATGAAGCAATATACAAGTAAACCATGAAAACAGCAAAACAAAATGAAGAGGTGTCCAAAAACAGGCAGCCTGAAGTGATATTAAAAGGCAAGTTTGTTTTTTTGTTTTCTTTAAAATAACAAACATGTCATACTTACCTGCCTTGTGCAATGGTTTTGCACAGAGCAGCCCAGATTCTCATCTTCTTGGTTTCCCCCACTGGCACTCCTGGCCCCTCCCTCCTGCAAAGTGCCCCCACAGCAAACAGCTTGCTCTCCCCCACCCCTTCTCTCCTCATTGGCTCACGGATTGTGATTGACAGCAATGGGAGTCAGTGGTTCCTGCTGCTGTCTCAGCTAATGAGGAAGGAGAGTGCCCGGGCCAGGCTCAACTAACAAAAAAAGATTAAGGTCTGCATATAACCTCAGCTGCCTAAATCTCTGGAACCATGTTTTAGACAGGCTAACTGTAAAGAAACACTATTACATTCCTTTTGTGAGACTTTAAAATGTATAAAAATCAACAAAAAGGCAGCACAGAGTTAGAAGATGAAGAATTAAAATAGGTACGGTCATAATACATGTATTTGTTCTATGGCGATTCAAGAACAGGGACTAGTCTGTGAAAGCTTCCTAGCAATTAAAAAGCTTTCATTATAATGGGACAACAATGTAGAGTGGCATTGCCTTAAATAAACAATTACCCATGTACAATTGCAATCTACAACAGAATATAGATCACCTAATTCTATGCATTTCAATGCATCCAAGGGCTTCTAACAAAGCTTTGCATTGCTATACAATTTCAGCAACATTGTCTAGGTCTACATTCAAGATGTATTGCCCTTACAGGAAAAGTTAGTAATTTCCTGCCATTGAAACTTCTAATATCACGATTGCCTCTGCCATTCATAAGAACTCAAGATTATATATGGCCTCCAGGTTCAAGCTTTGTCATGCATAAGTATGTTGAGTCTACAGGACAGAAGTGAAGGGAAATCTCCTAAATTAAAAAATCATGACAGCAGTTTTCACCCTCTCATACTCTATCCAAAAAAATAAAAAAAAATAAAGTAGGACTTGAGGCTGCATTCACACCTGAGCGGATTTTTTTCAGGCAGAAATTGCACGTTTTTGCCACGGTTTTGTACAGGTCAAAGGGTTACCAATATAAAAAGCAGAAAAACGCCTGTAATCTGCCTAAAAAGAAGCTCATGTACTTTTTTGAGCTTCAGGGGTTTTGCTTCAGGTGACAAAACGCTCAGATGTGAACAGGTGCCATTGAAATGAATGGGATTTTGCTTGTTGGCCGTTTTTCGGGCATTTTTATGGCGTTTTACGAGCATTTTACAAGCTAAGAATGCTTCGGTGTGAATGCAGCCTTAAACATTCTTTAGGCTCGGTTCACATATGTCCTGGCACTGTTTTTTTGCGTTTTTTTACTGGTGCGGTTTCATTTATTGATTCAGTTGCAAATTTTTACAGTGTACGACACTTGAATTCGCACCTTATCAGGACTAAAAAAAACGTACAGGACCCTTTTTAAAAACAGACTGCGGCCGGCCCGGACCTATGTGAACCGCCTCCATAGAAAAGCAATTTGGTTCACGTCATGCAAATCGGATGCGGTTCAAACCACATCCAATTTGCATATATGTGAACCAAGATTAAAGTAAACTGTTTCTTATAATTTGTTGCAATTCTTTTTTTTTTTTAACCTGCCAATAACAGCGCTTCCTTGCAGGCCGACAACGCTAAGCCCACTGCTTCACAATTATTAGCAACATTGTCAGCCACCCGTGCAAACTCCTTCAGTTGGCTATTTGACTTCCTATCAGCTAGACCTGATAGACAGCACCAATGGCCAAGGATTGTACAGAGCAGGCTGAGAACGTTAATGCTTATTGCAAGGCAGCAGCTTAGTGTTCTCAGCCAGGAACAGAAAGTGCTGTTAATAGAAGGATTGCCAAGAAAAGAAACTTTGCAAAAGATACACAAAAACGGTTTGCTTAAGAAAACTGTATACAGTAAGACATGATGTCAAACAAACTGCAAAATGGATTTTAGGTTCACATACACTTTAACAGAATTTAATGGTATTTAAAGTGGACGTAGCATCAGATATAATTTTTCATAGTAAGTGCATTGGAGCTAGTCTTTAGCCCTTAGAACTTTTGGTGATCGTTTCTGAAATGTTTACTTTAAAGACTGACTGGCTTTTCTTTTAAATGAAACTCTTATTAGCACTGTTCTGAGATGCCTTACTAAAAGAATGAACAGCTATTGAGCTATGATTAGGTAAGGAAGTCCCTCTCTCTTGCCTCCTTCTTACATATTTGCCTCAAAAAAAGACATTTAGAAAGAAAAACTAACATTTTATTTTGCTTATTAGATGCCAGCCTAGGCCAGAATGACCTTGCAGGGTCCGATGCATGCGCATGCACACCGCAGGTCTCTTGTGCGAGATCTTCCACAATGCTTCTTGGGATGTGTGACATTCCAAGAGCAGTTTGAGAGATGTTGCACATGTGCACGCACTTCAGTCTATGCTAGAGAACTGGCATGTCCGAACATGTGCATGATCTCCAATAAAGATGGCAAAACTGAAGGACAATGCTGGACTCCATGGTCTAGTAAGTTTTTTTTTTCTTTTTTTTTTTTAATGTTGAGTGAGACAGGTACAAATGTAAGGGATTTTTCCTGGGGGAGTTAGGCAGGGTTAAGTTTCTTGTTAACTCTGTCACACTGGGTTTTGCTTTGCTCAGCTCGGATTTAAAAATATTGGAGCATGCAAGGAAAATAAAAATGTGTCTTTGGCTCGTCAAATGAGTTAACAATTAATTAGATAGCAATGATTAAAATCACATTTCCTGTTTTAGAAAAAACGTTATTTTGTGTTTATTCAAACGTGACAATCCTGTAACAAGACTATCCTCCTAAAACAATAGTTTTTACCTGCTCCACAAGCCCTAAATTACTACATACTACATTTTGGGACATTGTGAACTCACACAGACACTGTAGACATGCAGCCTTTTACGCACTGCCAAAATTACAGAGTTAACAAGCCTGGTTTTGACACTATGCAGAAATTTTGCCAAGAGATTTCTTGCATACACTTAAATACCATCTGGTTGCACAGAGATCTAGCATGTGTAGTGTTCCCTGAGCAGCATGAATTCTCTGTGCATTGTGACCAACATGATAATTACACACAGATGTTCCTGTACAAGATATGGCAAGACTACTGATACTCTCTCAGAAGAAGGGACCTGCAAGGCCTTGGAAAGCCAGGTAGAGTAATCTATATATAGTGGCTTCATGTTGGGCGATTAGAAAAATTATCAGAACCTTCCACCCCCAACCACCTGTTCGCATTATTCAATATGCGAACAGATTTTCTAGCAAGCACCTTCTGTGGTTTAGTTATAATTTAATGGACGTGAACAGAGCTATCCATCACTGTGCACAATTAGTATTACTGAAATTGTACATTATTCAAATTTTAAAAAGAAAAAAAAAAGAAAAAAAAAAAAAGAAAAAAGAAAAAGCAAACTGGATTATAAATCATGGTTCATTTCAGGAGGAGGTCTATGGTCCCTTCATTACAGGACAACTAAAGCTGGTTATACACTACTTGCATTAGAGGCATATTTAGTCCTTACAGATCCAAAGCTATCTGATTATTCACAGTAAGCAGGCCAACTTTCACCAGTGTCAATGTTTTAAGCGTATTATCTCTCGCCTCTCGCCCCTTTATAAAACCCACCCGGTTTAGATGTATATGTGCCGGTATTATTGGGGTAAGTCTGTTAGCGATAATCTTTGAATACAATCTAATATCAATATTAGTCAAGGATATTGGCCTATAATTACCACAGAAAGAGGGATCCTTTTCCGGTTTAGGTATGAGTGAGATATATGCCTGTAGGCTATGCGGGACAAACGGTTGAGAGGTAGATACAGAGTTAAACGTTCTTTTAATAATAGGGATTAAGACGTCTTTAAATGTTTTATAAAACCGTGGGGTAAAACCATCCGGGCCTGGGCTTTTCCCTATCACTAATGAATCTATTACTTTTTGTATTTCTATCTCTGAAAATTCTTGTTCTAACTGTTCTATATCTGTTGTTGCTAGTGATGGTAATGCTGTGTCTTTGATATATTGTTGTATATTTTCTTGATATCTTACCGGATCTGTATTTGCTAATTGGTTTGGTAAATTATATAGATTATTATAAAAAGTATGGAATGCTTTCAAGATACCTTTTGGATCATATATCATTTCATCATTATCTGCTTTGATTTTAACAATGGATGAGGCGTTAATTCGCTGACGTAAAGCTCTTGCCAGTAATTTACCCGGTTTATTGCCATGTTGGTAAAATAACGTACGATTTTTATCCCTAATTTGTAATGTCTGCTCATTAAGTAGATTTTGCACTTCCGTTTTCTTTTCTGTTAATTCTAATAATATTTCTCCAAGAGGATTTTGCATATGCTGAGTTTCCAGTTTAGATATCTCCTTCAGGAGGTGGGTCGTTCTATTCCTTTTTGCCTTTTTTAGTCTAGCCCCATGCTTTATGAATAGGCCCCGAACTACGCATTTCAACGCTTCCCATTGGATCAAAAGGGAGGTAGTATCGCTTATATGATCTTTAGAAAAGTTTATTATTGCCCTCTTTATTTCTGAAACGCATACCTCATCAAATAGCAAATTATCATTCAATTTCCAGGTACCTCTTGAGCTCCTCTCCCTGGAAATATCTAATACTAGAAATATCGGTGCATGATCTGACCATATGGCACTGCCAATTTCAGAGGAGGAAGTCACAGCTACTCCCAGCTGATTCATCAGAAAGAAATCGATTCTGTGATAAGTACCATGAACCTTGGAGTGGAACGTATAGTCCCTTTCCAGGGGATGGAGCGCCCTCCATATATCGACCAGATGATGCTTAGCCATTACTTCCCTAAATTTGACTTTATCCTTAGCCTTCTGCATTATTAATGTTGCTGAAGTATCCCTATCATTATCCAATATAAAATTAAAGTCTCCCCCAATTATTGTAATCCCTTCCGCTTTTTCCATAAGATCTGTGATCAATTGTGCTCCTACTTTAGACTGTCCCTGGTTAGGTAAATATACATTAATAAATGTATATTTCTTACCAAATATTAGGAGCCTAAGAAATATTGCCCTACCGTCTCTATTTCTCCATTCTTCCAAAACCTGATGTGGTAATGACTTATGTATCGCTATAGAGGCTCCTCTCGATTTTGAATATGCGAAGGAGTCATGATACCAAGCGTTATAATATCCCTTTTGCAACTTGGGTATATGGTCCGCCCGAAAATGGGTCTCTTGAAAAAAAAATCACCTTACTTTTTGTCTGTGGAAAGAGTACAGAACCTGCGCCCTCTTTGCCGCTGAATTGAAACCTCTAACATTATAAGAGCATATTTTAATTGAGTCCATACGGAAAAGGAGAGAGAAAAAAAAAAAAAAAAGCCACAAATCTGTTACCACTCACCCCAATCAACCCAGCCACACAACCTATCTAAAGACAAGAAAAAACTTTTTTTTTTTTCTTTTTTCAATTTTCAAAACTTTGTGACAAAAAGTGAGGTCTGCAAAATACTCACTATACCTCTCAGCAAATAGCTTTGGGTGTCTACTTTCCAAAATGGGGTCATTTGGGGGGGTTTTGTGCCACCTGGGCTTTCCATGGCCTCCGAAACTGTGATAGGCAGTGAAGAGTGAAATCAAAAATTCACGCCCTTAGAAAGCCTGAAGGCGGTGCTTGGTTTTCGGGGTCCCGTACGCGGCTAGGCTCCCAAAAAGTCTCACACATGTGGTATCCCCATACTCAGGAGAAGCAGCAGAATGTATTTTGGGGTGTAATTTCACATATTCCCATGGCATGTTTGAGCAATATATCATTTAGTGACAACTTTGTGCAAAAAAAAAAAAAAAATTTGTCTCTTTCCCGCAACTTGTGTCGCAATATAAAATATTCCATGGACTCGACATGCCTCTCAGCAAATAGCTTGGGGTGTCTACTTTCCAAAATGGGGTCATTTGGGGGGGGTTTTGAACTGTCCTGGCATTTTATGCACAACATTTAGAAGCTTATGTCACACATCACCAACTCTTCTAACCACTTGAAGACAAAGCCCTTTCTGACACTCATTGTTTACATGAAAAAGTTCAAGCAAAGCAAATGCCCTACAGATTAAAATGGTGGGTGTTTCATTTTTTTTTTTCACACAGTATTTGCGCAGCAATTTTTCAAACGCATTTTTTGGGGAAAAAACACACTTTTTTAAATTTTAATGCACTAAAACACACTATATTGCCCAAATGTTTGATGAAATAAAAAAGATGATCTTAGGCCGAGTACATGGATACCAAACATGACATGCTTTAAAATTGCGCACAAACGTGCAGTGGCAACAAAATTAATGCATTTTTAAAAGCCTTTAAAAGCCTTTACAGGTTACCACTTTAGATTTACAGAGGAGGTCTACTGCAAAAATTACTGCCCTCGATCTGACCTTCGCGGCGATACCTCACATGCATGGTGCAATTGCTGTTTACGTTTGACGACAGACCGCCGTTTGCGTTCGCCTTAGCGCGAGAGCAGGGGGCGACAGGGGGGCTTTTTTTTTTTTCTTTATTATTTTTTTGCTTTTTTATCTTATTTTTAAACTGTTCCTTTCATTTTTTTTTTTTTTAATCATTTTTATTGTTATCTCGGGGAATGCAAATATCCCCTATGATAGCAATAGGTAGTGACAGGTACTCTTTTTTGAAAAAATTGGGGTCTATTAGACCCTAGATCTCTCCTCTGCCCTCAAAGCATCTGATGACACCAAGATCGGTGTGATAAAATGCTTCCCCAATTTCCCAATGGCGCTATTTACATCCGGCGAAATCTAAGTCATAAAATGATCGTAGCTTCCGGTTTCTTAGGCCATAGAGATGTTTGGAGCCACTCTGGTCTCTGATCAGCTCTATGTTCAGCTGGCTGAATCACCGGCTGCATTCTCAGGTTCCCTGTTGAGACAGGAGAGCCAGAGAAAAACACGGAAGACGGTGTGGGGGGGGGCATTCCCTCCCACGGCTTGTAAAAGCAGTCTAGAGGCTAATTAGCCACTAGGATTGCTTTTACATGAAAGCCGACCGCTGGCTGAAAAGAATGATACCAAGATGATACCTAAACCTGCAGGCATCATTCTGGTATAACCATTCAAAGTCGTGAATGGCGTACCTGAAGACAAAAAAATGGTTAACAATGGTTAACAATAAAGCACAGTAAACAGTAAAGTATAAATAATTACATACCTGAAAAACAAACATGATAAAACATAATAACAATAACAACAACAATAACAATAAAACATTGCAGAATAGAATACAGTAAAAAAAGAGCAGAACAATAGAGAGAGAGAATAGAGAGAGAGAACAATAAAACGACAACTATTTTTTTTTATTTTATATATATATATTTTTTTTTACACTTTTTTTGTAACTAACTTTTATAACTGTAACCGGTTCTAGGTTCGGGTCTCTCAAAATGCGATGGCATCTTGGGAGACCCTGTGAAAGTGTGCCTAGTCTGTGCAATGCTGTACCCTACGCTAATAACTAGTGCATGGTAGCGTTCAAAACATTCACCAATGCAAAGACCAGGATTGTCAGGACAGGAGGGACAATAATAGCGGGTGTCACGCCTATATCCGCGCTTGCTGCAGACACGACATCTTTTTTGGGGGGGTTCGTTGGGTAGGGGTACTCGGGAGGACATAAAAATGCCTCTCATGCAGCCGACTGCATTTGGTTGGGGATGTGAATGGGGGAAGTACGGGCGCTGCAGAAGCGGTGTGTTCCCAATTAGGATTGGCGAATGCAGCAGGAAGGGCACTATGGGCATGACGGGCCTGTGTTTGTCTTTTTGGTGGCAGCGGGACACTACTTGTGCTTGCCACCTCACCAGCTTGAACTGCACTTATGGGACTCGCCACGTCACCAAGTGTTACTGCAGCGCTGGTTTGACTACGACCGGGGTGTACTAGGCCGCTGGCGCTTGCCAGTTCAATAAAAAGCTTCCAAAAAAACTGTTAGCGATCGCAGGGATCATGCCTGACTCTGCAAACGCTGCAGTTATGCGTTTAGTGTTTTGTAAGTGACAGTGATCGATCGATACTGCACTTGGGTGGGCTGGGCTGGGCCGGGCGGAGGGGCAAAACGCAGGTGCTAGCAGGTATCTGGGCTGATCCCGCTAACACTGCGTTTTTGGGAACCCTAAACTGCTGGGGACGCTAGTATAGATCTGATCGGATCAGATATTGATCCGTTCAGATACTATACCACTAAAGGAGGCGTATGCTGCGTGCGTGGGTGTTAGCGGTACTGGCGCTAACCTGACGCTGCCTGGGGCCGGTGCTTGCTAGTTCACCAAAATGCTACCAAAAAAACTGTTAGCGATCGCAGGGATCAGGCCTGACTCTGCGAACGCTGCAGTTATGCGTTTAGTGCCTTGTAAGTGACAGTGATCGATCGATACTGCACTTGGGTGGGCCGGGCGGAGGGGCAAAACGCAGGTGCTAGCAGGTATCTGGGCTGATCCCGCTAACACTGCGTTTTTGGGAACCCTAAACTGCTGGGGACGCTAGTATAGATCTGATCAGATCAGATATTGATCCGTTCAGATACTATACCACTAAGGGAGGCGTATGCTGCGTGCGTGGGTGTTAGCGGTACTGGCGCTAATCTGACGCTGCCTGGGGCGCATATCACCGCCGGGCGACCGGGGGGCTAAACCTTTATTCGGTAATAAACGGCGGGTGCCCTGACACTATAAAAAATAAACAAACTAACCAGCGTCACCCGTAACAGTTATACGGTGATCAGTGGTGAAAGGGTTAACTAGGGGGCCATCAAGGGGTTAAAACATTTATTAGGTAGTATATGGGGGTCCCTGTCGCTATAAAACGCTGACGGCGAACCTAAATATTTACCTCACTAACTAGCGTCACCAGCGACACTAATACAGCGATCAGAAAAATGATCGCTTAGTGACACTGGTGACAGGGGGTGATCAAGGGGTTAAAACTTTATTAGGGGGGGTTAGGGGGGTATCCTAGACCTAAAGGGGGGTAACAGTAACTGTCCCAACACTGTAACTGTCACAAACTGACACCAATACAGTAATCAGAAAAAAAAAACTGATGGTGTCAGTTTGTGACGGGGGGGGGGGGGGTGATTGGGGGGGGGGATCGGGGTGTTTTGTGTGCCTGGCATGTTCTACTGTGTGTGTGTGTGTGTGTGTTGTGCACTCACTCACTTGTCTTCTCTCCTCGGGCCGGAACGGAAATTACCGAGCCGAGGAGAGATGACATCATTTCCTTTGCTGCTGTTTAGCATACAGCAGCAAAGGAATGTTCTCATTGGCCGGCGGCGATCGCGAGGGGGGGGGCCACGAACGGATGGCCTCCCCCTCATCTCCGATCGCCGTGGGAGAAAAGACGACCGCCTCGGGCACCGGGGGGGGTCCGATCGGACCCCCCACCCGCGGAAGGCAAATCACGTACATGTACGTGATTTTGCCTGTCCGTGCCACCTTGCCGACGTACATCGGCGTGAGGCGGTCGTCAAGTGGTTAAAGAACCTCAACCGGATCAACTATCTAGTGTGATATACAAAATAGTGCACATATAGGAACAACATTTTCATTTTTCTTGCCATAACCCCTACCCCAATATATATCAAGCCTTGTACGAATACCTTAAGTGAAAAAAAAAAAAAAAAAAAAGGAAAAAAATCCCCCAACCCCCACGCCCTCCCCACGCCAAATACCAGTCAAACCTTGTGCATCACTGGTGCCTAGTGAGTTATAGTGGAATATTGCCAAACATAAAAGAAAAACATGAAAACCCTAAAAAAAAAAACCCTGTCCCACCCAGTAAAGTGTAAACTTGAGGACAGTCAGCCATATCTACTGTCCAGTGTAGAAAAAACATGAACCCCAAAATGGTCCCCCTATCCCACCCAGTGAGTTAAAAAACCCTCAACCGCATCAGCTATCTAAAGTGATACACAAAATAGTGCACATATAGGAACACCATTTTCATTTTTCTTGCCTTAACCCCTTCCGCCATATACATCAAACCATGTACAAATACCTTTAGTGAGAAGAGAGGGAAAAAAAAAAAAAAAAAAAAAAGGGGGGGGGGGGGGGGAATCTCCCGACCTCCACACCCAAAAAAAAAAAAATAATAAAACCCCACCGACCAAACATGATAAAGATAATGTGCATTTAAAAAACTCTGAAAAACTATCAGGAACATAGTTTGACTTATAACAAATAATCCATCTCAATCATTTGCAAAAAAAAAAAAATTAGATACCCCACCCACCACCCTACCCTAGTAATTTAATGTGCCTTAATTCTCTCAATATTGGACATGAATAAACCCGTCTTATCTTCTAAATCCACAATACCAAAAAAAAAAAAAAACCAGAACCAAAAAAAAAAAAAAAAAAACCCCACCGATCAAACATGATAAAGATAATGTGCATTTAAAAAACTCTGAAAAACTATCAGGAACATATTTTGATTTATAACAAATAATCCATTTCAATCATTTGCAAAAAAAAAAAATAGATACCCCACCCCCCACCCTACCCTAGTAAGTTAACCACTTGAGCCCCGGACCATTATGCTGCCTAAGGACCAGAGGTCTTTTTCCAATTTGGCACTGCGTCGCTTTAACTGCTAATTGCGCGGTCATGCAATGCTGTACCCAAACGAAATTTGCGTCCTTTTCTTCCCACAAATAGAGCTTTCTTTTGATGGTATTTGATCACCTCTGCAGTTTTTATTTTTTGCGCTATAAACGGAAAAAGACCGAAAATTTTGAAAAAAAATGATATTTTCTACTTTTTGTTATAAAAAAAATCCAATAAACTCAATTTTAGTCATACATTCAGGCCAAAATGTATTCGGCCACATGTCTTTGGTAAAAAAAATGTCAATAAGCGTATATTTATTGGTTTGCGCAAAAGTTATAGCGTCTACAAACTAGGGTACATTTTCTGGAATTTACACAGCTTTTAGTTTATGACTGCCTATGTCATTTCTTGAGGTGCTAAAATGGGAGGGCAGTACAAAACCCCCCCAAATGACCCCATTTTGGAAAGCAGATACCCCAAGGAAATTGCTGAGAGGCATGTTGAACCCATTGAATATTTATTTTTTTTGTCCCAAGTGATTGAAAAATGACAAAAAAAAAAAAAAAAAAAATATTTACAAAAAGTCGTCACTAAATGATATATTGCTCACACAGGCCATGGGCCTATGTGGAATTGCACCCCAAAATACATTTAGCTGCTTCTCTTGAGTATGTGGATACCACATGTGTGGGACTTTTTGGGAGCCTAGCCGCGTACGGGGCCCCGAAAACCAAACACCGCCTTCAGGATTTCTAAGGGTGTAAATTTTTGCTTTCACTCTTCACTGCCTATCACAGTTTCGGAGGCCATGGAATGCCCAGGTGGCACAAAACCCCCCAAAATGACCCCATTTTGGAAAGTAGACACCCCAAGCTATTTGCTGAGAGGCATATTGAGTCCATGGAATATTTTATATTTTGACACAAGTTGCGGGAAAGTGACACTTTTTTTTTTTTTTTCATAAAGTTGTCACTAAATGATATATTGCTCACACAGGCCATGGGCATATGTGGAATTGCACCCCAAAATACATTTAGCTGCTTCTCCTGAGTATGGGGATATCACATGTGTGGGACTTTTTGGGAGCCTAGCCGCGTACTGGACCCCGAAAACCAATCACTGCCTTCAGGATTTCTAAGGGTGAAAATTTTTGATTTCACTCTTTACTGCCTATCACAGTTTCGGAGGCCATGGAATGCCCAGGTGGCACAAAACCCCCCCAAATGACCCCATTTTGGAAAGTAGACACCCCAAGCTATTTGCTGAAAGGCATGGTGAGTATTTTGCAGCTCTCATTTGTTTTTGAAAATGAAGAAAGACAAGAAAAAACATTTTTTTTTTTCTTTTTTCAATTTTCAAAACTTTGTGACAAAAAGTGAGGTCTGCAAAATACTCACTATACCTCTCAGCAAATAGCTTGGGGTGTCTACTTTCCAAAATGGGGTCATTTGGGGGGGTTTTGTGCCACCTGGGCATTCCATGGCCTCCGAAACTGTGATAGGCAGTGAAGAGTGAAATCAAAAATTCACGCCCTTAGAAAGCCTGAAGGCGGTGCTTGGTTTTCAGGGTCCCGTACGCGGCTAGGCTCCCAAAAAGTCTCACACATGTGGTATCCCCGTACTCAGGAGAAGCAGCAGAATGTATTTTGGGGTGTAATTTCACATATTTCCATGGCATGTTTGAGCAATATATCATTTAGTGACAACTTTGTGCAAAAAAAAAAAAAAAAAAAATTTGTCTCTTTCCCGCAACTTGTGTCGCAATATAAAATATTCCATGGACTCGACATGCCTCTCAGCAAATAGCTTGGGGTGTCTACTTTCCAAAATGGGGTCATTTGGGGGGGTTTTGAACTGTCCTGGCATTTTATGCACAACATTTAGAAGCTTATGTCACACATCACCCACTCTTCTAACCACTTGAAGACAAAGCCCTTTCTGACACTTATTGTTTACATGAAAAAGTTTTTTTTTTTTTGCAAAAAAATTACTTTGAACCCCCAAACATTATATATTTTTTTAAAGCAAATGCCCTACAGATTAAAATGGTGGGTGTTTCATTTTTTTTTTTCACACAGTAATTGCGCAGCGATTTTTCAAACGCATTTTTTGGGGAAAAAACACACTTTTTTTAATTTTAATGCACTAAAACACGCTATATTGCCCAAATGTTTGATGAAATAAAAAAGATGATCTTAGGCCGAGTACATGGATACCAAACATGACATGCTTTAAAATTGCGCACAAACGTGCAGTGGCAACAAAATAAATACATGTTTAAAAGCCTTCAAAAGCCTTTACAGGTTACCACTTTAGATTTACAGAGGAGGTCTACTGGAAAAATTACTGCACTCGATCTGGCCTTCGCGGTGATACCTCACATGCATGGTGCAATTGCTGTTTATGTTTGACGACAGACCGCCGCTTGCGTTCGCCTTAGCGCGAGAGCAGGGGGCGACAGGGGTGGTTTTTTTTTTTTTTTTTTTTTTCTTTATTATTTTTTTGCTTTTTTAATCTTACTTTTAAACTGTTCCTTTCATATTTTTTTTTTTAATCATTTTTATTGTTATCTCGGGGAATGTAAATATCCCCTATGATAGCAATAGGTAGTGACAGGTACTCTTTTTTGAAAAAATTGTGGTCTATTAGACCCTAGATCTCTCCTCTGCCCTCAAAGCATCTGACCACACCAAGATCGGTGTGATAAAATGCTTCCCCAATTTCCCAATGGCGCTATTTACATCCGGCGAAATCTAAGTCATGAAATACTCGTAGCTTCCGGTTTCTTAGGCCATAGAGATGTTTGGAGCCACTCTGGTCTCTGATCAGCTCTATGGTCAGCTGGCTGAATCACCGGCTGCATTCTCAGGTTCCCTGTTGAGACAGGAGAGCCAGAGAAAAACACGGAAGACGGTGGGGGGGGGGGGCATTCCCTCCCACGGCTTGTAAAAGCAGTCTAGAGGCTAATTAGCCGCTAGGATTGCTTTTACATGAAAGCCGACCGCTGGCTGAAAAGAATGATACCAAGATGATACCTAAACCTGCAGGCATCATTCTGGTATAACCACTCAAAGTCGTGAATGGCGTACCTGAAGACAAAAAAATGGTTAACAATGGTTAACAATAAAGCACAGTAAAGTGTAAATAATTACACACCTGAAAAACAAACATGATAAAACATAATAACAATAACAATAACAATAAAACATTGCAGAATAGAATACAGTAAAAAAGAGCAGAACAATAGAGAGAGAGAATAGAGAGAGAGAGAGAACAATAAAACAACAACTATTTTTTTTTATTTCATATTTTTTTTTTTTTTTACACTTTTTTTTGTAACTAACTTTTATAACGGTAACCGGTTCCAGGTTCGGGTCTCTCAAAATGCGATGGCATCTTGGGAGACCCTGTGAAAGTGTGCCTAGTCTGTGCAATGCTGTACCCTACGCTAATACTCAACTAGTGAATGGTAGCGTTCAAAACATTCACCAATGCAAGACCAGGATTGTCAGGACAGGAGGGTCAATAATAGCGGGTGTCACGCCTATATCCGCGCTCTTACTGCAGACACAACATCTTTTTTGGGGGTTCGTTGGGTAGGGGTACTCGGGAGGACATAAAAATGCCTCTCATGCAGCCGACTGCATTTGGTTGGGGATGTGAATGGGGGAAGTACGGGCGCTGCAGAAGCGGTGGGTTCCCAATTAGGATTGGCGAATGCAGCAGGAAGGGCACTATGGGCACGATGGGCCTGTGTTTGTCTTTTTGGTGGCAGCGGGACACTACTTGTGCTTGCCACCTCACCAGCTTCAACTGCACTTATGGGACTCGCCACGTCACCACGTGTTACTGCAGTGCTGGTTTGACTACGACCGGGGTGTACTAGGCCGCTGGCGCTGGCCAGTTCACCAAAACGCTACCAAAAAACGTTAGCGATCGCAGGGATCAGGCCTGACTCTGCGAACGCTGCAGTTATGCGTTTAGTGTTTTGTAAGTGTCAGTGATCGATCGATACTGCACTTGGGTGGGCTGGGCCGGGCGGAGGGGCAAAACGCAGGTGCTAGCAGGTATCTGGGCTGATCCCGCTAACACTGCGTTTTTGGGAACCCTAAACTGCTGGTGACGCTAGTATAGATCTGATCGGATCAGATATTGATGCGATCAGATACTATACCACTAAGGGAGGTGTACGGTGCGTGCGTGGGTGTTAGCGGTACTGGCGCTAATCTGACGCTGCCTGGGGCTGGTGCTTGCCAGTTCACCAAAACGCTACAAAAAAAACTGTTAGCGATCGCAGGGATCAGGCCTGACTCTGCGAACGCTGCAGTTATGCGTTTAGTGTTTTGTAAGTGTCAGTGATCGATCGATACTGCACTTGGGTGGGCTGGGCTGGGCCGGGCGGAGGGGCAAAACGCAGGTGCTAGCAGGTATCTGGGCTGATTCCGCTAACACTGCGTTTTTGGGAACCCTAAACTGCTGGGGACGCTAGTATAGATCTGATCGGATCAGATATTGATCCGTTCAGATACTATACCACTAAGGGAGGCGTATGCTGCGTGCGTGGGTGTTAGCGGTACTGGCGCTAACCTGACGCCTGGGGCTGGTGCTTGCCAGTTCACCAAAATGCTACCAAAAAAACTGTTAGCGATCGCAGGGATCAGGCCTGACTCTGCGAACGCTGCAGTTATGCGTTTAGTGTTTTGTAAGTGACAGTGATCGATCGATACTGCACTTGGGTGGGCTGGGCGGAGGCACAAAACGCAGGTGCTAGCAGGTATCTGGGCTGATCCCGCTAACACTGCGTTTTTGGGAACCCTAAACTGCTGGGGACGCTAGTATAGATCTGATCGGATCAGATATTGATCCGATCAGATACTATACCACTAAGGGAGGCGTATGCTGCATGCGTGGGTGTTAGCGGTACTGGCGCTAATCTGACGCTGCCTGGGGCGACGCATATCACCGCCGGGCGATCAGGGGGCTAAACCTTTATTCGGTAATAAACGGCGGGTGCCCTGACACTATAAAAAATAAACGAACTAACCAGCGTCATCCGTAACGGTTATACGGTGATCAGTGGTGAAAGGGTTAACTAGGGGGCAATCAAGGGGTTAAAACATTTATTAGGTAGTATATGGGGGTCCCTGACGCTATAAAACGCTGACGGCGAACCTAAATATTTACCTCACTAACTAGCGTCACCAGCGACACCAATACAGCGATCAGAAAAATGATCGCTTAGTGACACTGGTGACAGGGGGTGATCAAGGGGTTAAAACTTTATTAGGGGGGGTTAGGGGGGTACCCTAGACCTAAAGGGGGGTAATACTCACTGTCCCAACACTGTAACTGTCACAAACTGACACTATGCAGTAATCAGAAAAAAAAAAAAAAAAAAAAAACTGCTGGTGTCAGTTTGTGACAGGGGGGGGGGGGTGATTGGGGGGGGATCGGGGGGCGATCGGGGGGGGGATCGGGGTGTTTTGTGTGCCTGGCATGTTCTACTGTGTGTGTGTGTGTGTTGGTGCACTCACATAGATGTCTTCTCTCCTCGGGCCGGAACGGAAAATACCGACCCGAGGGGAGATGACATCACTTCCTTTGCTGCTGTTTAGCATACAGCAGCAAAGGAGTGTTCTCATTGGCCGGCGGCGATCGCGAGGGGGGGGCCACGAACGGATGGTCTCCCCCTCATCACCGATCGCCGCTGGACAAAAGACGACCGCCTCGGGCACCGGGGGGGGGTCCGATCGGACCCCCCACCCGCGGAAGGCAAATCACGTATATGTACGTGATTTTGCCTGTCCGTGCCACTTTGCCGACGTACATCGGCGTGAGGCGGTCGTCAAGTGGTTAATGTGCCTTAATTCTCTCAATATTGGACATGAATAAAACCGTCTTATCTTCTAAATCCACAATACTCAAAAAAAAAAAAAAAAAAAAAAAAAAAGATCCTCACCAACCCAACCTAATAAAATAATGTACAATTTTACTCTAAGAAATTATCAGAAACATATTTTGACTTATAACATATAGTCCATCTCAATCATAATACTAACTAACAAATAAAAAGCAAAAAAAAAAAAAAACAACATTTTCATTTTTCTTCACTTAAACCCTGCCCCAGTATACACCAAAACGTATTCCAATACCTTAAGTGGGAAAAAAAAAAAAACAACAACAAGGACCCCCCCCTCCCATCCACCACTAAAGCTTTCTATCTTCCTCTATATTGTCTCCAATCCAATCCCTGATATGAATGTGGCCAGTCCGGCAAATGAATCAGGGGTAATTGCAGAAGTCTAGAAAATTCAGGGAGATCATTAATGTCCCGAAAAATAACCCTTCGGCCGCCTTGATGAACAATGACCTGGAAAGGAAAACCCCATCTAAATAGGATTTCCCTTTCCCTCAACACATCCAACAATGGTTTCACTGCTTTTCTTCTTATTAGCGTGTATTTTGACAGGTCCTGCAAAAATATAATCTGCGCACCCTCATATTCAAAATCCCGGTGCCGCCGTGCCGCTATCATAATTTTTTCCTTAACCTGAAAAAAATGTATTCTACAAATCACATCTCTAGGTTTTCCTGAATCATTGACTTTAGGGCCTTGGATTCTGTGGACTCTGTCGATCTCTATTTCTGTCTCCCCTGGACGCTCCAGCAATGAATTAAATATATTTTGGAGAGTTTTCCTAAGGTTCTCTACATTCACAGTCTCGGGAAGTCCTCTGACTCTTATATTGTTTCGTCTACTTCTATTTTCGAGGTTGTCCGTGATATTTATTATGTAGCTCAAGTATCGATCATGTTCTATCTTTTTCTCTTCTAATAAAATCATTTTTTGATCCAGATTTACAATTTTAGTGTCCATGTCCATGATCTTATTTTGCGTATCAGTCAGAGATGTTTTCAACGTTTGTATTTGAGATTTATAAGAGGATTCTAATCTGTGTATGTATTTATCCATATCTTCCCTGGTTGGTAGAGCTTTTATATATGTCTGTAAATTCCACATGGGGCCTCCTTCTGCTCCCTCCATATCCATCATAAGATGCTGTGTGTGCTCACTAGGGCTAATACTTGTTCCATGCTCTACTTCTCCAGCTGGAGATGAGAAATTTAGCTCAGTTAGAATAGAGCTATTTTGTTGATCCTGTGGTTGTTGAAAAAAACCTTTAATATCTGACTTTTGTGCTGATGCGGGTTTAGGGGGATATTTAGCTGACCCCCCCAATGATCCCCTTTTTGTTTTCTGGGAATGCGTGCTTTTAGGAGGCATGCTATATTTAAGGTATACAGCTATAAGGGAGTAAAGCTCTCACTTGTACCCAAATTTTACCGCCCTTATTTCACTATGTACACTGTTTAGAGTTCGTTTCAACAAATGTAATATTCCTTTACCTCATTTAACAGAACCAAATCAGGTAATGTTCATCAGATCAGATATTAATAAATAAAAGGCACTTTTTACCTTGCCTTATCCGACTTCTTATAGTCTCTAGTAGAGTACCTTGTATATATCTGGAATAACACTATTCCCCACTGCTGTTATGGAGACTCTTGAGAAAAAATCATCCAGGGTTATATCAGTAACACTGTTACCTCTGCACTCCGTGGGGATTAGTTTTTCCATTTTCTTTTCCTCCTTTTTCTTTCCGTTTTCTTCTGTCTCCACTCCTTCCTTCCTCTCTCAAAAAAAAATAGAAGAGAACTTTCTGCACACGCAGAATCTCCCTCCACCCGGTCTGTGGGATCCCTCTCTCCGAGCGGTTGAATGAACGCGGTGGAGCTCGAATCGGAAGGACTCGGCGGGACTCGGTTTAGCTCGTGCTTTCACGGTGAGACTCGGATCTAGCCGCTCATTCTCACCGCTTCCTCCTTCCGCAACACCTCGTCCTCGATCGTCCGTGGATCCAATAGCCTAACACCAGGGCTTGAGAGCAGGAAAGGGCACAAAGACAGGCAGCTGGCTTGGAGAATTGTTTGTTCAGCAGTGTGCTGTATGGGAGGACTGGGGAGGTCTATGGAATCATTAAAGACATGCAACAGCTGATTGCCTGGGCTAGTGGAGCAAACTCACTGCACGTCCATCCTGGTCAGTTCCTCCTCCCCCACTCGACAGGACTCTTTTTTTTAATTGCACTGAATCTGCACTCTGGCTGCACCAGACATGTGAACAGGCACAATAAAAAGCAATGTTCTTTAACATGTCATGCGAATTGGATGCGATTCAAACCGCATCCTATTTGCATATGTGTGAATCTAGCCTAAAGGAGAAGTACAGCCAAAGCTTGTTTGGCTGTACTTCTCCTGTGGATCATGGATCACAGGAGTGCAGTTCGTTTTGCACTCCTGTGACCCGTTTTCAGTAGACAGCGGGCTAAAGTCTGCTGACATCATAGAGCCGGTCCAGGCTCGGGTAAGACCGCGACACTAGGGTCGGACACTGCCCACATGCCTGGACCGGCACCTGGCTCAGCGAGCCGCTGAGAGCCTGAGCTCCCATCCTCTTCAAAGTCCAGCACTCCAGTGAGCAAGCAGAGGGCAGAGCAGAGAGCAGTGACTGACAGTCACCAGCTCTTTGCTCAGGAAGCTGTGATAACCAAGCGATCTGCGGTGTTAGATCATTTGATTCTCAGCGTTAGAGCTGGTGGGGGACAGATGCAGTATCAGACTGATGCTACATCCACCTTGGTAACTATAAATCTTTAAAAACCCCACCCTTCCCTTTTAAGCAAACCATTATATATATATATATATATATATATATAAAACATAGTAGGTGAGGTTGAAAAAAAAAGAAACAAGTCCAACCTATATTCCATAAAGGAGCGAAGCCATTTTTTTCCAAAAGGAACAGCTTGAATCTGACTGTTTGTCAATTAGACTTCTTTGTGTTTAAGCAAATTTGAGCTATTAAAGTAGAAAGCAGTAGGTTTAGGTCATACAGTAAAAATTTATATATTTCAAGTTCAGGTAAGAAAATGAAATAAAGGTGAGTTGATGCTGCCAAACAAGACACTACACTTTAAAACTCAATTTCTCTGATCTAAAGGAAAATACTTAATCTTTTCCTGGGTACCCACAATACCACTTACCGTGTTGTATAACGAATATGCAGCCAACACATGGAATAAAGCCTGCTGTCTGTAAAGAGATATAAGAAGTTTTAGTTCCTTCAAAGAAATACTTTGGACTATTTGCTTTAAACATGCCTTCTAAATCTGTGATAATCACAGTTTATTTTTGAAAAGCCACTTTCACAGCTCTAATCAACAAGCTAACAAGAGGCAGAAAGAAGAAAAAGCATGTAAAATCAATAGAAGTACTGAGGGTCCTGTTCAATAGTGCTTAGCCTAGAAGACATTCAATGCCAACACTTCTGCTGAAAAGCACTTGAATATGACAAATATCATACAGAAATACACATTTATATGGTTCTATCACCAGCTATTATCGTTCCTTTGAAAGTATAGGGAAGAGAGACAACATTATTGAAAAATATGAAGACAGATACAAACGACTTTCTTTAGCCCACATAGTAAAATGAATTATTTTTTAAATACACTGTACATCAAAATGGATGCCCAGTTTAAATGGAAATCTAACATCTAGTTTAAATTATTTTTTTTGCAGTTTTTCTCAAAACCTATAACCCAATTGTCTCTTAGGCTCCTTTCACACGAAGGGTCCAATCAGGTCGGCATGTCGTTTTTTCAGGTGGACCTGATCACACGCTTCATTTACCCCTATGGCCCGGCAGGTGTAAGAGGAATTATGTCCGTTTACACCCGCCTACCTCCAGTCTGATCCACTTGGAAACAAAAAAAAAGAAAAAAAAAAAAACGGAGGGGGATCCGTCCTCCATCTAGGCCAGTGGTTCTCAACTCCTGTCCTCAGGACCCACGAACAGGACAGAATTTAAGTATTACCGTGGCCACTGGTCCACAGAGCAGAGTGGGCTTGGTCTGTGTCCGCACTGCATAAACTGGGCAGACAGTAATCCACCCGCTCTGCTGTGATCAGGAGACAGATACCCTGCTGATCATGACAGAGTACGCCCCCTGTGAAAGGGGCCCAACTTCCCAAAGAACAAGCCATTCAAGAAATGTTCATGTGGCCACTCCAGACACCTTTCATAAGATAGTTCTCAGGCTATGATGCTGATCATTTTAAGTATGCAAGTCAAGAAATCATAATCCATGAGTTCACAGTCTATAATTTACAAAATAGTAAAGCTTGAAGTGCAGCTGGCAAAGCAACACCCAGAAATATCAGGTATGTGACTTCTCATCTCCAGATGAACAGAGCAGCAAGGCACCAAGGAAAGGTGAGCTCAGCATAAGCAGCTGAAATACTGGCATAAAACTGAACCCATTTTGCCTTAAATGGGTAATGCAAAGCATTATAATGAATGCCAAAAATCTATTATCTTATGGAGGACAACAGGAACAAAAGCACAAGTACTTTTCTCTATTGGCAGATTTTTAAGGGCAGATGGTTAATGTATTGCTGTATTAGTCTTACTAAAATTGCAACAGGAGGAAAGGATCCCTTTTTCCCCTCATATGACTGGAAGAGTATGAAGCCGATTTCCACCTAAATGAAACCTTTCCTTTAATAGTAGACATAAACTTGGACCAGAATTTCTATAAATAAAATGACATTTGACATAAAATACTAAGCAGCAATGCACTAAATCCTAAATTTCAACAACAATATTGCAAGTCATGAGTTCTCAATATCAAATGTATACCTAAAATAATTACTGCAACATATAAAACAAGGTTTCAGTTTGATACCCTATCACTATTGATGAAAATTTCGAATTTACAGATATACTATAGAATATAACAAACATATTTGTCCACAGTAACCCAATTACTACTTCTATTGATCCTTGGTCAAGGAATATAGTTCAATACAGAGTAATCCCATGCTGCAAATTTAGCCATGCAAGTACAAAAGTGCTAGGTAAGCAACGAAGAAAGATCTGATAATGTCTAGCTAGCTTTATTGAAGCTTTACAAGGTCAGCTCATTTGGCCAATAAGTTATGTAATCTTTCTCAGGGCTGAAACTACCAGAAGGCATTTTTGAGCCAGTGCCTAAACCAAAAGTAAAAGAAATGAAGCACAGCATTTATGGGTACTTTGAAGTAAATATAGCTGCAGCACTAAAGGGAAAATAATGAGGAAAAAGTCCAAAGATCTCTGCAGCTATCTCTGTCTAGCTCTCTGGTGACTGACTGTGCAGTCCAATGCTAGTTCTGCATAAAAAAATAACTCATGGGGATCATGTCAAATGCACCCATGTGCAGGAGTCCTTTTGTTATTTTCATATAGCCATGATCTCCTGCAGAAAAAGCATGCAATGGTGTACTAAAACTGCTAAAATAATGAAAGTTTTGTTTTTGCTGCGTCACATTTTGTTAAAACCTCTAAGAACATATAAAGATAATCAATGAAAATGAAGACTTCTTTTACTATAAAAATAACTTTTCCTTACTTTACTCCATATCTATCTCTGAACATAATGTGATCTCGAAATGTTCGGTTAACATCAAGGTCAATCTGTCTGATATCAGGTGACAGACGTCTTGCTTTCAGTTTCAGAACCTGCATGGAAATACAGTAAGCAATACATAAGGCATTTTGGTTAAAGCCAACCAGGTAACTCTGCATATCACTTAAAGGGTAACTCCACTTTCGTGGGGGGAAAAAAGATAGCAAATAAAGAAAAAATAATATAGTGCATATAATTGTGACACTAATCATAATGTAATTGAATATCATTAAAAATGACCTTTCCTTTTCAATCTGCAGCTCTGTAATTTTCTGAGAATGTATTGCAATATGGTTACCTGGAGTTGTTCTGTACACTCCCTAGAAACATTTCCTGCTTATGTGATTGGCTCACCAGTTTTCCCAGAAGTCTACACTAAGATACAAGTCAGATTTCAGGCATCCCCTGCAACACAAATGTAATTTTTGGAGAGATACTTTCAATAGGAACACGTCTAAAGGGATGCAGGCCCAGCAGATTTCTTCATTAGTGGTCTGCAACTGCACAGCCGACCGATAATTATGAAACCACTCCCATTAGACCCACTTAGAACAGAGGCACAGACAAAAACAAAGTGATTTCTTCAGAATAACAAAAAGGTAGGAATCTGCAACAAATGTTGTTATAATCCTTGCAATGTACATAGATCACATAGGGGGGGAACGTTTTTTGCTCAACAAAAGTGGAGTTACGCTTTAAAGAAAATTAAAGTGGCTGTAAAGCCTGAAGGGTATTTATTGTAAAGCATTCTCTGCATTAGGGTAAATGCAGAGAATGTGCAGTTTTCCCCTAGCCACCCCCCTACCATTCTTACCTGAACTCGATCCGGAGCTGCTCTTTCGCTCTCCCTCAGTGAGAACAGCCAGAGCCATCGGCTCCTGCTGCTGTCAAACAAATCCAGTGATGGGGGGGCGAGGCCGTCACGCACACTGTTTCAAAACACACACAGAGTGCGGCTCAGGATCAATTCTGCATGAGTACCACCAAAGGATGGGTCTTCCTATGGTGGCACACGCAGAAAAGGAGCAGCCCAGACTGCTGGAGGGGGATTCCAGAAGAGGAGGATTAGGACTGCTCTGTGTTTATTTATAAAAAAATATATAATAACCTCCCAATCACTAATCTTTTTTTTTTTTTTTTTTTTTGTAAAGATTTACAAAACCTTGCAAAAATATTAAGATCTTTGTAAACTCTCCCACGTCACTGAATACCAAATCCTGCAATAGAATGCTGTCCTGTGCAATATTTATCTTTTAAATTAAAAATATCTGACAAGGAAACTTCAGACAAAATTCATATGTGTGTGCGTAAAGCAGTATTTAACCCAAAAGCAAACATTTATTATATTGCAGCTTGCCAATACATTTACATTCAGCCATAAATCTGGTAATAATTTGATTTAAAGCTGATCTTCAGCTTTCCGTGAATTTTTAATAGTTTGTTTAGACAAAGCTTTTCCAAGCATATTCTTTACTTCACCAATAAATGGAGCGGCTGGGAGCGCTGTAAATACTGTATGTAGCTCCAGGTTGGCCAAACTTTTTCAACTTCACTAAAAGTTGGAGATCAGCTTTAAAATTTCCCATCTCAGCCAAGGATATTATTAAAGGTAACTTGTACTGGAATAAATCTGTCACTTCTTATAGTGTTACTAATCCCACAACAGTAAAATCAGTCTGTATATGCAGTAAAGCATGCTGGTTATATTCACTGCGGATACTAAGGGGTCAAATTGTGTAAAAAGGCTGTTTGATCCTGTCTTCTCTGATCCTTCCCTTCTTTCATTATTGTACGTTACGGGACACAGAGCCATAGTAGTTACTATGTGGGTTATAGGCCACCTTCAGGTGATGGACACTGGCACACCCTAAGACAGGAAGTCCACTCCCTATATAACCCCTCCCACTACTGGGAGTACCTCAGTTTTTTCGCCAGTGTCTTAGGTGTTGGTCACGAGTAAAGATGTGCTATGCCGAGCTCCACTGGTATATTCCTTTGCTGGGGCAAGCTATGCGACCGGATCCATTCAAAGTGTCTTTTCAGGTCGAATTGAATGGTACCCGGGCCTCGTGGTGGAAGAAACAAGGTTTAGCCCGTAACGCTTCTCTTTTTAGAGAGCTGGACCCCTGGATCCAGTGCTTTGGTTTTTTTCAGCCATAAGGTTTCCTGGCGAGGGGTTTTACGGGTCCAGGAGTGCGGCTCCCCCGATAAAAATGGGCCCCGGTTCCTGAAGGTTTTTTAACGGAGCCCACCGCAAGGGGTGAAGATTGGGTCTGTTGGTTTTACCACAGAAACCCTGCGGCGGGAAAGGTAAGTGGAGATTTCTAAGGAATTTTAAATTCTCTTATGAATTGTCTCCTTAAAAAAGTAAATGTTATCATGCCTAAAAGTCACCACTGGGGGCTGAGTAGAGCAAGTACCTTGTCATGCTTTCCTTAGATCACGCTGTGCTCAGCAGAAGCTGCAGACTTCTCTCCAGCTTGCAGTCCCAGGTCTCCGGTAAGATTTTGGGGGGGATTTTTTCCCAAAACACCTCCCACCTGGGTAGAAAGCTCTCCCCCTCTTCCTGGATAGGGAGAAGCGAAACAAATCGGTGATGCCGCTCCGTTCGTCCAACGCCGCTGTATGACAGTTTGTCACCAGCTCCTCCTCGCCACCCCCCCACATGCCGATCCCATCAGATCGGAAGCACACGCAGAAAACGCTTTGAAAAGAGAGGGAGCGCGATGTTACGAAGGGGGCGTGGCTTAGCGCAGCATTGGCGTGTGGCAATGTCCAGCGCGGGGTGTGTTTTAAAAAGTTCCATTTTGCTAGCTGCAGCTGTCGGAGGGACACAAGAGCAAAAGGGGGCATGTAAGTGGTGACACAGGCATTCCCTTGGCACATTTACTGAAGCATCAGGTTGAGCACTAATAGTAGCGGCAGTTGCTGGACTATTTGCTCAAGCAGTGGATGCAATTTCTTCTGGTAGTGCTTCTGCATTTGTGCATTGGGCTATGGTCAGAAGGGGAGGTAGAAACACCCCAAAAAAGGGCGCAAGAGGGACTCCTTCAAGCTCAAAAAAGCCTAAACTCATCTCTACAATGGCATCCTCCCCTGAGAGATCTGAGGTTGCTGGTCAGAGTGAGCCATCAGGGCCGTCAAATGTTGCTATTCCAACTGTCTCCAACACTGCAGCCACTGTCTGTGTTATTGAAGAGGTTTTTTCCTCAATCATATTAGGATTGGAGCAAAGGTTAGCGGCTTTAAATCGCATCCTAGAGTGGGACAAAGTGCGACAGGTGCTCTTCCATTACCCAGGACCCTCAAACTGGGGAACTGGGGCGGGAGAAGATTGATTTTTCTCAGGGGACCGTGAAGAGGCTGATGACTCCTCTTCTGGGGGGTCAGATGCGAAGGGATCAGCTTCACAATCTGAAAGATTGTTGGTACAATCTCTTACTGAATTGGTCCGCGCCACATTTATGCTACCCTTAACCTCCCTGGCGGTATGATTATGTCAGATTTTTGCATCTCAAAAGCGGTACAATTATTTTGCGTAGAAATTTGGCGTTTTATATTGTAGGCCTGTAATTCTTAGCAATAACACACTTAAATCTGTCCAAACAAGAGTCTAGTAGATATCCTGGGTATGATAAAGTTTGAAACACAAAATCATAAATTATAATATAATAAATATATAAATATATTTTTATTTTTTATCATTAATATTAATAAAATGAATTTCCCCATGATTCACTATCGCTCAATTCTGCAAGTGTTCTAATTTACTATCGCTGTTTTCTAGTTGGTCTAAAACCACTTTTGACGTAAAGGGACACTTATTGGTTGCTATGGACAATCTCCAGTTTCCCGGCAGAAAGAACAGTATATATATCATATAAAACTGCATGCAGGGCATTGGACAAAGCACTGGGGACAAAAGGGATGTAAAATAATTTCATACAGTAATGTAATCTGTAAGATTATAGTGTACTGTATGTATTATGATTTTTCTTTTTTTAAATTTGTCGCTGGGCTCCGTCCCTGTGCGTCGCAATGCTCTTAGGGAACAGAGAGGCTTCGAGTGGAGGACAGAGCCCACGTACATAGCGGGGGGGACATCGCAGGATCCTGGGGACAAGGTAAGTATATCGCACCAGGATCCTGCAATGCAATCCCGAGTGTGGCTCAGGGTTACCGCTAATGGTACTGAAATTTAACCCCGAGCCACACTCGGGAGAACCGCCAGGGAGGTTAACTGAGTCGGTTGATAAGCCCACTATTTGTTTGGGTTCGCTAAAGCCTCCCCAAGCTGTGCATGCCTTTCCTGTCCATTCGTTGCTAGAAAAACTTATGTATTCTGAGTGGGATCACCCAGATAAGCATCTTTTTCCGCCTAAAAAGTTTTCAACACTTTATCCTATGGAGTTTATCAAAAAATGGGAAATACCAGCAATTGACGCTGCTATATCCTCTGTGAATAAAAGTTTGACTTATCCTGTAGACCATGCTCAAAATGCCTAAGGATCCAACGGATAAGAAGTTGGAATTCCTATTAAAAAACACATTTTCCCTGACAGGTTCAGTGACTCAGCCTGCGCTGGCAGCAATTGGTGTATGTCAATCCTTGAGAGACCAGTTTAAACAGGTGCTCAAGGTTATTCCTGATCAGCAGGCCCAGGATTTGGCCGAACTACCAGTGGCGTTACGTTTTGCAATAGACGCCATGAGAGATACTATTCTACAGGCCTCGCATCTTATGCTTGGGCTGATGCATATGCATAGAATACTATGGTTGAAAAATTGGTACGCCGACGTGCCATGGAAAAAGCTCCTGGCTAGTTTTCCTTTTCACATTGAACGGCTGTTAGGGGATGATCTGGATAAATACATCCAAAGAATTTCTAATGGAAAAAGTACCCTTTTGCCAGTTAGGAAAAGGAGTAAGCGTATTTTTTTTTTAGACAAGCTTCATCTCCAGTGCCAAGAGCATCAGCCTCCAGGCAGTAACGACGGCCTCCGCCGTCAGGCTTAAGAGGTAAACCTCAGGGTCAACCCCAGGGACAAAAGAAGTTCTGGGGAAGGAAACCTACAAAACAAAATAATAAAACCTCCTTATGAAGGGGTGCCCTCGCTCGCTCGAGTGGGGTGAAGACTTCTGCAGTTCTCAAGGGTCTGGCAGGAAGTGTTGAGACAAATGGGTGGCTTCCTCAATATCTCTAGGGTACAAACTAGAGTTCCAAAAGTCCCTGTCTCCTCGTTTTCTCAGATCAAGTGTTCCCAAGGATCCAGAGAAAAAGAAGTCTCTCTTTTCAAGCATTGGACCATCTTTTGTCTCAAAAGGGGATATCGGTGGTCCCCATAGAAGAGCAGGGATTGGGGTTTTATTCAAACCTTTTCATGGTACCAAAACCAAATGGAGACGTCAGAACCATTCTAGATCTCAAAGATCTAAACAGATTTCTGAATATCCGCTCTTTTCGCATGGAGTCAATCTGATCAGTAGTTTCCATCCTACACGGTGGAGAACTTCTGGCGTCAATCGACATCAAGGATGCATACCTCCATGTGCCTATTTTTCCTGCTCACCAGAAATATCTACGTTTCGAGGTAGAAAATCTTCATTTTCAGTTTGTAGCTCTGCCTTTCGGTCTAGCTACTGCAACTCGAGTGTTTACAAATATCGGCTTGGAACAAGAAGGTCCAAGCTCCAGATTTTCCAATGTGCCTGTCTCCGAGGGTGCGCCGGAGCCTCAGTTGGTGGTTGATAACCAAGAATCTGCAGAAGGGAAAACCCTTCCTACCAGTTACCTGGAAGGTGGTAACAACAGATGCCAGCCTTTCCGGTTGGGGAGCAGTCCTAGAAGAGGCGACTGTCCAAGGGAAATGGTCCAGATCAGAAATGACCTTGCCCATCAACATTCTAGAGATTTGGGCAGCGTGCTTAGCCCTGAGGACCTGGACGTTCAGGTTACGGAATTGTCCTGTCAGGATCCAATCCGACAATGCCACAGCAGTGGCCTATATCAATCACAAGGGGGCACGAGAAGTCGTGCGGCCCAGAGAGAAGTGAATCATATCCTAACTTAGGCAAGGTACATTGTTTTCTGCCCATCGGCAGTCTTCATTCCAGGAATAGAAAATTGGCAGGCGGACTATTTGAGTCACCAGCAGTTATTCCTGGGAGAATAGTCCTTCCACCCCAATATCTTCCTGGCAAAATGCCAAAGATGGAGGATCCCAGACGTAGATCTGTTTGCGTCCAGGTTCAACAAGAAGATCGACAACTTTGTGTCAAGAACAAAGGCTCCGCTAGCATGCGGAACAGATGCCTTGGTGTTCCCGTGGAATCAGTTCTCACTGATTTATGAATTCCCTCCTATTCTGCTAATTCCACTTCTTCTTCGCAGGATCAAGCAGGAAGGGAAGTCGGTGATTCTTGTGGCCCCGGCGTGGCCCAGAAGATCTTGGTATGCAGAGATCATAAGGATGGCGGTAGGGGACCCATGGACCCTACCACCACGTCCAGACCTTCTCTCGCAAGGTCCGGTATTCCATCCTACCTTACAAACGCTAAATTTAACGGTTTGGCTATTGAGTCCCACATTCTGAAGAAGCGTGGGCTGTCAGGTTCAGTGGTATCTACCTTGATTAATGCAAGCCGGCCTCCAGAATCATATATGAAGACATATGTCTCCTGGTGTGAATCCAGGGGTTGGCACCCCAGGAAGTATGTCATAGGTAGAATCCTTGAATTTCTGCAGATGGGGTTGGAAATTAAGCTGGCCTTAAGTATCATCAAAGGCCAGGTCTCGGCCTTATCAGTATTATTTCAATGACCACTTGCGTCACATTCTTTGGTTCGTAGCTTTATTAAGGGGGTAATGCGGCTTAATCTTCCGGTTAGGTCACCCCTGAACCCTTGGGACTTGAATTTAGTTCTATCGGCATTACAGAAGCAGCCTTTTGACCTGATACAACATATTCCCTTGGTCCTTTTGACAAGGAAATTAGTTTTTCTGGTAGCCATATCTTCTGCAAGAAGGTTGCTCTCTCTTGTAAACAGCCATATTTGATTATTCCGGATAAGGTTAAGGTAGGATCAGGAGAATAAGGATAAGGATAAGGTAGTACTGCGTCCTCATCCTAACTTCCTACCGAAGGTAGTGTCTGGTTTTCATCTAAACCAGGATAATATTCTACCTTCATTTTTCCCAGAACCCTGTTCTACAGAAGAGAAGTCACTACATTTGCTTGATGTGGTGAGAGCAGTCAAAGTCTACTTGAAGGCGACTGCTCAGATCCGAAAAACAGATGTTTTATTTGTGTTGCCTGAAGGTCCTAGAAAAGGAGAGGCAGCATCGAAATCTACTATTTCTAAATTGATTCAGCAAGTAATTGTTCAAGCTTATGGTTTTAAGAGGATTCCACCCTCTCAAATCAAAGCGCACTCCACTAGGGCTGTTAGTGCTTCATGGGCAGCGCATCACCAAGCTTCCATAGCTGAAATCTGTAAGGCTGCAACTTGGTCTTCAGTCCATACATTTACCCGATTCTATCAGGTGCATGTAAAAAGGCATGAGGATATCGCCTTTGGGCGTAGTGTGCTGCAGGCGGCAGTATAAGTTCTCTAATCTCATGGTGCCCTACTTTTGTTGCGTCTCCCTCCCTTCAGTTGGCATTGCTCTGGGACATCCCACATAGCAACTACTAAGGCTCTGTGTCCCGTGATGTACGATAAAGAAAATACGATTTTTAAAACAGCTTACCTGTAAAATCCTTTTCTTAGAGTACATCACGGGACACAGAGGTCCCTCCCCTCTTCTAATACACGTATATTGCTTTGCTACAAAAACTGAGGTACTCCCAGTAGTGTGAGGGGTTATATAGGGAGTGGACTTTCTATCTTAGGGTGTGCCAGTATCCATCACCTAAAGGTGGCCCTATAACCCACATAGTAACTACTATGGCTCTGTGTCCCGTGATGTACTCCAAGAAAAGGATTTTACAGGTAAGCGGTTATAAAAATCCTATTTTTACTGCCCCCAATCCATTTACTGATACAGAGTCTTGGAGGCACTCTGCATATGCTCAGGTTGGTGTGTATTGCTAGAGTTCATTTTTTTTGGGGGGGGGGGGGGGTTGGCATGTGCTCAGCAGAGGGTCAGGGATCATGCAGCCTCATAAGTCAGTGAGTGGAGAATGAAAGCTCCTCCTACAAGCTTTAACCACTTATCCGCCAGACACTGATAAAAAAAGTCATAAGACTGCTATATACAGCTGATGAGAAAAGGTATTTGTCAGATTATAATTACTAAAATAATTACATTCCCATGCACATTCATTTCTGTGTACTATGGGAGACCGGCTTAAGCGAATGCAGGGTCCTGGGTTTAATAACACTTTAAGGCCTTCTTAAAATGCTTGCAGCCTGGTTGTGACTGGTTTTAACACCGTGAAAATTCCTTATTTGCATGTTTGCTCCACATTGCCATTGTATCAGCATGACAGCCAGGCAACTCTCATTATTAGGAGGGGACAGCCATGGCAGCTTAGGTTTCCTTTGATGAAATCTAATACAAGTTCAGTGGTCTAAATCAGTGCTACATCAAAAAGAAGAGTCAGCCACGGTTATTGCTTTATAATATGGCAACACTATAAAACACAGCACCTATAGACAGCTTTTATACGCTACACTTTCAACTAAATTATGTGACATGATTCTAATATGCAAACAATCTCTATTTGCCTTTACATCCATTTAAATTCTTGCTGATCTGTAAAACAAAGTAGTCATCAAGTAAGGGTAATGGTCTTAGAAAAGTATTTGGATCTGTAAAAATAAACCCTGATGAAGGTGCGCTAAGAATTGATAGCAAAAAAGCACAAACCATAAGAATTGGGCCAGTGAGTTCACCAATAACAAACGGTAAATGCAAATTAATAAAACAAAGGCAGATGAAACCTAATTCAAATACCGATATAGATAGATAGATAGATATAGATATAGAGATATATATAGAGATATATATATAGAGATAGATAGATATATATATTAGAGTTTATGAAACATTTTAGAATGATGACGGTGACGTCAGCACGCCGCTCCTCCCTACGCGTTTTGTCACTACAAAGGACGTCGTCACGGGGGTTTTTTGTCACCGTGATCAAGTTTTTCATACACTGTGTATGGACTTATTCTGGATCTGCCTTTCTTTATCTGCTTTTTTTCCCATCAGATATCACATATTACATGGACTAATTTTTTTTTTGTTAATCAGGACTTGTTTATTATTACATTTTTTCACTAATGTTTTTTATTAATTACTTTTTTGCCATACCTCTTGCCATCACTGTATCACTTTGAGATTGTGTTTCATTAACCCATTTATTTATACAATTATTGTTTCATAAAATATATATTTATGTGCTCACACTCACACGGTATTTGCATTAGGTTGCATTAGGTATCTGCCTTTGTTTTATTAATTTGCATTTACCGTTTGTTATTGGTGAACTCACTAGCCCAATTCTTATGGTTTGTACTTTTTTACTATCAGTCCTTAGCGCAGCTTTATTTTGTGTACGTACATAATTTATAGAAATATTGCTGTTAAAATGAATGGTCTGGAGGACAGGGTCTCCTAAAAAATATATTCAATTTTCTATTTTCTTAACTTAAAATGCCAAATTTGAAAACTTCACTTAAAAGGAGAATGCATGCATTAAGGTGAAAAACCTTCTATGCTGCAGCAGCCCCCCAGACCCCCCCTTTTTCTTACCTGAGCCCTTTCACTACAGCGACGGGGACGAGCACAGCAGCTCCAGCTGCTGTCTCGGGTCCTCATTGGCTAGATTGATAGCAGCGGGAGCCATTGGCTCCCGCTGCTGTCAATAAAATCCAGTGACACAGGAGGTGGGGGCGGCGCCAAGTCCTGCTATCTGTGTCAATGGAAACAGCAGCAGGACTCGGAAGTTTGTCAGCACGAGTGCCCCTATGAAAAGCATCTCTCCTTGGGGGCAATCGAGAAGAGGAGGAGCCAGGAGCGCCGCCGGAGGACCCCAGAGAAGGAGGATCAGGGGCCTCTCTGTGCAAAACCCTTGCACAGCTTGCACAGAGGAGGTAAGCATAACAGGTTTGTTATTTAAAAAAAAAACCCTTTACAATCACTTTAAAGTGTACCTATGGTCAGTCAGTATTTAAAATCATATTTATTTCCACGTTGTATTCCAAATATTTCTACCCTACTTCCATGAATCTGAATGGCCCTGAAGCTTGAAAAAAAATTACTTTTTAAATATCTTCACACATTTTTTCCCATGGAAATCTGTGACACATTCAATATGCCCTACGAATACGCACTGCCTGTGTTACACATTTCACAGAGCCTGCGGTCTAAACTACAGAGGTGCCGAGAGAAGGCGTTTCAGGAGTACACAGTCAGTAAAGGAATCCCTGTTTGCAGGCAAGCAAGGTACCATAGGTTATGTAGTCCTTAGAAATGAAATGTAAACCAAAAGAATATCCAGAGGAGAACCTGCAAAACAAGCAGGAAATCCAGGACGCTGTGGAAAACACTGGCTAGCTAAAAAGGCAGCACTCACAACATGAATGGAGATTTTTCAAGTAAGCTTATATCAGATTGTTAAAAATAGTTTTCTAGGACATTTGCTCATCCCATCTTTGTTTCTGCAGCGGTGATTAATAAATTAACTCAATTGTACATTATACATCTCACCTCATCCTGCTTTTATTCTATGGATTATGTATCTATGGCAAACTCTGTAAGTTGCACCTACCCTAATGCCGACTTATTCACTTAAAGCGGGGTTCCACCCAAATTTTGAACAATATCTGTATGTATTCTCTTCCTTGCCTAGATGCTGACATGATGTTTAAAAAAATTTAAATCGCCGTAATTACCTTTTAGTTTTCTATTCTTCTTTGCACTTCCTAGTTCTCCTCCCGTGGGAGTAGGCGTGTTTCTAGCCTCTCCCAGACTCCTGGGAGCTAGTCTCAGGCTTCCCAGGATGCCACTGAGCATGTGCGGGAATGAGCGGTGAATGCTGGGAGCACAGCATTCACCACATCCAGGAAATAAATGCTTGTGGGCTTCAAATGCCCACAATGAAGATGGAAACCGCCTGCAGTGAATAATATAAGTTATTCTTTCCGACGAAATCTGACACAGGCGGACATATTACACACAATATGTGAGTATGTAATGCTGAGAAGAAAAGTTTGTGAATGAACTCAAAAAAAAAAAAAAAAAAAACGATAGATCGGTGGACCCCCCGCTTTAATCTGGATCTGCACGGTTGACTTTAGGTGCTTAAAACAAGTTGTGGACCTCAGCTCTTGATTACTGAATACACCCTGTTACAATTTTACCAGAAGTCTGTTTACTTGGCATACTTGATGAGGAGGTATGGCCCAGGAACTATTATATTATACATGATTTATACAGCCAACAGTTTACGCAGTGCTTTACAATGTATAGGGGGGACAGCACAATTACGATACAGTTCAATACAGAAGGGACAGGAGGGCCCTGCTCATACAGCTTACATTCTAAAGGTATGCCAGTTTTTTTTCTTAAAGAAACATTGCTGGCTTGTAGAATGATCGCACTTAGATGGATGCAGACTTCTACCCTTACCACTTTCCAACAGATAAACAAAGTCAACCAAATGAACACTTATGAAAAAATCAGCTATTCTAACAGAAACTGCCCCCACCAATACCATAAAATATGCAATATTTGGTATAATTCTACTCTCACTTTGAATATCAATGTGAGTTCACCCAATAGTGACTATGGGGGAGATTTATTAAAACTGGTGCACTCAGAATATGGTGCAGCTGTGCATAGTAGCCAACAAGCTTCTAACTTCAGCTTGTTCAATTGAGCTTTGGTAATAAACCCTGGAAGCGGATTGGTTTCTATGCAGAAGTGCATCTAATTTTACACTCTCCAGCTTCAGTAAATAAACCCTAATGCGTTTATAACCTATGCACACCGTCTCGTTACAAAGGCACATTTTTTGTCCAATTTTTTTTTTCTGAATTGTTGTAATAAACAAAACTGAGACAGCTGTTTACTTGTGTTTAATTTATTAAGGCCCGTTTTCCTGTTACTGCAATGCAAAAGCAGAAATGCTTATTCTTCTGTAATGGTGGAACATATACTTTGTCACTTTACAATCTACGGAATAAACAATGCTGATGTTCTAAAAAGAAGGTGTACACTGTGACTATAGAATTTCTTTTAATATAAAGGTAACTATTTTATTCTTGGTCCTGGAATGCACTGTTCAAAAAATAGAAACAGCTGACTAAATTAGGAAGTTTTGATTTACCAGATAAAGGTCTTTTCTCTCATCTTTCAGTTTCGGTACATCTAGGATTAGTGACCAGACTTGACCTCTGAGCTGAAGGGGAATGCCTTTGTAAATTCTTCTGTGTAACTGAACAAAAGCAACATATAGACCATGATTAGAAAAACAGCAAAACACAGCTAAATTAGATTACATGCATAGACAAAAAATAATCCATATTCTATAAAAAGGTAAAGGATGACTTAACAACAGACAGTTGTCATCTGATGTGGTTGATTTTGCCCAGGCTGAACAAAGACGCCAACAGCTGATCAGTAGCTAGCCTATTTCCCACAGCTGACCAATCTTGGCAGAAACATCTTTCATCATATTTTTAACCAATTGGGAAATGGGATTTGTAACAAATGGCGTTGTCACACCTGAGTCATATGGATGGATGGGTAATTGAGGATATTCCTGTGACGGATTCTTGGTTACAACTGGAAAACATCTAATTTTTTGAGGACTTCACAATAGAAGGCTCCTATAGCATTATTGTAATGTTGTGCATTTTGACCTTTCTTTAGTTAGAAGTTCACAGCTATCTGGTGTTACCTGGTGGAGGCGCTTCCAGTTTTCATCAGGATACCTTCATTCCTAGTTTCTCACGCTGGTGGATGTGGTTATTTCTCTTCTTCCCTTTTTTGGACATTTATATTTACAATTTCGCATTTGGAATTTTTATGTGTGTTTTTGCTCAATATAGGAGTACTATATACCGTATTTATCGGCGTAATCTCACTGATTGTGAGCGGAGAAGCGAGTGCCGCCGATATCTATACATAGCCGAGTGTACTCGGCTATCCTCGACTAGTACCGCTCACAGTCACGCCCAGTCCCGCCCTATGATGGACATAACACAGGGACTGGGCGTGACTGTGAGCGGAGCTATCCGAGCCTAGCCGATTACACTCGGCTATGTATGTATATGGGCAGCGCTCGGCTCCGCTCACAATCATACCCTGTCCCGCCATTGGACCTGTGTTATGTCCATCATAGGGCGGGACTACGAGAGGAGCCGAGATGCACAGGACTGGCTCTGTGTATCTCGACTGCGCCATTTTCAAACTGCAGGGACACCGACATGTCCCTGCAGTTTAACTGCAGCCTGGGCAAGGCTGCAGATGAACACTGACAAGGCTGCAGATGAACACTGACAAGGTTGCAAAATGACACTGACAAGGCTGCAAAATGACACTGACAAGGCTGCAGATGGACGCTGTGCAAGGTTGCAGATGGACACTGATAAGGCTGCATTGATGGGCATTAAAATGTAAGTTTTTTTCCTTAAAATTCCCTCCTAAACTTGGAGTGTGTGTTATACGCCGATAAATACAGTAATTTTATGTGGAGTTAATTTGGTTTTATTCAAATTACTAATCAGTCACATTATATATACTTTCATGCACTGGAAATAGTGCAGCATGTGTTTTTTTTAAATATTTGTGACTTAATATCTCATAGTATGCTAGCAGCTTTGTCCATCTAATACTTTTTATATACCCAAGCGCAGTTTACGTTACTTGACACTACCAGAAATTCCTATTTACTTTCTATAAGAACAAACATACGACAGACTGATCTAAGCATACATTTTTTATTCACTAATCTGCACAGCTGACTGCCCTGTAATGTTAGATATCTTTCTCCTATTTACAACTCAGAGGGGTCGATTTACTAAACCTGGAGAGTGCAAAGTTTGGTTCAGCTGTGCATGGCAGCCAATCAGCTTCCAACTTCCGCTTGTTCAACTAAGCTTTGACAAAAAAAACCTGGAAGCTGATTGGTTTCTATGCACAGCTGCACCAGATTTTGCACTCTCCAGTTTTAGTAAATCAACCCCAACGTCTGAACATGGGTGGACCACAGAAAAGAGGAGAAAAAACAAAACAAAGACAAAAGGTAATACAAGACAACCACTGAAATATAGGTTTCAAAAGATGCAATGGGGCTATTTCTTTGGGCATAACATGATTTACAACAATAAATCACCATCATAAGTAGTCTTCAAAGGTAATTTAATTATTTACTTTTCTAACTGCAATATTGTAGCTTTTGAAATATTTTATAACCTTCTACACCTTGCTGCCACACTCTTGATTTACACATAATAGTTTATCAAGCACAGGTTCATGCTGCACATGAGATACAGATGTACAATCATCAAAATCCTTAGGGCACGTCAGTCTTTGTTATTCACATCAGAACTTCTATACAAGGAATATACTTTCAGGCATTTCCAGCAGTGTGAGAGAAGCGGGTGAAAGAGGTTATCTGCTGCATTACTTCAAGACAAGCTGTTTTCAGAAATCTAACAGAACCTAAATGTCAAGGCAGCATTAGCAATGCGCTTAGAATAAAGCACAACCTAGGAATTCCAGGAGGCAACACCTTCCAGAAAAAAATGTGGAATCAAAGGTTATCTGCCACAGTAAGGAAAGAAGGAAAATTATTTTATTGGGGTTCAAACATTTAGACAAAAAGGAATGAGCTCCACTTTTCTACACATTTTGTCTAAAAGCAAACGTGTATAGTGAGATGTGTTTCCAGAGGTACGGAAATTGCTGAGATCCACCACTTTGTTGACTTCTTGGTCTACTGGGAAACCTCTTTGAAGTGTTTATGTTATGTTTCAAAGGAAATTATATCCCTGTCAATTTAATTTAGTTCAAATTTAGTTTTTTTAATCAACAGAAATAAATACCTTAAAGTGTCACTAAACCCACATCATAAAAACCTATCAATAAATGCTGTACTACATGTTGTTCATACTCAGTCACTATGAGATTGGTTTTCTGTATTCTACAAAAAAACTGGTTGATCCTGCTGTTCTCAATCTCTACCTGTTCATGTCCCCAATGCTGTTGGGTATTCTGGGGGTCAGAGGTGGCATCTTCTGCACACCTAGTTTTCAGTGAGTTTCTATGCTGAGTATTTCCTATCACATCTGTACAGCCCATGTGACTATAGAGTCATACATGTGGGTGTATACACAAGGGTAAATGACAGCAAACTCCCTCCTCCTCCATGCCCACTAACCAGCTACGCAAAATGGGGGTGGGATATTACATGTAGATTGAAGGAGGCTTCACCTCCCTATTTTTCTAAAAAACACAGGCTGGATGAGTGTGACAGCCTATGACTGGCAGAAATCCACACACACCAGGTTATTGCCAAAAAACAATAAAGATTTGGAATTTAAATATATATGTGTATGAGGATTTAAAACCGTTTATTGATATTATTTATTTTTACTCATCCCAAAGGCGGTTTCTTTTTTTTTTTTTTTCAACCAGCAGCAGAAGACTAAAAGATGCTCCTGCTTATGTTTCTCTACAGACAGGCTATGAAGTGCTGGGTCATGTGACAGCTGTATAGGAAAAATGTATTTTTTTTATTAAATAATTACAGTGCAAGAAATAGAAATTACACATATAGAACTAGAAGGGACCATGTAAATGAAACAGTGTGTGCTTAGTATCACTTTAATGTTAAAGGTAAAACAGCAAAGTAATTTAGGTTATATCACTAACTGTATACCAAACTGGTGTAGTGCAATGCATACCTAAATTGCTATAAATAAATGAATAAAATGACATCAAATTCATGCCCTTATATCACAAGTGCTATTAGCAACAACTTAAGAAATATAAAATAAAGGTGCAACAACCCACCAAATATCACTCTATCAATTTAAGTAAAAAATAAGAATATATCAAATTCATGCAGAAATATTTCCAATAATTAATGTATATAAAATAGTACAAGTGGGACCTGACTGGAAGATGGCAGCATAATTCTAGAGCTCCGGCCGCTGCAGACTGCTTTAGCTCTCCTAAAGAGGTAAAGACACCCCAGTCTACTGCCTAGACATGGGGACCGCTTCCCGTACCTCATCGGCGTCACAATCCCGCTCCCCTCACGAACAAAGCAGGGATTCTAGCCACCATATTCCGGAGATGTTCCGGTCCCAGAGAGGGAATACGGCATCTTCCCGCCGCGGACGAATCCAGGCCACATCTCCTTCACTGTCTGATTCACCGCCGGCTCCCGCTCCCACACCACAGGGCACACCAGCAATGGGGGAACACAGTGTCCCTCCCCACCAACACCTCAGCATACACCTGAGGACCATAGCGGCGGACATTAAAGATACCTTTTGTATGCCGCCATTTCCGAGCTCCGCCTAGATATCCACACGCTGAATGACAGGGTCCGCGAGGCAGAAAGAGTTTCTGATCAACAAGGCACAGTCCTCAGAAGGGCTACCTTGAAGATAGACACACACATCCTTCAGCTCAGGGACCTCCAGCGTCACATGGAGGACCTTGATAATAGAGGCAGACGCCATAACTTGAGAATCCGTGGCCTCCCAGAATCAGTTGAAAATGAGCAGCTTTGAATCAGTCACTTGCCTGTTCAATAACCTACTTGATCGGCCTGCTCAAACAAAGATAAAAATGGAACGGATTCACCGAGCACTCAGACCCAAGGGGAGGGATACTGATCCCCCCCAGAGATGTCATTTGCTGTATTGTGGATTTCAAAATCAAAGAAGATATAATGAGGAAGGCGAGAAATAGAACCCAACTTGTCTTTGACAGAGCTAACATACAAATATTTCAAGATCTCTCTGGCATAACGCTGCAGCACCGCAGGGATCTCAGACCTCTTCTTGATACCCTATGTGCTAATGGAATACACTACAAATGGAAGTTCCCCTTTTGCTTGTCAGCCACCTCACAAGGCCATACTGCGCTACTGAACGTGCCAGAGGATTTACAATGCTTCTGTGATACCCTGGGCATCCCACTCGTGGATGTCCCACAATGGTATGCTAAATTCCGCTGTGCAGTCACAAGGAAGGATGTGGGCCAAGAAGAGCCAATGGAGGCACAGGCTACTCAATACCGCAGACGCAGATCCCCCTCGGGCCCCAGAATTCACTCAGACAGCGGCGAGCCTGACGTGACTACTGATATCTATTCAGGCACCTATGCTTGTAAATGGATGCCGGCTCCACCTAACCCGGTAAACTAACTCTGTCACTCTTTACATGACTCTCCTTTTCGTTACAGTTGATTCCTTTATTCTCCCTATGTTCGGATATGAATAAATTGTTCCTAGGTGAAGATCTACATTCCACACGGCTCCAACATTTGCAGGCCCTCCGCCCCGGACTATCCCTAATAATATTTTCACTAGTGTCTCTAGATCAGGGGTCTCAAACTGGCGGCCCTCCAGCTGTTGCAAAACTACAAGTCCCATCATGCCTCTGCCTGTGGGATTCATGCTTGTAACTGTCAGCCTTGCAATGCCTCATGGGACTTGTAGTTTTGCAACAGCTGGAGGGCTACAAGTTTGAGACCCCAGCTCTAGATGATATGAAAGAAACTGGTTTGATGGTTGTACATGAGGGGTGTGTGCCGGGATCTCCCCCATTCCTCAGCATAGAGAACACCTTCTACCGTACCCCTTCAGGAGATCTATACATACTAGATGTCTCAGGGCGCCACAGCCACTTAAGCTGCCCCCCCCCCCCCCCCCCCGGACTATCCCTAATAATATTTTCACTAGTGTCTCTAGATCAGGGGTCTCAAACTGGCGGCCCTCCAGCTGTTGCAAAACTACAAGTCCCATCATGCCTCTGCCTGTGGGATTCATGCTTGTAACTGTCAGCCTTGCAATGCCTCATGGGACTTGTAGTTTTGCAACAGCTGGAGGGCCACAAGTTTGAGACCCCAGCTCTAGATGATATGAAAGAAACTGGTTTGATGGTTGTACATGAGGGGTGTGTGCCGGGATCTCCCCCATTCCTCAGCATAGAGAACACCTTCTACCGTACCCCTTCAGGAGATCTATACATACTAGATGTCTCAGGGCGCCACAGCCACTTAAGCTGCCCCCCCCCCCCCCACTTCCCTGCACATATTGGTTGGGGGGGGGGGATCCCGGTATACGCCCTTGTACATATACCTCTCCTCTGTTGGCCAGGTTGAGAGGTGGAAGTTGCACACTTTCACCTCACTTCAACAATCCTCAGGCACGTATGGAAACGCTGACAGGTAACTACTGATACGCCCCTACTGGCGATACCAAGTAAGTATTCCTTCTGTTAAACTGTGAATATTACTGCTGAGAGGTTTGCAGGGGAGGGGAGATGGGGGTGACGCAATGGCATAAATTATTGCCCCCGTTACGCCGGAAATATATCACATAACCTAGATGCCCCGCTGCCATCGGCACTAGCTAGACGAACATGTCTCTCCGCCATTAGGACGCAAATCTGGGTGCCTTGACATCTCATTACTCCAGGCATTTAAGCCACAAGCTATGCTAAATGTACCGGCGTGATCTCTCCCCTCCCTCCTCAGCGAACCACCAAATATAAATTTACCTGGGCTGATTATAATGTTTTACCTGGGCTGATTATAATGTAAACAGACACCGCTGTAAAAGATATGAATACACCAGCCTGTAATGAGCATCGTTGTATTCCATCCCCGTTTGGAGTGCAAAATATTGATGATACTCGCTGTCATCACTGGAGCACTGACTCTGCCTAAGACTCTCTTATATCAGACCACCCACGATTTCTCTATGCACACTCCACTCATGGTGGTTTAGGAGTTATCACCATATACACTTATGTGGGTTTTCACAGTTCCAGTCATTACCATACCAAAATCCACTGTCTGAACTATGCTTTAGCATACTGTCCAGGTTGGGAGGATGGCATACAGCTTGCGACCCACATAAGGCTATCTATGGCCCATATGGCCGGTTACCTATTGTTTATGGTTATTGTTAACTGTTCCTTGATTACCTGTTCCTGTACACGACTGTCTAGTTTTTACCCTGTTATCGGAAACACATTACTCACAAGGTTTACCTCCACATATACATAAAACTACCCTGTAGCGGCAGGTAGACACTCACTCCAACTATCTCTTTCTCGCCACTTCTTTGCCAACCCCCACACGGCGCTTTGGTACAGTGTAGAACACCGAAGGGTTAGTATACATTGACTGGGTGCTGTAAATCACCGAAACTGCACAATCGTGAGAAGGGACGGCTGGTTCCCCCCTTCTTAGGTGCATTAACTTGGAGTACCTCTGACCCTCCTATCTGAAGGTCATCTACTCTAACCTTCTCCCCATACCTGGAAGATTCCACCCCCACCCCTCCCCAATACAAATTCATGATATTCGCCAGGCCAGGGCCCAACACATCGCGTCCCATCCCAACCTCAGTGTTAAATTTTACTCACTAAACACTTGTGGACTTAATACCCCGGAAAAGAGATCCCAATTACTGCTACACCTTCAAAGGACTAAAGCCCACGTAGTGTTTTTACAAGAGACTCACTTTAGATCAGATAACATCCCAAAGCTTCATAGCAGCTTCTATCCAACAGCTTACCATGCCTCCAATACAGATTCAAAAACCAAGGGCGTCTCGATACGATTCTCTAAACACTGTCCCATCCAAATACAAGATATAGAACGAGACAATGAAGGCAGATACTTATTCCTCAAGAGCAAACTACACAACAGACCCATTACACTGGCTAATTTGTATGCTCCCAATATACATCAAGTACCCTTCTTCCGAAATACCCTACACCAGCTTACCTCATTTCAGAGTGGTATCCTGATAGTAGGGGGTGATTTTAATGTAGCACTATCTCCTGGCCAGGACACATCCGCAGGATCCTCATCCCTGACATACAGAGCCCTACGAGCGATCAAGTCCCAACTAAGTGACCTATCCCTACACGATACTTGGCGTACTCTCCACCCCAAAGAGAAGGACTTCACTTTCTTCTCCTCACCACACAATAAATACTCCAGACTGGACTACTTTTTCATCTCACAGAATGACTTGGCACTCCTCACTACGGCTACCATTGATCCCATGCTTCTTTCTGACCACGACCCCATCGCTATGACCCTGACTTTCCCAACCTCACAAACGAATCTTTCCATTTGGCGCCTTGATAATTCACTACTGACAGACCTGAACATAACGCAGAAAATCACCACAAGCCTGACACACTATTTTCTTGAGAATGAATCTGCTGACATCTCACCTGCAACTCTCTGGGCAGCACACAAATGTGTCCTCCGGGGCGAACTCATCTCTATAGCTGCGAAAAGACGCAAAGCTAGAAAAGCACATATTGAGAACCTGTCTAAGCGCATTCATTCTCTTGAGAAAATCCACAAACAAACCCTGGCCACAAAATCCCTTGAAGACCTGCTGAAGGCAAGGGAAGAACTATTGGAAGAGCTAGGGAAAACGTTGAAACGCAAGTTCGCACTAACAAAACGCTTCTTTTATGAATTCGGGAACAAGTCCGGGAAAATGTTAGCTAGAGCCCTACAAATTAAAAAGACAGCCTCCACCATTCATAATATCAAAGACCCTTCCAGGAACTCAATTGTCACTTAGGGCGGAATAGCGGATCAATTCGTAAGATACTTCACCAAACTTTATAACCTGCCACCTACGAAAACGACCGGTCATACCTCGGACAGAACACAGGCTATTAAAAGCTTTCTAGACCAATATAGCCCCACACCTATTACCCCAGATGATTTGGCCACAATAGATCGCCCAATTACCAATGAAGAAGCTCTGGTAGCATTGAAACAAATAAAAACTGGCAAGAGCCTGGGTCCTGACGGCCTCTCCGTCAGCTACTATAAATCCTTTACCGACATCCTGATCCCAAGATTTCTAAAAGCATTTAACTCTCTACTCTCCTCACCTCAAGCTACCACAGACATCCTAACTGCCCACATAACGCTTGGCCCTCATGCACACAGGCTGTTAAAATAACGTTATGAAAATGGCAGTATCTTTGCAGTGATTTTTTTTTAACTTTTTTCAGCGTTTTTGCAATAGCGTTTTTTAGCGGTTTTTAGCGTTTTTGAGCGTTTTTCCGCGTTAGCGTTTTTTAGCGTTTTTTTTTTTTCAAAAATTTTTTTTTTTTTTCAATTTTTTTTTTTTTTTTTTTTAATGGATCAAAAACGTTAAAAAACGTTGGTGAATGACGTTTTTGAGCGCTTTTGAGCGTTAGAGCGTTTTTACAGCTGAAAAACGTCTCTCAGAACCCACTGGTCCTGGGTTTTTTTTACAGCTTAAAAACGCCTATGCCACTTGCAGCTCAAAAACGCCTAGGTGGGCATGAAGCCACAGACTAACATAGACAGGCCTTTTTAAGCTGCAAAAAAAGCTCAAAAAAGCAGCTGTAAAAACGTCCGTGTGCATGAGGACTTATACCGAAACCTGGCAAAGACACCACTTTAGTATCAAATTATAGGCCCATATCTCTCCTGAACGTGGATGTAAAACTTTATGCGAAAATCCTCGCAAATCGTATTCTTCCTCTACTCCCCAAGCTGATCTCACTAGATCAGGTAGGTTTTGTTTCTGGACGAGAGGCTAGGGACAACACCATAAAAGCCATCAACATACATCACTGGCTGTCACGTTCCTCGAAACCTGTTTTTTTATTGTCCCTGGATGCGGAGAAGGCGTTCGACAGAGTGGCATGGGACTACATGATGGTAACACTAAAGGCTATGGAATTCCCAGACCACCTACAACAATTAATTCTCGCCCTATATTCCACGCCATCAGCCAGAATTAGGGTCAATGGTCGCCTGTCGGATGCCTTCTCCATTTCGAATGGCACACGCCAAGGATGACCCTTATCGCCCCTTATCTTCATTCTTACCATGGAGCCCCTTCTTCGTAGAATAAAAGCTAACCCCGACATTAAGGGTATTCACATCAAACATTACAAACTAGCAGCTTACGCTGATGACATATTGCTTTTCCTTTTGGACCCAATAACCTCCATACCCAACCTACTAAAATACCTCACTCTATTCAAATCACTCTCTAACCTCCAAATTAACTTCTCAAAATCTAAAGCATTGAACATTACCCTACCTTCCACCACAGTAATGTCAAGCAAACTTTTCCTTTGAGTGGGCACCCCACGCTATCACCTACCTAGGTATTCAGATCCCTAAAAACCTTTCAAACCTATACTCCAGAAACTTTTTGCCCCTTCTACAATCAATTCAACAGGACCTCCAGAGATGGAACATGGGCCTCTTTTCCTGGCTTGGAAGAGCATCCATCATAAAAATGAATATCCTTCCCAGAATCCTATACCTCTTCCAAACCGTTCCAATCCGCATCCCCGCTACGTTCTTCACGAGCTTCAAACGACTGCAGGAATTTTATATGGTCCTCTAAAGCGCCCAGACTAAGCTGGGATAGATTAACCCTTCCTAAATCAAAAGGGGGAATTGGACTCCCGGATGTTTACAAATACCATTGGTCCTGCCTATTAAGCAGAGTAGTTGACTGGCATGTTCACACAGACACTAAGGACTGGATTAAACTTGAAGAGTCATTTGCGGGTTTTCCGACATCCCATCTACCATGGATCTCGCAGAAAGCGATCCCCAAAGAATGTGCTGATCATCCACTTATACACCCTACTCTCCTCCATTTTAGGATGGCATGTAATAAACGCAACATGGCGTCCACGCCTGGACTCCTGACCCCTATCGAACAAAATCCTGACTTCCCTCCTGACCTTGTAAATTCCACCATAGAAATCCCACGGCGACTACCTTTCTTTAGAGCAGAACACTTCTTCCAGAACAATGATATACGCGACTCTAACCTCTCGCTATCCTGAACAAACTATCCCCTTCTTTAAATATTTGCAGGTCAGGCATTTCATCCAAAGCTCTAAACCTCTGACCAAATGGCATAGGGAATACAATTCCTTCAAAGCCATTTGCACTGCCACGGAGCCCCAAAAACATCTAATTTTGACCATATACTCTCTCCTGTTCTTAGACTGCAGCCCCAAATCCAACGCCATTAGCCAACGATGGGAAAAAGAACTATCATTAAACCTATCTAACGTTGAATGGGAGCAGATCCTTGAACACATTCATAAAGGATCCATCAACGTATCTGCATAAGAAAACGGATACAAGCTATAATCTAGACAGTATAGGACCCCAGTCAGGATACATAAATACCACCCCAGCATCTCCCTACTCTGCTGGAGATGTAATTTATCTCAAGGATCCCTACTCCACATATGGTGGGAGTGCCCGCTCATACAGGCTTTCTGGAAGGAGATACACCGCCTCACCACCCAAATCACAACTTACATGCCAGATTTTACCCCGCCCAATATTTGCTCCACCACACCTCCATACCCCACTCGGCCTACAAAAAATCTCTCACCCTCCACCTCATCAATGCTGGCAAACAATGCATACCGGTAGTCTGGAGACCATAGGCGTGTGCGCAGGGGGTGTGCCAGGTGTGCCCAGGCACACCCTAATCTACCGATGCCATGCAGATTCCCCTGCTGATATTTCACCAAAGCCCCCCAATGCAGCTCCTAAAAAAATTGTAAGAAGTAACAAAAAAAAAAAAATTAATAAAAAACTACTGACACCAACTTCTGACCTAATAAAAAGTCCACTACACTACTGACGCCATCCACTGCCCTACTAACACCACCCATGTTTTAATACATTTTTGGGTGCACACCCATGCTGGAGACAAACTAACCCCCCAACTACTTCTCACTGGTTTTGCCGCACAGACAGAATAGCAGAAATGGAAGCCCTTATTCACCAGGCTAGAGAGAACCCAACTAAGTTCCAGAAAACCTGGGCCTGCTGGTCACATTTTAAAGAAACAGCAGATTACTGCAATTCCCTACACTAGCACCTCTACCCAACCCGGGGTATTCCACAAAACGCTCACTGCCTATACTATACACTCGCAGGGGACAGGTTCCCTCATACCTCTATCCACCCTCGTATCCCTATCCACCCCCATATACTGCCTCTGCCTAAGGTTGTAGATTACAGAGATATTAATCCCCTCATTGTAAGGCCATTTGGTGACAGAGGTGCTTCCTCAATTACACTCCCTCAGGAGCTAACGTATCAACTACTTTGTCCTACTGGCACAGCATATACCAAACCATCGTACAGGTTAACTACACCTCTTCTGACGATGCCTGTTGAGATTATTAGCTCCCCCCATCCACACTCAGTTAGAACCCAACAGGGGTGTTTGGATGTCAGGGGAGCGTATATCAGAATACCTATCTTTAACACTCGCCATGATACTCACACCTTACCCCAATAGCTGCCAGTGGAGACATACTCCTACTTTACTCGAAGACTTCATTACCTTTTCTTTATTTGGTTTGGTTCTTCCTCTTAGTCGTGTAGTTTAATGATTATAAAACTACGTTATTGTACTGCAAATGTACTGTATATATCAAAACTGTAATACCCATGTACCATCTCAATGTTGTATTGTACTTTCCTTGTTGTATTGAAAACTTCAATAAAAACATTGAAACAAAAAAAAAAAAAAAAAAAAAATAGTACAAGTGTCCAAATTATACATAATATTCCAATGTGGAAAGGGGATATAGATCAGTAAAGACAAACTCCTAGCACTGTGATAGTGAACCTTGGCGCCACTACATTTCCCATGATGCTCATGCACTCTGCAGTATAGTTGAGCATCATGGGAAATGTAGTTCCAAAACATCTGGGGTGCCAAGGTTCGCCATCACTGTCCTAGGAGGTGGAGTCCCATATGCGACGTCATCCCATGGCCATCTCTGCACTAGGCCACATGCCAGCGATTGTATAACACATGCGATGCACGGCTAGCACTGGCTTTAGTGCTTTACTTGTAAGTGCATTACCCTTTTCTTTTATATTAAAAAAGAGTTTTAAATGGAGAACACTAGGGGTTTGTGTGCGCTTTTTATGCCTACATGCATATTGTCATATAACTCATCTATCTGGATAGGAAGCAATGAGGCTTCAGAAGTGGCAGCTGTTGACTCCATTTCCCTGGGAAAACTGGGTGTTGAGCTACTGGTGATGCAGGGGTTATGACAGTGAGGTGAGAGGTGGCGGAGTCACTATTTTTAGTTTGAACACAATGGTGATTATTTTGGAAGCTGGATCTTCACTGATTAACCGCTTCACGACGGCCTCACGCAGAAGGGCAAGTACAGGCAGATTAACGTACCTGTACGTTGCCCTTTAAGAGGCGGGTCGCGGGCGCCCGCCCGCCGGGAGCTCCGTGACCACGAGTCCCGTGGACCCGATGTTCGCGGGAATACCCGTGATCGTCTCACGGTGAGGAAGAACGGGAGATGCTAATATAAACAAGCATCTCCCCTCCTTCTGCCTAGTAACACTGTCACTGATCAGCTCTCCTTGTAATCGGGAGCGCTGATAAGTGACGTGTCACATACCGCCCCTGCCCCCCACAGTTAGAATCACTCCCTAGGACACACTTAACCCCTATAGCGCCACCTAGTGGTTAACCCCTGCAGTGCCAGTGACATTTTTTACAGTAATCAATGCAATTTTTTAGCATTGATCGCTGTAATAATGCCAATGGTCCCAAAAATGTGTCCGCCATAATGTCGCAGTCACGATATACAAAAAAAAAAAAAAACGCTGATCGCTCCCATTACTAGTAAAAAAAAATAAATTATCAATAAAAATGCCATAAAACTATCCCCTAAATTGTAGACGCTATAACTTTTGTGCAAACCAATCAAACGCTTATTGCGAATTTTTTACACCAAAAACATGTTGAAGAATACTTTAGGCCTTAACTGAGGAAAAAAAAATGTTTTTTTTAAATATTTTATGGGGATATTATAGCAAAAAGTAAAAAATAATGCGTTTTTTTTTTCAAAATTGTCGTTTTTTTTGTTTATAGCGAAAAAAATAAAAAACACAGAGGTGATCAAATACCACCAAAAGAAAGCTCTATTTGTGAGGAAAAAAAGGACGTCAATTTTGTTTGGGAGTCACATTGCACGACCGTGCACTTGTCAGTTAAAGCAACACAGTGACGAATCGCAAAAAGTGCTCTGGTCAGGAAGGGGGTATATTCTTCTGGGGCTGAAGTGGTTAAAAACCCTTTCCCACATTGGATTATTATTTATGACTTGAACACTTCTTGGATTATTTTATATACATTAATAATTGGAAACATTTCTACATTAATTATGTTCTTATTTTTTACTTTTTAGTTAAAAAAAAAAAAAAAAAAAAAAGAAGAACCAGTTACACTTACCGGTAACGGTGTTTCTGGGAAGTCTTCCAGGAGGGCACCCTGAGAGATGACTGGTCCCCCTGACAGGAAACACAATCAATCAAGAGGTTAAAGGCCCCCGCCCCTCCCGATGCTCCTCAGTTGTAATAAAGTATTGACCCACACCAGTGTACGAGAGTGAAAAACATAACCACCACCACACTCTAAACATTACATGTTTCCTAAATAGAACGGGTGGGAAGTAGGCCTGCTGTCCTGGAAGACTTCCCAGAAACACCGTTACCGGTAAGTGTAACTGGTTCTTTTCTCAAGTCGTCTTCCAGGACGGCACCCTGAGAGAAGAGCAAGTAGCTCAGGCCTACCTTTAGGGCGGGACCACCGCTTGCAGGACCTTCCTGCCAAATGCCGGGTCCTGAGGAGATGGTAACTCCACTCTATAATGCCTCAGGAACCTGTTCTGGCTTGACCATGTAGCGGCTCTACATATCTGCTACACCGAAGCTCCGGCCCTTTCCGCCCAGGAGGTTGCCAGAGATCGCATGGAATGCGCTTTAAGATTTCTAGGAGCTGCTTTACCTGACTGCTCATAGGCTAACGAAATGGTATGTTTAATCCATCTAGCTATAGAAGCCTTGGATGCCTGTTGGCCCTTCTTTTGGCCAGAAAAATTAACTAAAAGATGGCTGGACCTTCTGAATTCCTTAACCCTTTCTAGGTAGGATAATAAACAGCGTCTGACGTCCAGACAATGAAAAGAAACTTCCCCTTCACTTTTGGGGTTACTACAAAAGGAAGGCAGCACCACTTCTTGAGTCCTATGGAACTTTGATGCTACCTTAGGGAGGTACAGGGGGTCCTGCCTAAGTATAACCCTGTCCTCGAATAAAGAAAAAAATGGTTCTGTAATAGAAAAAGCCTGAATGTCACCTACTCTCCTCCTTGCGATGCAAGCGGAGGCCAATGCGGGGCTCATAGCCGCAGCGTTAGCTTCCCAGGCTCTGCGTAAAATGGTTTCAGCCCTGCGATCCATTTGATCCTTTATATTACCGGTATCTTCAAAGGAAAGATCCGACTGCTTAGAGACCTGTGCTAAGGAGGCGTCTAGTCTAGGAGTTTTGAAAAACTTTTCCTCATTCTCCTCAGAGAAGGGGCATCTACGCTTCCAGGTTTTATATTTCAGAAACCTTCTTTCTGGTTCTTTCCATTCCCTTAAAGCGGGGTTCCACCCAAATTTTGAACAATATCTGTATGTATTCTCTTCCTTGCCTAGATGCTGACATGCCCTTTAAAAAATTGAAATCGCCGTAATTACCTTTTATTTTTCTATTCTTCTTTGCACTTCCTGGTTCTCCTCCCGTGGGAGTAGGCGTGTTTCTAGCCTCTCCCAGACTCCTGGGAGCTAGTCTCAGGCTTCCCAGGATGCCACTGAGCATGTGCGGGAACGAGCAGTGAATGCTGGGAGCACAGCATTCACCACATCCAGGAAATAAATGCTTGTGGGCTTCAAATGCCCACAATGAAGATGGAAACCGCCTGCAGTGAATAATATAAGTTATTCTTTCTGACGAAATCTGACACAGGCGGACATATTACACACAATATGTGAGTATGTAATGCTGAGAAGAAAAGTTTGTGAATTAACTCAAAAAAAAAAAAAAAAAACGATAGATAGGTGAACCCCCGCTTTAAGATGACTTCCTTAAGTGCGGAATGTACCGGAAGGACCCTGGCCTGAGGTTTAATCAAGCCTCTATACATCCTATCCTGAGCGGACACCTGTGCAGCAGGCTCCTGAATCTCTTCTGAGGCATAAATAGCTTTCAGAAGATCTTCCATGTAGTTGGCAGAAAATATATGTCTGCTAGACCTGGATTCCTCCCCCTCCTCTTGGCTGTCCACCACCCCTTCATCAGAAAACTCCTGATTAGGAACTTTTAAATCACACTCTTCCTCTGAATCGTGGGGGAGTGGATACTTCAGTAACTCCGCCCGATACCTCCTAGAGGAGGCGGAGCTCTCCTGGGAAGAGGCATCCTTACTAGAGTGAGCCTCTAAATCCCTAGGCTTAAGGGTGGCCTGAAAAGACTTTAAGGTGGACAGCATCTCAGTTTGCACAGTAAGGAATTCCTTCATTATCTGAGATGTCTCCTTCCCTGTCAACTTCTGTATGCATTTAAAACAGAAGGGCTTTGAATGTTCTGGGGGTAGCCTGTCATTACAGTTCCCACATCGTGTAGAGCGGGTGGAGGATTTCACAGGACGGCTGGCAACCTCACGGGCAATAGCGTCGTCCCCTGAAAAAAAAAAAAAACACACAGGCATATACTGTGAGAGTCGGAGGAGAAGAGTTGGGGTACCCTCCCCCTCTAAACCTCCGAAGGCCAGTCAGACTCACCCCCTGTGGTCTCTTCCATGGCCGCAGACCCTGCAGGTGTCTCCTTCTCATGTTCCATGCTACTTCCAATCTCTCCCTGGAGGTGCTGCATACAGGAACGCAGAGGAGACATGGGCGCCTGTTCCCTGTGGCTTTTTATATCCTCTGTATGCTGGTTGCAACTCGCCACCGCCATCTTGCCGAAGACAGGAAGTTATACTGGACCGGAGGTCACTTCCTGCTGCAGCCCTCCCACTCCCTCCTCTTAGAGGAGGAAGTGATGTCATTTCCTGATCTTCAGGAAAATGGTGCTGAGCTACACTCAGCAAGGCCCCTGGAAGCTCTCCATGCAGAGCTTCTTGCCGCGCGACCCCCGTGAACGGTCGTTCCAGTCGGCGGGCGGACAGGCGGATGGACAGATGAATGGCAGCCCTGGCCAGACCCCAGAAGGGGTCCCAGACTCACCTCCTGTGGTCTTGTAGCCAGTAGAAGGAAAACCACCAACTCCTGCAACTGCGCGGCCACCGCACAGGTAAGGAAGGGCAACAGGAAATTTGTCCCCTGAAGTTCTGGGTACACCACCGCACCCAGGGTTCTTCAGCCCTCGGGGGGGGGGCTCTTCTATGGAAAGAAGCACGGTCACCGACCAGGGTCCCGCTTCTGCTGCCTCTCCCCCCCCCCCCCCCCCCCGAGACACGGATTGGGAAACCCCCCAGGAAGGATGAGAACCATCCGGCCGGACCCAGCAGCTTCCCAGGCATTTGGTCCGGCTCCCAGGGGGAGACCACCAGCCCCAGGCTTTTAGGTCAACAGAAAAATAACAAATGGTTTCGCTGTGGGGAAACACAATCAAAAATTAAGGAGCATCGGGAGGGGCGGGGGCCTTTAACCTCTTGATTGATTGTGTTTCCTGTCAGGTGGACCAGTCATCTCTCAGGGTGCCATCCTAGAAGACGACTTGAGAAAAATTGAGTGATATTGGGTGGGTTGTTGCACCTTTTTAATTTTATATTTCTTCGGTTGTTGCTATATAGCACTTGTGATATAAGGGCATGAATTTGATGTTATTTAATTCATTTATAGCTATATGCGAGTTGTACTACACCAGTTTGGTATAAGGTTTATGGAATAAGTGGTTGGATCACTTATAGGTGTTGGCAAGCCATTTGTTTAGCACATTTGTTTTTTTTTGTAATTAGTAGATTGTGCTGATTGATCACAGTTTGTTATACAACTAACTGAAATAAAAGTGGAGGGAGCCTGCAGCAGTTGACTAGAAAACATATCAGTGTTCTAACTGGATTTCTTTTTTTAAAAAACAATGGCCCCAAAGTCAATATTTGACTCTAGTACTACATCCAGGCAGTAAATTGGTGGTCTGTAGGTCTCAAGCAAAAGACTGTTCTTCCCACCATCTCCTAAATCCCATTCTCCCAAACATGCAGTCGTGTTTTTCCTACTATTGAAGGAGGAGCTGCAGTCTTATGTTTCACATTAAGTTTTTGCAATGAACACAGAAAGAAAAATCTCAACATGTAAAAAGACCCTCATACTGGTGACAACAGTTAGATAAACCTCAGAACTCCTAAAGTTGACAAGTTTTTAATTCCCCAGTTTCCACCCAAAACGGAAAGCATTTTGGGTAGACCTGAATAATTAATCATTACCATTTGATTTCTTTTTTATTCTACGATCTCCCAAAAGTGTATTACCTTTTCAGAGTTCTTGTACTTATCCCAGCTCTTCAGCATTTTCAGCCATTTGGAGATCCTTTCAATTTCTAAAATTTTTTGCTGAAAAAAACAATAATTAGCCAAAACACTGTTAGAAAACCAATCTATAGTAAAGTAAATCCCACAAAGCAAGAACAATCAGTAAAAAGAGGTGCCTTCATATATCTTTTTGTCTTTTTGTACACCTAGTCCTGGGTATTTCAGGGGCTGCTATATTAAGGGACTATATTCTTGGTGGCTGCGGGACACTAGTTGTGCTAGCCACCTCACCAGCTTGAAATGCACTTATAGGACTCAACACGTGATACTGCAGTGATGGTTTCACTACGACCAGGGTGTACTAGGCTGCTGGTGCTTGCCAGTTCACCAGAAGGATGAGCGGCACTACTGGCCTCTGTACTCCATACGAGATGTGCTAGATTAGGGTTAGGTTTAAGGGTAGGGTTTCCCCTTGAAGAACAAGGTTAGGACTCAGGGATTGGAATAGGGACCTCCTCCAAAAGGTCAGCAGGCGGGTCCCCACAGGTCAATGGTCAAGAGGCGTGGCTGATCCACGCCACCAAAGTGTTCCGCCTACCCCAATCAAGTCGGGGAATGAACAAGTCGGGGAAAGTGCTTAGTGACGGGATGATCAAGGGGTTAAACCTTTATTGGGGGGTTAAGGGGGGTCCCTAGACCTATCTGGGCCTACCACGAAGTACCCTAACACTGATTTTTGTCACAAATGACACCAGTACAGTGATAAAAAAAAAAAAATATGAACGCTGTACTGGGTGACACAGTGACAGGGAGTGAAGGGGTTAACTGGGGGGGCTGGTCCAGAACTGGTTAAAAGAGAAGTTTTTTTTTTTGTTTTTTGATTAAGGGCCGGTTCACACCTCAAAAACACACTCCAGATCCGTTCCAGATGTGTTTCTGCATGCGCGCTTTTAATGCGTTCCAGTGCATTTTTGGTGCATTATTGATGCGTTTCCAGATGCATCTCAGGTACATCTCTTTTTTCCTGTTTTTTTTTTTTTTTCTTACTATGCTAGGGTGCAGTACGTTTTTGAAGCGCGTTCCCCTGCATTTACTGCATACTGCATTCCAGTACAGTCCAGTGCTGGAAAAATGCAGCATGCTCTACTTTTTTTCTGGAACTGACTGCACTGGTGTGAACTATGCCATTGGAAACCATATAACCTACTTTCCATGCGTTTTTGTTGCAGAACAAAAACGAACCGGCCTGTATGTGGTGTGAACTGGCCCTAAGGCTGCATTCACACCTGAGCGTATCATTTTCAGGTGTTTTTCCAGGCATTTTTGCAGAGTTTTGCACCATTTTTGTATAGGCGGTTTCAAGGTTAAAAGGTCACCAATGTAAAAGCAGTAAAACACCTGTAATCTCCCAAAAAAGAAGCTTCTGTACTTTTTTGAGCTTCAAACGTTTTGCTTCAGGCGACAGAACACTCAGATGTGAACAGGGGTCATTGAAATGAATGCGATTTTGCTTGTTGGGGCATTTTGGAACTTTTCAGATGAGCGTTTTACAAGCTGAAAATGCACATGTAAAAAACACTTGTATAAAGGGTCCTTTCACACGGGTGTTCCATATGTTCATTTTTCCTCCATCCATTGGCGGATGAAAAACTGACATACATGTATGTCTATGGGTTAGCGGACGTTAGCGGATGATCAACCGCTGACATCCGCCTCCGTTAAGTTCCGTTTTTTTGAGATGGAAGAAAACCCTAATTTTTCTTCCATTTAAAAAACGGAACGGATGAAAAAACGGATATTAGCGGACAACATCAGCTTACATCCGATCCGCTGACATTCGTTTTTCACCCAAAAACATGGGAGTTCAGTTTTTTAATTCAGTTCAGTCACTTTTTTTTGTAAAAAAACTGATGTAAAAATTGACATCCGTATCCGTTTTTCTACCAAAAAAGAACTGAACTAAAAAACTGAACGCCCAATTTAAAGGACCCTATGCCTTTTATTTATTTATTTATTTATTTTTTACAGCTGTGTGAATAAAGCCTTAGAGGACTAAATGCAGAGCATGTTTAAGCACCTGTGTGAATGGCTCTTTTGAAAACAATGCAGTTGTATTCAGATCCATAATTAAAAAAAACACTTGTATATGCATTTTTACAGCCGTGTGAATGAAGCCCAAGCTTAGGTTCACACCTACGTGGATTGCGGTTGATGCGTTTTGCCGATGCATTTTCCTTTTTTTTTTTTACATGCCTTTTTGAGGAATTTTGCATTTTTGGGAGGTGTTGTCATGTAGAAGAATCTGCAAAAACCGAAAAACCGATTTTTATGCATTTCTGCTGCATTCCTGTTAAGGTCTATGGGATCAAAAACGCAACTTGCTACAGGCAAAAAAGTTCCTGACCCTTTCCAAAAAATGCACAGGTTGAAAATGCACAGATGGGAACATGACCCATAAGGAAATCATTTTAAATGGACTGTAGTGTGTTTCTCCAAAACTGAAAATGCGCCACAAAAGGCATAGGTGTGATCCTAGTGTTAGAGTTTGATGATTTGTTTAGAACCATATTTCAAAATCAAAGACCAAGCAATCAGGAAGTTTGTGAAGTTACATACTGAAACAGGCTTGTAACTAAATCCCCCCCCCCAAAAAAAAAACATTGTAAGAATAAATACAAATCGTAAAAAGTATACCTTTTCTATTGCTTCATCGTGAAATGGTAGTTCTTCTTCACTGTATAGGAGAGAAAAGGACATTTGTTAAGAAAGATGCTAAAGGAGATGCTTCACATTTCTCATCCTGTTAGAGGCAGTAGAAGTACAGGCAAATGTGTTCACTGCAAACCCATGATAGAATAGAAAAAAAGCATTATACCAAACTGATCCCTGAAGATTCTGCAGCCATGAACAGTCACGAAAAAGAAGTTACACAAAGATCAGCCATAACATTAAGACCACTGACAGGTAAAGTGAATAACATTGATTATCTTGTGACAATGCCATCTGAAAATTGGTGGGATGCATTAGGCAGCAAATGAACACGTTGTCCCCGAAGTTGATGTGTTGAAAGCAGAAAAATTGGGCAAGTTTAACGATTTGAGGAGGATCAAATTGTAATGGCTAGATGACAGGGTCAGAGCAACTCCAAAGCTGCTATCTGAAGAAGCTCCTGGTCTGCAATCTTTAGGTCCTACCAAAAATAGCCCAAGGAAAGAAAGAAGGAAAAACAGTGAACCTTCGACAGGGTCATGGGCGGCCAGGGCTCACTGATGCTGTGGGGAGCAAAGGCTGCCCCCTGTAATCTGATCCAATTGAAGAGCCACTGTAGCACAAATTGCTTAAAAAGTTAATGCTGATTCGATTGCAGTTTGTTGCGTATGGGGCTGCGTAGCCTCCATGGTGCCCATGCTGACCCATGTCCACAGCCAAATGTGCCTACAAAGGGCACGTGAGCATCAGAACTGGACCATGGAGCAATGCAAGAAGGTGTTCTGGTCTTATGAATCATGTTTTTATTCACATCAGGTGGATGGACGGGTGCGTTTGCATCTCTTACCTGGGGAAGAGATGGCACCAGGATGCAGTATGGGAAGAAGGCAAGCTGGCAAAGAGAGTGTGACTTAAATTGGTTATAGAGGTTCAAGGTTTTATACCTTCATGCATTCCTTGCATGAAGGTAAAAAAACCTGTGTTCAGCACCCCCCTCTCCCTCAATCTCGAGCCCCATCTCAATCCAGCGTTGTGCACAAGTGCCCTGGCTCTCAGGGGACACTGCATTGGCTGTCAATCACAGCCACTAAGCCAATAAGGAGATAGAAGGGGCAGGGCCGAACCGTGGCTCTGTGTATTAACAGACACGCAGAGCCGCAGCTCGGGAGTGAGTTTGCTCAGGTGTCCCCCATTGCAAGCTGCTTGCTCTGGGGGCACTCAGCAGAAGGGAGGGGCCAGAAGCACCAGAGAGGGACCTGAGAAGAGGAGGATCGGGGCTTCACTGTGCAAAACCACTGCACGGAGCAGGTGAGTAAACCATGTAATTTTTTTTTTTTTTTAAAGAGACTTTTATATCACTTTAAAAGATCTGCTACTGACGGTTTGGTGCCAGACACCACAGCATAACTTTGGAGGTCTAGTTGTGTCCATGCCTTGATGGGTCAGGACTGTTTTGGCAGCAAAAGTGGAACCTACACAATTTTAGGCGGTTATGGGGGGGGAGGACAGAATGTTATGGCTGATCGGAAAGAATTGTAGGATCAAGACAACACAGCACACACACAACACCAAACATAATAGAAAGCCAAATAAAAAGCCTAAGTTTAGTTTTAAAAAAAATAAAATAAATAAGTACAAGGGATATTACTTACCATCAGTGTGGTGTGTCCCTTGTGCTGCTGGTTCCTCCTCCGATCCCACACTTGCCATCTTCAAGTGTGGCATGGGAACTGAGGGAGTTGTGTCAGGCTCATTAGGAGTGCCTGACTATATCTGCCCTTTCCACCATGCTCTTCCATTCACAGATCCCACACAGGTCTGCCTCCTCCATTTATAGACCATGTTCCAATCATATAAGCTGTAAGTATGGCTTACATGAATAGAGGAGGTGGGAGGAAAGGGCAGGCATAGTTGGCTCTCTTGCCGAGAGCCTGTGAGCCCCTTAGTTCTACTAACCCTCGCCGCACTGGAGGATTATAGGAGTGGGGGCATCAGAGAAGGATGTATTCACCTAAACCAGGGGTCTCCAAACATTCTAAAACAAAGGGCCAGCCTATTATCATTCAGACTTTAGAGAGGCCGGACTGTGGCCAATAAGAGTACAAAATGTCCTGGCATCTGTAATGCCCCATTACTGGTGTCAGTGGGAGGAATAGTGCCTCATCTTTGATGTCAGTGGGAGGAATAGTGCCCCATCATTGGTGTCAGTGTTAGGAATAGAGCCCCACTTTCATGTCAGTGGCAGGAATTATGCCACATTGTTAATGTCAGTGGGAGGAATAGTGCCCCAAGGGCCAAGCTAAGCAAAGGGCTGCATCCAGCCATCAGGCCGCAGATTGGAGACCACTGACCTAAACCATGAGACAGCAGCGCAAGGGACACATTACATCGATGGTAAGTAATGTCCTGTGTACCTATTTTTATTTACAGTTTTACTAAACTTAGAGCGCATCAAGAAAATTTTGATTCTGACAAATTTATAGAATTAAAGGGAAAGCTTTTTTTTTAATGGATGAGGGAGGGGTATAACCCCTATCAGTTTTTATCCTTTATTTTTCCACCCGTGTCCCATTGAGGATATTTCCTTTATTTCCTGTCCCATAGTCAAAACAGGATGTGAGAGGAGATTCCTCCAAAGTGAGGGTATCCCTGGTTGTCACCAGAACTAGTATCTCCATTGGAAGATTTCCCTTCTATTCATGTTCTGTAACAACTGAACATTTGGGATTTTTTTCTTTTACTCTTGGTGATAACAGTAAACAGGACTAATAGAAAAGGTGAAATTTCCCTGTGCCTAAAGGTGTTCTAAATTTTAAAATCTAAAACCTATCCACTCTATACAAAAACAAAACAATGTTGCCTTTAGTTATACTTTCATTAGTTATCTTTGACTCTGCTTACTCATTTTGTGTGTAAACCTTAACGGCAAACCTTTATTTAATTTTGGATAGAGTGGAGAGGGATTAGAATATCTGTCAGGTTTTTATTGCGGTCTGTGCCCCATTAGGGAGATTCACCCTCTAGATTAGTCCCGGTCACCATTTTCACAGAGTGTGAAAGAATTTTTCTAATAGAGATACTAATTCTGGTGACAACCAGGAATTTCTCACACTTTGGATGGATGGCCAATGGCTGAGAGAGCTGACCGGTGTGTTCTGGCAGAACACAATAGCTTAGCTGGACTAACAAGATTGTTAATACAGGATCTCCTCCAGAGCGCTTCAGTTTTTTTTTTCATTTTTTTGCTCTGCCCACTGGGATGAATGAAAGGAAAACAGATAGTGTGTACTAGGGATTTAATCTTGTATATTTTTGTTGATTTTTTTTGTTTCAAAACTATTCCAAACCAGTACCACAAAAATAAAAAGAAGAACTGAAATGTTCATCAGTGTGTGACAGGTAGCGAAGAATGATGGGTACCATCAGTGTTGCCACATGTCTGAAAGTGTACTGAAAAACCACATGAAAGCAAGTCGTTACATCATTAGAGCCCAACTTCAGCCCATACTTTTTCTTTTAGGTTTTGGATAGAGTGGGAAAAGGCTATAAATTCTATACATTTTTTGGGGGGTTTTTTTCTGCCAAGATTTAATTACAGAGATTTATTTTTGCCATTTGTTCACCAGACCAGGACGTAAGTGGAGGGTCTTCAACAAGCGAATAGACAGCAAAAGAAGCACTTTTGGTTCCATCTTTTTTTGTATGCTTTTTGGTCATGGTGTGAAAGGTGGAAAACAGGTACAATGGAGATCCAGGCAGTGGAGAAAAAAAAAATAAATAAAAAGGAGGGTTCTAATTATTTCCCACAGGTAACTTTTTCAGCAGGTAACTTCCTCTATGCTCAAGTGTTTCAGATACACTCTTCAACTGTATAGCTCATTAGTTTACAAACAAATAAATATTGTTATTTAAAAAAAAATAACATTAATAATAAAAAAAAAAAAGTAGGTTTATTTTGAGACATTTAGGTAGTATATGCTATAGTAACAGCTGTCAATGAATCAGTTAAATTAGTTCAACTTTTAAGCTTTCCTGGAGTGGAGAACAGACTCCAGCATTATATGTTATTTTTATTTAAATGAGCTGAGAGAACGCTGACAATGCCAAACCACTCTCGTCTGCAGATGGTGAAGTGACTTTGCAATTTATTTTTTTCAAAAGACTGGGACTTGGGTTTAGCATAGACTGTATTAAATTACCAGGTTCCTTGACTGTTCCAGAAACAGACAAAACAAATTGTTATTAACAACACACAAGAGACATTTCAACTATTAATGAGAAGACCTGCATCTCATTGGTGATTACGCTGATTTTGGGTAGGGGTATATTTAACAGAACAATTTCTGAAGTGTGCTTGGCTACTGGGCTCTGATCCAATTTAAAAATCTCATAATAAATATGGTTTTAACAAAAAAAGAGGACCACTGCAAGATATGTTTAGTTTATTGTTAAAGCAGTAATAAACCCAAAAGCAAACATTATACAGTGCATCTAGAAAGTTTTCACAGCGCTTCACTTTTTCCCACATTTTGTTATGTTACAGCCTTATTCCAAAATGGATTAAATTAATTTTTTTCCTCAAAATTCTACAAACAATATCCCATAATGACAACATGAAAGATGTTTGTTTGAAGGCTCTTCAGATTTATAAAAAAAAAAAAAAAATCCCATGTACATAAAAAGTATTCACAGCCTTTGCGCAATACTTTGTTGAAGTACCTTTGGCACCAAATACAGTCTCAAGTTTTTTTCCCCGAGTATGATGCTACAAGCTTGACACACCTATTTTTGGTCAGTTTCTCCCATTCTTCTTTGCAGGACCTCTTAAGCTCCATCAGGTTGGATGGGGATTGGTGGTGCACAGCCATTTCCCGATCTCTCCAGAGATGTTCAATCCTGTTCAAGTCTGGGCTCCGCATAGGCCACTCAAGGACATTCACAGAGTTGTCCTGTAGCCACCTTTGTTATCTTGGCTGTGTGCCGTTGTCTTGTTGGAAGATGAATCTTCGCTTCAGTCTGAGGTTCAGAGCACTCTGGAGCAGGTTATCCTCAAGGATGTCTCTGTACATTGCTGCATTCATCTTTCACTCGATCCTGACTAGTCTCCCAGTTCCTGTCGCTGAAAAACATACCCACAGCATGATGCTGCCACCACACTTCACTGTAGGGATGGTATTGGCCAGGTGATGAGCGGTACCTGGTTTCCTCCAGACATGACGCTTGCCATTCAGGCAAAAGAGTTCAATCTTTGTCTCATCAGACCAGAGAACTTTGTTTCTCATGGTCTGAGAGTCTTTCAGGTGCCTTTTGGTAAACTCCAAGCAGGCTGTTATGCGCCTTTTCCTGAGGAGTGGCTTCCGTCTGGCCACTTTACCATACAGGCCTGATTGGTGGATGCTACACAGATGGTTGTTCTTCTGGTAGGTTCTCCTCTCTCCACAGAGAAACGCTGGAGCTCTGTCAGAAAGACCATCGGATTACTGGTCACCTCACTAAGGCCCTTCTCCCCAATCACTGTTTGGCTGGGCAGCCCGCTCTAGGCATCTTATTGGTTCCAAACTTCTTCCATTTACGGATGATGGAGGCCACTGTGCTCATTGGGCCCTTCAATACTTCAGATATTTTTCTGTATCCTTTCCCAGATCGTTCCTCGATACAATCCTATCTTGGAGGTCTACAGAAAATTCCTTGGACTTTCTGGCTTGGTTTGTACTCTGACATACACTAACTGTGGGACCTTATATAGACAGGTGTGTGCCTTTCCAAATCATGTCCAATCAACTGAATTTACCACAGGTGGACGCCAATCAAGTTGTAGAAACATCAAGGATGATCAGTGGAAACAGGATGCACCTGAGCACAATTTTGAGTGTTATGGCAAAGGCTGTGAATACTTGTGTACATGTGATTTTTTTTCCTTTTTTATTTTTAATAAATTTGCAAAGATTTCAAATAAACTTCTTTCACGTTGTCATTATGGGGTATTGTTTGTAGAATTGTGAGGAAAAAAATGAATTTAATACATTTTGGAATAAGGCTGTAACATAACAAAATGTGGAAAAAGTGAAGCACTGTGAATACTTTCCAGAGGCACTGTATGGCAGCGTATCAATTCTTGGATGTAATGGCTGCATTTAGCTTCCCTTTTTTGGCCTACTTTATTCTTTTTTCATCTGGTGATCCAACCAGTAAGTCTGTTTTTCAAATGAAAAGCTCTCTTGCAGTTATATGGATCAGACACACAATTTAACACTGACAGGGGGTGCTTAAAATTATCAGCTTTTATTTCTGTAAAACTTTTATACCCAAAAGGAACAAAAAAGGTTTGCTGTAACTAATTATAAAGTGTCAGCTGTAGTTCAGCTTCAAAATTGTTAGTGTATTTAAATCTGCTAGTACCTATAATACTCCACTTCCCTCCACTCAGACTGACAATGCTGCTGTCCAAAATCTGGCTAGATGACCAGGGGAAAATGCCTAGAAAAATAAAAACGAATACAGATACTACTAATGGTTGCTAAGCTGTAATATTACATTCTTGGTTTTGGGTTGAATACCGCTTTAAGCAAGTTACAGAACCCTAAACATCACCAATGGCTGGAAGTCTTGCACAGACAAATTGTGGCAAAATGTCTGTATCAGAAGAATTGGAGAAGATTGGAGGAGTGGATTAACCATTAGGCTCAAAAGTCTGCCTTTTAGGTGCAACTAAACAATAATCAAGACATAAAAAAGTATTAAACTGCCTAAATTATGAGGAATATCTGAAAGTATTATTTATTTTGCTAGGGTTTAAGGATTCTCAGTGCCATCGGAACTAGAAATCTTGAGATCTTAAATGGGAACTTCAAAACAGAGATGAACACCATTATGGAGAAGCACCGACATGTCGGCAGCCAAAACATAGAATTTAAGTTCATAATAATTAAAAAGTTAAACATACCGTATATACTCAAGTACAAGCTGACTTTTTCAGCAAATTTTTTATGCTGAAAAAGCCCCCCTCGGCTTATACTCCAGTGAGGGTCTCCCGCTGTGTCATGCAGTCTTAACTTTTCAGCGGCCGTCCACTGTAACAAAGCCCCGCCTCCTCCTTGTCCATGATAGACGGAACACTGAACACTGATACAATGCTGGGAAACTGAACCAGTGTTCCGTCTATCATGGAGGAGGAGGTGGGGCTCTGTTACAGTGGTTGCATGACACAGCAGGAGACACCCGCTATTTGTAATCAAAGGTACAGGTGGGCACAGTGAGGCTGCAGATGGGCCCAGTGAGGCTGCAGATGGGCCCAGTGAGGCTGCAGATGGGCCCAGTGAGGCTGCAGATGGGCCCAGTGAGGCTGCAGATGGGCAATGGGCAGGAGCTACTGCATTTCCCACCCCAGGCTTATAGCCGAGTCAATACATTTTCCCAGTTTTTTGGGGTAAAATGAGGTGCCTTGGCTCATATTCGAGTATATACGGTAATACAATTATTTATTAAAAAAATATATAATTTTTTTTTTTTTTTTTTTAACTGTCCTCTTCAGTTTCTGCCAAGTGCATCATGAATTTTTGGTTTCAGCACCAAAATTTCCATTCGTGCTCCTCTAAACCATTATTTTTTATTAATACAGTATAATTTCCTCTGTGTACCTTTACCGACCACTAGGTTTCCTGTTTGGTCTGGAAAATGGTAATTTTGTCCCAAACATTGCACATTTGATTCTGAAAAGCTCAAATTGAACAGCACTGTATTTAGCAGAAAGAAGAAAATAAATGAGCTAAAAGCCACACAGCACACATAATTATATACTCAAAGCACCTGTGTCCAATTGTTGATCTAGGTTGATGATCTTTATCACTTTTTAAGAATTTGAGCACGTTGGCTTTTTATGCAGCTTTAAAATTAACCCCTAGGCACCGAGGGCACGCAAACATGCGGTCTCTCGGTGGCCAGGATTGGCTGCATGTTAACGTGCATTAGCGACAATAGAGCTGTGTGGAGAGCACGAGCCCCGTGCGCTCCCGACACAGTGACCATTGGCTCACGAAAAGCTCATGATTGGGAGTTTTACGATCATGTGACCGCCGTGACAGCCAATCACAGCGGTCACAAGCCCCACCCTGCCTGCCGGAATGCCAAACCCCTTAAAGGGCCAGCAGGAACAGATCTCTGCCCCCAATAAATCACACAGCTACAAACCTTCTTCCTCAAATAAATATTTAGGGGTCAATATCCCCTGATGGACTCCTAACACACTGGCTAAGGTAATTTATTGCCCACCTCAATAGACTATTCTAAATGCCTTCAGTCATAAAATAAACTTTATTTTTCCTGGCTACGAAGCATTATCAAAATGGACATCTCATCCAGGATGCTTTACTTTTTCTGCACCCTACTAGCATAATACCAATCATCCTAATTTAAATCTATCAAGACTTCTATATGGGACTTCTTTTTGGAATCTCAAGTCATCTAGGATTCCCTGGCCTAATTTTTCATCTACATGCCACAACCCTCACAAGGATCATGGATTGATTTCTGAATAAGAAAAGATTTGGAGAAACATATACTATCTGGTAATCTAAGAGCCTTCCCCTGGAAAAACAAAAAAACTTCCTCATGATCCAAGGAAAATATCTCTATTATATCCTCATGGGACCATGCCCTTGAAAAGTGTCCGCTCTTTCAGACCCAGTCCCCTTGTCATGGCTATCCTGTAGAATACTTTCCCGCCTGTGAGCACAGTAGTACCTTTCATACATGACCATTAAATCCATGAGAAACTAAAACACAATTTTAAGGTTTGAAAGCAACTTTTATTACAGGATCTTTATTAAGATACATATTTTGCATTAATAATGTGACTTTTTATGCACTTGTATAATAACCTTTATGTACTTCCATGGAACTTCATACAGTTAGAGCCCTTTCACACTGGGGCGGGGGCGGCGTCGGCGGTAAAACGCCGCTATTAATAGCGGCGTTTTACCGTCGGTATGCGGCCGCTAGCGGGGCGGTTTTACCCCCCGCTAGCGGCCGAGAAAGGGTTAAAAACCACCGCAAAGCGCCTCTGCAGAGGCGCATTGCCGGCGGTATAGCCGCGCCGTCCCATTGATTTCAATGGGCAGGAGCGGTAAAGGAGCGGTATACACACCGCTCCTTCACCGCTCCGAAGATGCTGCTAGCAGGACTTTTATTACCGTCCTGCCAGCGCATCGCTCCAGTGTGCAAGCCCTCGGGGCTTTCACACAGGAATACATGCAGCGGCACTTTCGGGGCGGTTTGCAGGCGCTATTATTAGCGCAATAGCGCCTGCAAACCGCCCCAGTGTGCAAGGGCTCTTATTGTATTGTTTACACAGAATGTCTTCAATGCACCTTCTATTGTTTCCTATATTTCTGTTACATGTATGTTTTATTTTTGCATAAAACTTTATAAACTTGATTGCAAAAAGTTTATTATAGTCTTTAAAAGTGAATCCAGCATCAATCACAGCATCCACCAATGTAATTCCATGGAAATCACACTGACTTGTCACCCACTGACCTGTACATGCTGAGAATCCCATCAATAAATTACAGATTCCAGGCTAGGAGAATTTTAATTTATGACCAGGAATACCAGAAGACATCACTGACCAAATTTTGTCCATAATGTCACCCAGGATTCTCGGCAGCAAAATTAAATTACCACCTCCAGGAATCGATTATTTAGAAACGTGTACAGTCCACCTGAATTCCCTTACCTTTGACTTTAATGGAATTTAGGTTCAGGGTTTATGACGATTTTCAGGCTGTGCATCCAAACTGCCCTCAAACTGATCAAAGGGATATTCCAGCAGCATTAAATGCCTGCCTCTTCCAAGCTGCACTCTCTAACTGGGGCCTGAATTTCAGCTCTGACTCAAACTTTACACATTTTCCTGCTGTGCCACAAACCAGACTGACTGCTAAATGCGCTCTCATTATTTCAGAAGCTGGGAGTGTTCCCTTTAACAGAGACCGTGGGGGTTATTTACTAAAGGCAAATCCACTTTGCACTACAAGTGCAAACTACAAGTGCAAACTACAAGTGCAAACTACAAGTGCACTATAAAATTGCACTGAAAGTGCACTTGGAAGTGCAGTCACTGTAGATCCGAGGGGGACATGCAAGGAAGATAAAAAACAGCATTTTAGCTTGCACATGATTGTATGATAAAATCAGCAGAGCTTCCCCTCATTTCAAATCTATCCCTTAGATTTACAGCGACTGCACTTCCAAGTGCAATTTCAAGTGCACTTTGCACTTGTAGTTTGCACTAGTAGTGCAAAGTGGATTTGTCTTTCGTAAATAACCCCCATTATGTATATTCAGTAAAGACCAGTCACCTCAAACTCAAATCCAAGGATTGGCCATAAATTCGGTTGCACCTTAATCTATGGGCCACACTTAAAAGCAGTATTAAACCAAAAAGCAAACCTTTATTATACTGCAGTTTATCAATTCTTAAATGTGATGGCTTCATTAGTTTCCTGTTTGAGGCTAGGTTCACACTGCTGCGAATTCTATTGCGAATTTGAGCCGTTGCGATCGCTCAAATTCGTAAGTCATTTAAATTACATAGATTAACATTAGTGCCGTTCACATCGACGCGTTGCGAATATAACCTGCGTGAAAAAAAGGTCCTGTGCGAGTTTACTGCGTTGCGTTGCGAATTTAGTCTCCATAGACATCAATGTAAATCGTTCTTGAATCGCATTGATTGGTTCACATATGTGCGAATTCCACCACACTACTCTCCACAAAAACCAGGAAGTACACAGGAAGTTAAGACCCTTTTTTTTTTTACATTATGATTCCATTGGCTAGACTATCAATCGCAGCTATATCCAATTCCTGAAATTCGCGGTAAAATCGCGGTAAAATCGCGGTAAATTCGCGGTAAAATCGTGGTAAATTCGCACTGCAGCAGTGTGAACCTAGCCTGAGGCTCACTTTCTTCTATGTGCATCTGATAATCCAGCCAGCAAGTCTGTTTTTCACAGCACAAGCTCTCCAGCAGAATGTATCAATTTACATGGTTGAGATATACCATTTAACACTGGCAGGAGTGATTAAAATGCAGCTTTTATTTATTCATGCAAAACCTTTATTCCAAAAGGAAAAAAAAGATGTTTGCTGTAACTGATTATAAAGTGTGAGCCAGAGCTTGGCTTAAATTTGTTAGCGTATCTAAATCTGTTAACACTACCCTCCCCTCCTAACTGACAATGCTGCTGTCTGCTGTTTCTCCTGTTCTCATTCCTCCAGAGTTGTCTCACTAATACAGGAGGTGTGTTACTGGCCACCAGGTGAAAACAAAGGGAAAAAAGTCAAAGAAAAGAAAACTGATGCAGCCACATCTAATGATTGACAAGCTGCAAAATAACACACTAGTGAAATAGGTACCTAGGATACTTTGACTACTTTTATTAGTTGATGTAAGAACTTATTCTGGGGCTGTCCATACAGGGAGATATATATATATATATACATATACACACACACATAACTACAAAAAGATTTGAGCATTGATTATCAGTGCAGTCCAATCAGTGATGCCTGCCAGTGCCCACTAGTGATGCCCACCAGTGATGCCAATCAGCGCCTCGAAAGCTCTGTCTCAAAAAAAAATGATAAAAATTTTGTTTGGGTACAGCATTGCATGACTGCGCAATTGTCATTGAAAGTGTAAAAACGCTGAAAGCTGAAAATTGGCCTGGACAGGAAGGGGGTGAAAATGACCAGAATTGAAGTGGTTAAGAAACTGTTCTTTTTTTTTTTTAAACACGTTTTTTTATCTATACTATGCGTATACAACCTTTTATAAAAATGAACGAAAGTGGAGCAGTTACCTTGTACAACCCCCCAGGTTTCATCTGATAAAGCTGGTTGTCAAGATAAGTTTAAACTATACTTTTGCATTCTATTCTTTCCAGCACTTACAGTACTAAGTTAGTAAAGTAGTGATCAGGATATGGTAGAAGTTGTTGTTCACCAACAAAAAACATAAAAGTTGCCTTTTTCTTCTTTGTCAAAGAACATAATTAATCATAATGCTGTAAAGTAGATCTACAGGCCAAGAAATAAATCTAAATATACAAGCTCATACTAAGAATGTAAATAGAGGTGCACCAAAACCTCGGCCACCGAACTGGCATTTTGGCATTCGGCCGAAAAAAAAGGTGCCGATAATGTCACCGAAAAGGAGGCGCACCACCCCGGTTGCCACATATTGTGGGGGTGTCATCCTGGTGGCTCAGCCAGAGTCCTCCCCTCCCTTCTCCTCACGCAGAGCGGCGATCTCCCTGCGTCACGGAGCTGAATTGTCCGGGCGGCCTCAGTAAAAATGTCCTCCCTCCTGCGATAGATGGCCCACTGGTCCAATGCCGGGACATTGGATCAGTGTGATGTATCACAGGAGGTGGGACATTGTTATTGCGGCCGCCCGGTCCAGGCAATTCAAATCCAGCTCTGCGACACAGCGAGAGATCGACGCTATGATCCGGGCACTGGTGACGCTGCGCCTGACAGGCAGGGTCTGACAGGCACAAGGGGGGGGGGGGGGGGGGGTGCATTGATCTCTTGAAACGTCTGCAGTCTCTGACCATCTCCTGTATCATGTCTGCTAGAAGGGCACCAAATGGAAATTTTGCTAATACTATTAGCAGTGTGTTTAAATAATTAGTAAATAAGAGATTGCAGTCATGATACAAGAGATGGTTAGAGACTGAGGACATGATACAAGAGATGGTTAGAGACTGCATTTTTCATTAGCTTTTCATGCACTAAAGGTATCAATAATGGCCAACAATAAATTCATATTAATTTAAATTGATGGTATTAAAAAGTTGAAAACAATGCAATTATATATAAAAATATAAATATTTTTTAAAAAATGTCGGTTTTGGTTTTCAAAGTGCATCCTGCATTTTCAGTTTCGGCACCAAAACTTCCATTCGGTGAACCCCTAAATATAATTGCTTACTTAAAACATTCAGCAAATATCTGAGAACAACACTACTGAGGGGTACTATTGCTGGCAGGATGACTATGCTAATTCTCCTGAATTGACATCTATTCCGTTCACACTAGGGTGATTTGTCATGCAACTCTGGACACAAAGTTGCATGACAAGTCGCAGCCCGTTGATTAGAATTGTCACCCATTCCAATCTGTGCGACTTAGTCGCAACGACTTTGAAAGGGTCCCAGCACTACTTTAATGAGACTTTCTTGTGTCTTAAGTGCCAGAGTGTAAAGTTGCATGCAAGTTGCCTCAAAGTGGCACTCCAAAGATGCACTCAGAGTCGCACTAGTGTGAATGAAGCCTTAAACGCTGTCACCTATGCATCTGTCACTGCAGCCGCTAGGGTTACAGGGCTGTATGCTTAAGTAGTTTGAGGAAAAATGGTTATTAGTGTTGTCACAACTGAGAACCACCCTCCTCACTGCATGTCAATGTTAGGCGATGCCCAGAAGCATTGTGATTGACAGCATAGTGTTGTCCAGCAGGGCTGTCAGTAGAAGTAATAGTAGGGCATCCTCTTGGATTCCTCCTCCAACGCTGAAAATAATTTTTTAGCTCCTGTGGTAAAGTAACTGAGGCAAAAATAAATGGGTCTTGTAAAGAAGGGGAAGTTTTAGAGAAAAAAAAAAAAACATGCAAAAATAAAAAATGGCACAGGAGAATTTAAAAGGGCAGGTGTGATGCTATTACAGCAAAATCTAGATGCATTATTACAGCATTATGCTTGGATAGAGCAGGTTGCCGCACTCACTCCTCTAATGATCAGCAGTTTCCATGCTGTATCAGTGAAAAGCATCTATGCTCTTTGGCCTTTATTTTTACATCAACATTGCCTAGGCTTTGACAAAGCACAGTTTGTGTGTGAAACGCGTTAGTCGTTCCTCCCCTGCTTGTACTGGTTTTGCTCTTGATGTTTTTACACAAATAAAGGCTTTATGGATCTCAGCATTGGTGTGCAGCTATCCAGATTTCCTTTCCTCCGATTGTCACAGCTGCGACTAGACGAGCACCCTGCATGGAGGAGATCATGTTGTTGGAGCCCGCTCCTGTGAGCAGCATAAACCTATGTATAGCCCTAAACTAGTATCCTACCATTTTGCACATTTTTTTTTTTAACAAACAAAAACGTAAAAAACGTATTTTTATTTATTTTTTTTTATTTTATAATGTGAAGTGGAAGGAAAACGATAAATGGTTTTCAATTTTTTTTTAACAGATAAATATTTGAAAAGTGTGGCATGCATTTGTATTCAGCCCCCCGAGTCAATACTTTGTAGAACCACCTTTCGCTGCAATTGCAGCTGCAAGTCTTTTTTATGGAACTCGCACATCTAGAGTGAAATCTTTGCAAATTCTTTTTTGCAAAATAGCTCAAGCTCTGTCAGATTGGATGGAGAGTGTCTGTGAACAGCAATTTGCAAGTCTTGCCACAGATTCTTGATTGGATTAAGGTCTGGACTTTGACTGGGCCGTGAAACACATGAATACGTTTGCTCTAAACCATTCGATTGTAGCTCTGGCTGTATGTTTAGGGTCATTGTCCTGCTGGAAGGTGAACCTCCGCCCCAGTCTCAAGTCTTCTGCAGATTCTAACAGGTTTTCTTCTAAGATCATTGGCTGTTCCTGCTGAAGAAAAGCATCCCCACAACAGATGGTGCCTCCACCATGTTTCACGGTGGGGATGGTGTGTTCAGGGTGATGCGCAGTGTTAGTTTTCCGCCACACATAGCGTTTTGCTTTTAGGCCAAAAAGTTAAATTTTGATCTCATCTGACCAGAGCACCTTCTAGCAAAGGCCAGATTTGTGGAGTGCATGACTAGTAGTTGTCCTGTGGACAGATTCTCCCACCTGAGCTGCGAATCTCTGCAGCTCCTCCAGAGGTACCATGGGCCTCTTGGCTGCTTCTCTGATTAATGCTCTCCTTGCCCGGCCTGTCAGTTTAGGTGGACGGCCATGTCTTGATAGGTTTGCAGTTGTGCCATACTCTTTCCATTTTCAGATGATGGATTGAACAATGCTCTGTGAGAGGTGCAACGCTTGGGATGTTTTATTCTAACCTAACCCTGCTTTAAACTTCTCCATAACTTTATCCCTGACCTGTCTGGTGTGTTACTTGGACTTCATTATGCTGTTTGTTCACTAAGGCTCTCTGACATACCTCTGAGGGCTTCACAAAACAGCTTTATTTATACTGAGATTAAACTACACACAGGTGGACACTATTTACTAATTAGGTGACTTCTGAAGGAAATTAGTTCCACTAGATTTTAGTTAGGAGATTCAGAGTAGGGGGGGCTGAATAAAAATGCACGCCACACTTTTCAGATATTTTTAAAGAAATTGGAAAACCATTCATCATTTTCCTTCAACTTCACAATTATGTGGCACTTTGTGTTGGTCTATCACATAAAATCCCAATAAAGTACATTTACGTTTTTGGTTGAAACATGACAAAATGTGGAAAACTTCAAGGGGTTTCAAGGCACTGTGTGTGTGTGTATATATATATATATATATATATATATATATATATATATATATATATATATATATATATATACACACACACACATAGATAGATAGATAGATAGATGTTTTTTTTCCTTTAAACTCTTCCTGTAGTCATATGGAAAAATCCTTTGCCCTTATTTATTTTAGTATGTAGGTCACATTGAGTAAACTGAAGCAAAATGTTTTGCTGTACATAGTCTGCTAACAGGTTTACCTTAAACTTCCATTTTTTGGGTGACCACTACTTTGCCAAGTACAAAAAGGTATATTTTTGGTGCATAAATAAATTCTATTTATACAAGAGCCACAGAGAGGAGCGTTAACTTCGTCTTAGTGTTGGTCAGCAAGATATTTTTCCTTAATGTATAATGGAGAGCATAAAATAAACACGACAGCCTGTCTCTGCAGAGGAATTACTCATTTAATTTACATCGAAATAGCCAATAAATAAAATATGAGACTAGATTTAATATGGAGTACAAACATTTTTATGAGTGCTTCAGGCAACATTAGAAAAATAGGAGAAAAGTGAAACAGCTTCCCGAAAGTGTAGAGGTTGTGGAAGAAAATTGCCTGTCCTTAAGAGTCTAAAAAAGTGATTTTAAATAAATTTGAATGCTAGCTTTCTGTAAAACATGAAGCCATTTAGGAAGGCATTTTAGGATTTAAATTGGTTTTAATAGCCTGAAAAAAAATATGAATTGCTTTAATACAGCAGTTAAAGTATAAATACAGTCCTTAAGAGACAGTATGTGCAGATGATATGGAACCTAGAAAAACAGAGTGACTAAATCAAATCACAATATTTAGCAATGTTAAAGAGGAGGTCACTCACAAGCTTCTAGTAAAAGCTTTAAACAAATGAACACACACACAGAAAAAGAAAGAAAAAAAAAAACATTGTTAACTTAAATTGATTGCAAAGCTTCATTTTTTATTTTTTTTTAAACAAACATGTTATACTGGCTTTGCACAATGTTTTTGCACAGAGCAACCCGAACCTCCTCTTTTTGGGTCCCCTGCTGGTGCTCCTCTTCTTCTTGGTGCTGCTTCCTAAGGGGGCCCACCTCACTCCCAAGCCATGCTGCCTGCATTCATAGACACAGACAATGTGGCTCAGCCCCCATCCAATCACCCCCCCCCCCCCCCCACTCTCTGCTCATAGCATTTGGTTGAAGGCAGTAGAAGAAATGATTGGCTATGCCTCGGAGTAGAGAGAAAGAGAGGACAGCTGCTCAGACGGGCACAGCGCTAGATCAAGAAAGGACTAATTTTTTTTTTCTGACCTGCAAAGTAAGGCCATAAAGTGCTAGTATACATCATTCACAGCACAGGAATCTGAAAGAATGGCACGGGTGCCCGCTCCTTCAGAGCGCATGCGCCGATGATGTCATCGGCCGCATATACAGTAAATATCTCCTAAACAGCACACGTTTAGGAGATATTTACAGTAGTTAAGCCTGAATATAGGCTTACCTTTAGGTACAATTAATGGATGGGAGTTTAAAACCACTTTAAAGTGGATGTAAACCTGATTCATGAAATTTGAGCTGGGCACATATCTCTGAAGTGTTTTATTATCTCTCTTCAAAGCACTAAGTCCCCTAGCTGTCTCCTGCTCCGTTCTTCTGTTATCAGTCTGAGAACTTCTGACCAGTTCTCCATCACATATGATAAAAGCAGCCAGAGTTTTGTGTTGGGGAGGATGCTATAGATTAGCAGAGTCCCTGAAGATTTAAAGGTGTTGTAAAGGTCTGTTTTTTCACCTCAAAGCATCCTATGCATTGAGGTGAAAAAACACCTGGCAATGAGAGCCCCCCAGCCCCCCCCCTTACTTACCTGAGCCCGTTTACCTGCTGTGCGTGTCCCCCGGCGCCCTCTTCTCCAGAGTCTGGCCGTTGATTGGATAGATTGATAGCAGCGCAGCCATTGGCTCGCGCTGTTGTCAGTCACATCAAATGGCACGGCCCGCCAGGGGGAGGGACCGAGTCATACACTCTGTGTCTATGGAAGCGGCGTTTATGACAGGGAGCATGCCCGTAAGCTAACCCCCCCCGGGATAGAGCTTCCCAAAAGGGGGTTAGCTATTGCGGGGAGGAGCCGAGACAGCCGCCCGAGGAACCCCAGAACAGGAGGATCGGGGACACTCTGTGCAAAACAAACTGCACAGTGGAGGTAAGTATAACATGTTGGTTACTTATAATAATAATAAAAAAAAAAAAACAAACCCATACAACCCCTTTAACCACTTGCCGACCACCTCACGCAGGTATACTGCGGCAGAATGGCACGGGCAGGCAGAATCACGTACCCCCCCGGTGCCCGAGGCAGTCGGCGTTTTCCCCCGGCGATCGGAGGTGAGGGGGAGGCCATCCATTAGTGGCCCCCCCTCCCAATCGCTCCCAGCCAATGGGATCATTCCTCTGCTGCTGTATGGTAAACAGCAGCAGAGGAAATTATGTCATCTCTCCTCGGCTCGGTATTTTCCGTTCCGGTGCCGAGGAGAGAAGACATCGATGTGAGTGCACAACACACACACACACACAGTAGAACATGCCAGGCACACAATACACCCCCGATCACCCCACCCCCCAACCCCCCCGTCACACTGACGCCAAGCAGTTTTTTTTTTTTTTTTTCTGATTACTGCATTGGTGTCAGTTTGTGACAGTTAGTGTGGTAGGGCAGTTAGTATTAGCCCCCTTCAGGTCTAGGATACCCCCCTACCCCCCCTAATAAAGTTTTAACCCCTTGATCACCCCCCATCGCAAGTGTCACTAAGCGATCGTTTTTCTGATCGCTGTATTAGTGTCACTGGTGACGCTAGTTGGGGAGCTAAATATTTAGGTTCGCCGTCAGCGTTTTATAGCGTCAGGGACCCCCATATACTACCTAATAAAGGTTTTAACCCCTTGATTGCCCCCTAGTTAACCCTTTCACCAGTGATCACCGTATAACTGTTACGGGTGACGCTGGTTAGCTAGTTTATTTTTTATAGTGTCAGGGCACCCGCCGTTTATTACTGAATAAAGGTTTAGCCCCCTGATCACCCAGCAGTGATATGCGTCGCCCCAGGCAGCGTCAGGTTAGCGCCAGTACCGCTAACACCCACGTACGCACCGTACACCTCCCTTAGTGGTATAGTATCTGAACGGATCAATATCTAATCCGATCAGATCTATTCTAGCGTCCCCAGCAGTTTAGGGTTCCCAAAAACGCAGTGTTAGCGGAATCAGCCCAGATACCTGCTAGCACCTGCGTTTTGCCCCTCCGCCCGGCCCAGCCCACCCAAGTGCAGTATCGATCGATCACTGTCACTTACAAAACACTAAACACATAACTGCAGCGTTCGCAGAGTCAGGCCTGATCCCTGCGATCGCTAACAGTTTTTTTGGTAGCGTTTTGGTGAACTGCCAAGCACCAGTGACCTAGTACACCCCGGTTGTAGTCAAACCAGCACTGCAGTAACACTTGGTGACGTGGCGAGTCACATAAGTGCAGTTCAAGCTGATGAGGTGGCAAGCACAAGTAGTGTCCCGCTGCCACCAAGAAGACAAACACAGGCCCGTCGTGCCCATAATGCCCTTCCTGCTGCATTCGCCAATCCTAATTGGGAACCCACCGCTTCTGCAGCGCCCGTACTTCCCCCATTCACATCCCCAACCAAATGCAGTCGGCTGCATGAGAGGCATTTTCTTTGTCCTCCCGAGTACCCCTACCCAACGAACCCCCCCCAAAAAGATGTCGTGTCTGCAGCAAGCGCGGATATAGGCGTGACACCAGCTATTATTGTCCCTCCTGTCCTGACAATCCTGGTCTTTGCATTGGTGAATGTTTTGAATGCTACCATACACTAGTTGAGTATTAGCGTACAGCATTGCACAGACTAGGCACACTTTCACAGGGTCTCCCAAGATGCCATCGCATTTTGAGAGACCCAAACCTGGAACCGGTTACAGTTATAAAAGTTAGTTACAAAAAAAGTGTAAAAAAAAAATATATATAAATATATAAAATAAAAAAAGAATAGTTGTCGTTTTATTGTTCTTTCTCTCTCTCTCTCTCTATTGTTCTGCTCTTTTTTACTGTATTCTATTCTGCAATGTTTTATTGTTATTATGTTTTATCATGTTTGCTTTTCAGGTATACAATTTTTTATACTTTACCGTTTACTGTGTTTTATTGTTAACCATTTTTTTGTCTTCAGGTACGCCATTCACGACTTTGAGTGGTTATACCAGAATGATGCCTACAGGTTTAGGTATCATCTTGGTATCATTCTTTTCAGCCAGCGGTCGGCTTTCATGTAAAAGCAATCCTAGCAGCTAATTAGCCTCTAGACTGCTTTTACAAGCAGTGGGAGGGAATGCCCCCCCCCCCCACCATCTTCCGTGTTTTTCTCTGGCTCTCCTGTCCCAACAGGGAACCTGAGAATGCAGCCGGTGATTCAGCCAGCTGACTATAGAGCTGATCAGAGACCAGAGTGGCTCCAAACATCTCTATGGCCTAAGAAACCGGAAGCTACAAGCATTTTATGACTTAGATTTCGCCGGATGTAAACAGCGCCATTGGGAAATTGGGAAAGCATTTTATCACACCGATCTTGGTGTGGTCAGATGCTTTGAGGGCAGAGGAGAGATCTAGGGTCTAATAGACCCTAATTTTTTTAAAAAAAAAAAGAGTACCTGTCACTACCTATTGCTATCATAGGGGATATTTACATTCCCTGAGATAACAATAAAAATGATTAAAAAAAAAAAATGAAAGGAACAGTTTAAAAATAAGATAAAAAAGCAAAAAAATAATAAAGGAAAAAAAAAAAAAAAAAAAAAAGCACCCCTGTCCCCCCCTGCTCTCACGCTAAGGCAAGCGTCGGTCTGGCGTCAAATGTAAACAGCAATTGCACCATGCATGTGAGGTATCACCACGAAGGTCAGATCGAGGGCAGTAATTTTAGCAGTAGACCTCCTCTGTAAATCTAAAGTGGTAACCTGTAAAGGCTTTTAAAGGCTTTCAAAAATGTATTTATTTTGTTGCCACTGCACGTTTGTGCGCAATTTTAAAGCATGTCATGTTTGGTATCCATGTACTTGGCCTAAGATCATCATTTTTATTTCATCAAACATTTGGGCAATATAGTGTGTTTTGCTGCATTAAAATTTAAAAAAGTGTGTTTTTTCCCCAAAAAATGCGTTTGAAAAATCACTGCGCAAATACTGTGTGGAAAAAAAAAAAAAAAAAAGAAACACCCACCATTTTAATCTGTAGGGCATTTGCTTTAAAAAATATATATATAATGTTTGGGGGTTCAAAGTAATTTTCTTGCAAAAAAAAATAATAATTTTTTCATGTAAACAAAAAGTGTCAGAAAGGGCTTTCTTCAAGTGGTTAGAAGAGTGAGTGATGTGTGACATAAGCTTCTAAATGTTGTGCATAAAATGCCAGGACAGTTCAAAACCCCCCCAAATTACCCCATTTTGGAAAGTAGACATCCCAAGCTATTTGCTGAGAGGAATGTCGAGTCCATGGAATATTTTATATTGTGACACAAGTTGCGAAAAAGAGACAATTTTTTTTTTTGCACAAAGTTGTCACTAAATGATATATTGCTCAAACATGCCATGGGAATATGTGAAATTACACCCCAAAATACATTCTGTTGCTTCTCCTGAGTACGGGGTTACCACATGTGTGAGACTTTTTGGGAGCCTAGCCTCGTACGGGACCCCAAAACCAATCACCGCCTTCAGGCTTTCTAAGGGCGTAAATTTTTGATTTCACTCTTCACTGCCTATCACAGTTTCGGAGGCCATGGAATGCCCAGGTGGCACAAAACCTCCCCAAATGACCCTATTTTGGAAAGTAGACACCCCGAGCTATTTGCTGAGAGGTATAGTGAGTATTTTGCAGACCTCACTTTTTGTCACAAAGTTTTGAAAATTGAAAAAAGAAAAAAAAATGTTTTTCTTGTCTTTCTTCATTTTCAAAAACAAATAAGAGCTGCAAAATACTCACCATGCCTCTCAGCAAATACCTAATAGCTTGGGGTGTCTACTTTCCAAAATGGGGTCATTGGGGGGGGTCATTTTTTGGGGGGTTGTGCCATCTGGGCATTTTATGGCCTTTAAAACTGTGATAGGTAGTGAGGAGTGAAATAAAAAATTCACGCCCTTAGAAATCCTGAAGGCGGTGATTGGTTTTCGGGGCCCCGTACGCGGCTAGGCTCCCAAAAAGTCCCACACATGTGGTATCCCCGTACTCAGGAGAAGCAGCTGAATGAATTTTGGGGTGCAATTCCACATATACCCATGGCCTGTGTGAGCAATATATCATTTAGTGACAACTTTTTGTAATTTTTTTTTTTTTTTGTCATTATTCAAATCACTTGGGGCAAAAAAAAAATAATATTCAATGGGCTCAAGATGCCTCTCAGCAATTTCCTTGGGGTGTCTACTTTCCAAAATGGGGTCATTTGGGGGGGGGGGGTTTGTACTGCCCTGCCATTTTAGCACCTCAAGAAATGACATAGGCAGTCATAAACTAAAAGCTCTGTAAATTCCAGAAAATGTACCCTAGTTTGTAGACGCTATAACTTTTGCGCAAACCAATAAATATACACTTATTGACATTTTTTTTACCAAAGACATGTGGCCGAATACATTTTGGCCTAAATGTATGACTAAAATTGAGTTTATTGGATTTTTTTTTATAACAAAAAGTAGAAAACCGCAGAGGTGAGCAAATACCATCAAAAGAAAGCTCTATATTTGTGGGAAGAAAAGGACGCAAATTTCGTTTGGGTACAGCATTGCATGACCGCGCAATTAGCAGTTAAAGCGACGCAGTGCCAAATTGTAAAAAGTGCTCTGGTCAGGAAGGGCGTAAATCCTTCCGGGACTGAAGTGGTTAACAAACAGATCTGAAAGTCTCTACCTATGAGGAGAGGGGGTGTGTGCCTTTCCTCCAATCAGCTGTCTTGGCTGTATGCCCAGGCTTCACTGCAGTGCTAACCAGGAAGAGAAAAACTCCTAACACAGAGGGGGTTATTTACGAAAGGCAAATCCACTTTGCACTACAAGTGCAAACTACATGTGCAAAGTGCACTGAAAGTGCACTTGGAAGTGCAGTCACTGTAGATCTGAGGGGGACATGCAAGGAGAATAAAAAACAGCTTTTAGCTTGTACATGATTGAATGATAAAACCGGCAGAGCTTCCACTCATTGCAGATCTACCCCTCAGATTTACAGCGACTGCACTTCCAAGTGCACTTTGCACTTGCAGTGTAAAGTGGATTTGCCTTTCGCAAATAACCTCAATGTGCACTTTGTAAACAGTATATAAAGATGAAGACATTTAAAACGTATGTAGGGAGATTTGTTTTATCAGTGTGTATCATCTGAGGCTGTTCACTTCACTGGGTATAGGAGAGGGATCACATCCACTTTAAGGTAAAAAAATGTCCAGCCTTTACAATCCCTTTAACCACTTCTGGACACTTTCAGCCCCTTCCAGTCCAGGCCATTTTTCAGCTCTGTCATACTACTTTGACTGATAATTAGTCATGCAAAACTGTATCCAAATTAAATTTTTATTGGTTTTTAAAACAGATGGAGCTTTCTTATGGTGATATTTATTCAGAACTGGGCTTTTTTTGCTATACTTGTATAAATGAAGAAAGACCAAACATTTTGAAAAGAAACACAGGTTTGTCTTAGTTTCTGTTATAAGGTTTTGCAAATAAATACCATTACTTCATAAATTTAAACATTCTACTACTCCTCCCAAATATGGCGAAACCACGCGTGTGACTTTTTCAGTGTTTGGACTGATTATGTACCAGACATTGTATCTTCTTGTGTATCATACAAATCAACAAATTGTATCAAAACCAATATATTGCAATAGTTGCCTCTATACGAGTGGTCAGGTAATATAGTTGAGTATAGCATCACCTATAGCAGTACCGGTTACTATAAAGCCAAGCAAGCCTAGCCTAATGGTAGGTGGTTGCCCCCAGAAATGCCATGTTCACTGACCAGGAAGTAAAGGAGGCTGAAGGAAGGAACAAAAGAGTTCCTGTGGTTTCGGGATTGCAGTTGTCCACAGGGGGTAGCTGGGACTCATGTCTCACAGGAACTTAAGACTAGTACACACATGTAGTTTTTTCTTTTTCGTTCAAACCAGCAGGGCTGAAGGAAAAAACAAAACAATAAAAAAAAAAAAAAAAACACACACTGACAGCTCGGGAGAAGCCACTGTACCAGCTTTCTGACTTTAGTACAACCATCTCCCCTGCTGTTCTATTGTGTTCTGACAGGGGACTGGGACGTCCCTCCCGCCAGAACACTCTGGTCAGAGCTCTCAGCCATTGGCGCTGATCGGCAGCCCATTTTGGGCTGACTGCAGTACACACGGGCCGAATGTCGGCCAGTTTAATAGAAACCGGCCGACATTCGGCCCGTGTGTACTAGGCTTTAGTCAGGGGGGTTTGCAGATGGGTCATTTAGGCATAAAAATGGTCAATAAACAGACCAGCACTGGTACAAGCAGGAGGCAGAGGCAACACAGCACCAGTGTGGCGGCGATCAGGGACAATGTGACTGGTGCGGCACTGATCAAGGACCATGTGACTGGTGTGGCACTGAAGGCATCGCTGTCGGTTTCCTTTGCCTAAGACACCGGCGACTGCACCAGAAGCTGATTGAATTATCATCTCAGGTGCCGACATCGCTGGACCCCTGGACAGGAAAGTATGCTTAAATTAAAAGTAAGCAGCTACAGTATTTGTAGCTGCTGAATTAATTTTTTTGGGGAGAACGTTAAAGGGAAGTTGAAAAACAATAGACTTGCAGGATCAGCAGGTGATAATAAAGGCTTAAAGTGATTGTAAAGCTAAGGTTTTTTTTTTTTTGTTTTTTGTTTTTTTATAAATAAGAAACATGGTATACTTACCTCCACTGTGCAGTTTGTGTTGCACAGAGTGGCCCTGATCCTCGACTTATGGGGTCCCCTGGCGGCGCTGGTAGCTCCTCCCCACATCGTATAACCCTCTAGAAGAAGCGCTCTCCCGGATGGTTACCTTGCGAGAGTGCTCCCGAGTCCAGCATTTGCATCCATAGACACAGAATGCTGGACTCGGCTCCACTCCCCGGCACCCGCATCAGTGGATTTGATTGACAGCAGCGGAAGCCAATGGCTGCGCTATCAATCTATCCAATCAAGAGCCGAGACAACGGGCAGAGGGGAAGAACGCGTGGGAATTACGGGACTCAGGTGAGTAAAACGGGGGGGGGCTGTGGGGCCAGTCAGTGACAGAAGTTTTTTCACCTTAGGGCATAGGATGCATTAAGGTGAAAAAACACAAGGATTTACAACTAAAAAAATGAACGCAGCCGATATAACTAAAGACTGGTAAGTTGCAATATATTACATTTGTTTTAGAGTTTACATACACTTTAGGCAGTATAAACATACCGGCAATATTCATAACTAATAAACAGATTACAATGAACTTCAGTATCTCAAACATTACACCAGAAAAATGTATTGCCTCCTCTGAAGGCACCATCAGCCTTAACCTGGGTATACAGTGACTTTTTATATCATTCAACCAGAGGGCTGAACGAAAAGAAAAAAAAAAAAACTCAAATTCCTGCATCCACACTTCCGCGCTGTGCTATTATATTCTGACAGCGAGGACTGCTGAATCAGTTAAATTTCAATAGGAGTATACCCAGCTTTATTATGGACACTGCAACAATACAAATGCTCCAGCTTATGACCTTTAACCTACAAAGAAAGACATTCTGATAAGTAGAACATTAGTTGCTGGCACTGAAAGAGCGCTGCATATAGAAAACAAAGCAAAGCCACTGTAGATTCTTAGTTCCCATCAAGTTTTCCAGAAATGTACATGATCATTTTATAGTAGTATATTTCCCTAGAAAAGGGAATAGGTGTAACTGGTAATTGCGCGGTCATGCCAAGCTGAACCCAAATGAAATGTATATACTTTTTTTTTTTTTTTTTTTTTACACAAATAGAGCTTTCCTTTAGTGGTATTTGATCATCACTGTTTTTTTTTTCATTTTTGCGCTAAACAAAAAAAAAAAAAGGATATTTTGAAAAAACACAATATTTTTTACTTTCTGCTATAAACATATCCAATTAAAAAAAAATGTAATTTCTTCATAAATTTTGGCCAAAATTTATTCTGCTACATGTTTTTGGTGGAAAAAATACAAATTTTTTCTCTCTCTTTTTTATTAATACTAGAAATGGCGGTGATCGGCGACTTATGATGGGACCTGCAATAGTATGGTGGGCAATCAGACGCTGGGGGGGGGGAATGGATGGGGTAACTGACTAACTGCTGCCACTGAAAAACACTAGTACAGTGATAATACTATACACCAGGGGTCCCAACCCCTGGGCCGGTTAAAAACAGGGCCACGGAGAGAGCCTGTATCGACAGTGTTGGAAGAAGTCTGTGTTTTGAAAAGGCTCTCTCCAGACACCGGAGACTGTATTACCAGGGCTTCCCATAGCTTCCTCCTGCCTTGGCTGCAATGTTCATCCCCTGGCCCCAAAAGGTAAGAGTGGCCTCCGCAGCAAGAGCTCTCCACTTTCTTTCCTTCTGCCTGGTGCGGGCTACAACAAAATGGTGCCAGCTGCTGCTCTTTCAATGCAGCTGGTGCAAAACACACTATTTAGACTGGCAGCTGTAATAAGTTCACAAAATTGCCTCCACAGGTCCCACCACCTCCTCAGGCTCAACCACCATCCTTCCAGAAGAAATCCTGCAAAATCCAGGGCAAGACTGTCACAACCCAGTGGATCTGCCTCTAACCCCCTCTATCAACTGTGGTGAATGATGCCTGTGCAGCATCCACACTGATGCCTTCTCTGTTTTCCCAACTACAAACCAGCCCATGCTAGATACCACTATGTAAGACATGTTATTTTCATTGAGATCATCCCTGCAATCTGACATGTTTTGCATGACCCAATTTAAAGCAGTAGTATGGCCAAAGCAATCAGCGGTGAGAACTGAGCGATCAGCAGTGTTTGATTGCGCAAGTTCTCACTGCAGAGCCAGTGGGGGACAAATGCATCATCAGACTGATGCTGCCTCCACCTAGGTGAGTATAAATGCTTTTTTCATAAAGCCATACTTCTCTTTTAAAGGTAAAAGTCCAAGAGCTGGGAGAAAGAGCATGGGGGAATTTGCATCTTCATGCAATGCCGTGCTTGACTCACATAATAAACAATCAAACCGAATAGCACTAACAAAAAATAGCATGGCTGAAAAAACCAGGCTTCAGCACCACACTGCAGGATGTGAGTTGCAAGCTGAGAAGCTTGAAGTTTATTTACAGCCATTTGCTCTGCCTCCTATGAGGTCAGCAGCGGCATTAGAACCTCATAGGATCTAGGTTTCCCGGTCTTGAGAATTTAAGTTTGGCTACCTGTTGATCTGAGGTGGTAGGCGCTGGGAAGAGCTGCAACTACAAATACGGATAGGTTTTACTGCAATGGAGAAAAAGCTGACAAAGCTGTATCTGGTGGCAGGCTCTATAGTGGCAAGTCTAGTTGTATGAAAACAAGCCCAGGGCTCCCACGGATTCTGCATTCTGGCGAGTTGAAAGATTTCACTATATATTACAATGTAATAATAGTAATAAAGTGCATAATAAATGCTTCACTCATCCTGATCCTGACAGCATATCACCCCGCTATCCAAATTTTGAACTGCAAAATGACAAATCAAAATCCAGGAGAGTCCAGGATAGTTTTCTTTCAGTGGCATAGCCTTTATATCCAAATTTATACCATTACAGACCTAGCTGAAAGCCAGTGTAAAGCATATTTGAAAGAGGTAGACTATCTTTAAGATAATCCTTCAATATACAATACAAACAAAAGTACACAATGAAGCCCTAAAAAGAAATACTGATATGCCGCCATTAAGGCAAGGCCAATACAATTTTGAAGGGCGAGTTAAAAACTCCAACAACAGAACTTCTATGTGGTATTAATACTAATGATCATGTTATCACAATAGCAACAACTTTATGGCTAGATTACGCATTACTATTTGATGATAATATAACTAGATGCCAATTTTATGCTTTCAAAATCACAATAAAACTATGGCAGAGTGAGCACATAAAATGTGCGCCTGTACATGTAAACCTACAACTTATTTTAATTTTTTCTAACCACTTCAGCTCCGGAACGTTTACCCCTCTTCATGACCAGGTCATTTTTTGCGATACTGCACTGCGTTACTTTTACTAACAATTGCACGACGCTGTACCCAAATAAAATTGAAATCCTTTTTTTCCCGCTAATAGAGCTTTCTTTTGGTGGTATTTGATCACCTCTGCCTGTTTTTTTGGTTTTTTTTGCGCTATAAACAAAAAAAGACCAACATTAAAATATATATATTTATATATATATATATATTAACTATTATATATATATATTTTTTTTTTTACTTACTGGTATAAAAATATCCAATGAAAATTAAAAAAAAAAAAAAAAAAAGTCTTCATCAATTTAGGCCAATGTGTATTCCGCTACATGTTTTTGGTAAAAAAAAAAAAAAAAAAAAAAAATATATCGAAATAAGCGTATATTGATAGGTTTACACAGAAGTTATATCTACTTGTTTTTTATTTCACTAGTAATGGGGGGCGATCAGTGACTTAAAGCGGAACTGCAACATTGTGGCAGACAAAACGGACACAAAGTAGCACTTTTGATACTTTTCTGGGGATCAGTGACACCAAATCAGTGATCAGTGCTAAAAAATATTCACCGTCACAGTGCTAATGACACTGGTAGGGAAGGGGTTAACATCAGGGGCAATCAAAGGGTTAAATGTGTCCCTAGGGAGTGCTAACTGTGGGAGATGTGCTTTAACTGTAGGAAGACAGAGATCCACGTTCCTGCTTAGCAGAAACACAGGATCTCTGTCTTCTCTACTAGCAGAATGTCGATCTGCCTGGTTTATATAGGCAGACTGCCATTCTGCCACTGTCGGGAACAACTGGATATCCGGATATCCGGTCCACTGGACCCGCTGACTGGCTCCCGCTGTGTCCAATCACAGTGGGAGCAGGTCACTGACACTGCGCGTGCACGCCCCAGACTTGGAAGTGCAAAATCACATACCTGTACATGATTTTGCACAGGAGAGACGCCTTGCCGCTGTATATAGGTATAGTATACGGTCAGCAAGCCGTTAAACTAGCAAAAGTGTGCCACGGAGGTACAAGAAATGGGGTGACACATGCAACAAAGAAGATGATCCTAAAATGCACTGTGAACTCTAGGGCCTTGTTTACGCTTGCTTCAAAATGTGGCACTTTACTTGTGTTTTTATAGGCACTCAATGCCACGCGAAGCAGCTAGCACTTTAAAAATTATACCCCATGTCGCTTTGCTGGTGATTCACCACATCTCCAAAGTCTCCACAGATGTTTATCACAGCACCGCCCAACCACACCTGCAGTGGTAGAGGGGCACCTCAGAGTTAGCTTTGCTTTGTATCTCATGTATTGGAAAAAAATAGACAACCAACAGACAGGGAATATGCCAACCTTCATTAAAGCTGCAAAAAAAGCAAATCAAAAATGCATATCAAAGTGGTAGACGTTTGAGGCCTCACTGCACATTGGACGTTTTTTAGCTGCTCCTAAAAGGTATCTGACATTTTCTTTTTGTTTCTCCTGCATCTAAATGCCCCTGCATGTTGGCATATGTACCCATGCACACATAGGCTTTTAGAGGAGTTTAGTGGCAAAGGCATTTAGAGGCAGGAAAAAAAAAACACTGTCAATGTATCCAGGAGCAGCCACATTTTGGCAGAAAAACTACTTGACGCTTGTAAATGTGTCTAAACGCAGGTTAACACTAGGCGAGTTTAGTGCTTGAATGTTTATTCATTTCAATGTAAAGAAAAAAATATTACTTTGGCCAATAAAATTAACGCCCAAGTGCTTGACACCTGTGAACATTTCTAAAAGTTATACGCGTTTACAAGCATCAGGCATTTTTTTGCTAAAACACTGCTGCCAGGAAGAAAAGCTTTTAGGGGAGTTTGCAAAACATCCTGTGTGCAAGAGGCCTCAACGTGTGTTACTAATCAATACAACTGTTAATGAGACCAAAGGAAGAGGTGTCATGGCTAATTCTAAGAATTTATGGACAGCCTTAGGCAGGCCATACATTATGCAATTTTCTTTCCTTCAACCACAGGCTGAAGGAAAGAAAATTGCTCTATTACCCCATCAACACAGTCAGTGTCTCTTTTCTTTTTCTGTTTTATTTGCCTGGGCTTTCGCATATACTATTGAGCCCAGACATAAGCATTTACGTCTCCAATATATTATTTGAAGCATAAAAACAGCTTGGTGTGCCTACTAACTACATATTATTTAGGGAGTAGACAGGTATGCGTCATTAAAGCAGTAGTGAGGAGCAAAAGAATGTCTGCTGCTTACTTTTCTGCCAAACAGATCATCAAAATTTTTATGCATACTTGAACATTGCTGTTAATGCAAATACCTTCCACTGTCATGCAGTTATATTATTGCTTGTATTCAAGTCATGTCATGTAATCTTCCCACAAGCCAGAAATGATCTGTACTCAAAGGGCAAATGAAAGGTGTGAACAGCACTGACCCAGCGCAGTTCTTTAGATTCAGTCTGTTGGGGGTATCTTCAGCTAAAAGATGATTATTTTTCTTAATGATTGTTTATAATTATTGCTCTTAGCATTGCTTTGTTGAATACAGGTCTCCACCAACCACACCACCAATACATTGCTTCAGCTGTACTGGAAGGTACACTACATAGGATATGAACAGGAACTTGCTTTCTTTACTCTTCCAGCGATGGTTCTAACAAGTGTACGCTTCCTTTCCTTTTGAACTCAAATGCCTTTTTAGGTGCCCAACACCTACCAAAATGGTCCCAACTACATCAGGTTCTAACTGCATCACTGTGCTATCAAATGCCTGCCATTGACCGTAAACTGCAAAAGCATATGAAGGTTGAGGAAAAAAAAAAAAAGGACTTTCTCGGTACCCCCCATAAATGACTCCACAACATTAACAATATTTCTGAGTATTATAAATATATATGGCTAACCCCGGTCACAGGTCCTGCCAGAACCCCCCAATCCCTCACTGAGGCAGGTATGGGAGCAAACAAGAGCCAGATAGCAGGCAGCTAAAAACAGTATAAATAGTGACAGTATGAGATGCTTTCACTGTGAAATTGGTCATTTAAAAGGCCACAGGATGTGCATACTGGCTTGGTGCAGGACTACAGAGTGTAGATGTGGAGTGGAGAAAACGGCTTTTCCGAATTTCACCAGGTTTTGGTATACGTGGATGGGGCTCTGTAGTTTGGAGTGGGAGGGAATCTCCAACCCAGTGTCCAGGTTTTGTGAAGGACCAGCAGGGTGTGTGCTCAGGTGCACACAGTCCTTATAATGGAGGTTTAGGAATTCCCTTAGAGTCGGTTCACACTGAGGCAGCACGACTTCCAGCGCGACTGCCTCAGACGACTTGAACACGACTGCAGCGGCGACTTGCAAAAGGACTTCTATATAGAAGTCTATGCAAGTCGCCTCAAGTCGCCCCCAAAGTAGTACAGGAACCTTTTTCTAAGTCGGAGCGACTTGCGTCGCTCCAATTAGAACGGTTCCATTGTACAGAACGGGACGCTACTTGTCAGGCAGCTAAGTCGCCTGACAAGTCGTCCTAGTGTGAACCGGCTCTTAGGGCCCCCAGCTGGAGGCTGCTCCACCTAGAGAGACAGGAGGTCTCCAGGAGTCAGAAACTGCATGTGGGACAGCAAATAGCCCACATGCAGCCTCTGACAGTAAATCAGAGGCAAGAGACAGTAAATGAGACAGTAAATGGCCTGAGGATTGAGAGGAGCTGTGTGCATTGGAGTGAAGCTGTCGGCTTTAAAGAACCTGTGGTCTGGGTGACCAGTGGAAAAAGCAGAGGTACTGCTAAAGAGTAGCCAGGTAGGCTAGAATTTTCATGTGTAAATTTTAAAGAAACCCTGTGTGGGAGACATTATATGTTTGATGTAAGCTTTGTTTTTTCTTTTTCTTAATAAACATGGGCTGCCGGGCCCTTGAATATGATTTCCAGACTGACGTGAATCACTTGAAAACGCATCTACTACTAGAGCTAATGATCACCCATGTTACAAAATATATAATTGGCGTATAGGAGACAGACCCTGAATGATGAGGACAGTTAATATATGAATATTCATTCTGTCACATAGTTAGTCCGGTTGAAAAAAAAGACATCACCTGGGTCAACCAATAAAAGGGGGGGGGAAAAAAAAAAAAAAAAATCATACAATCCTATATACACAATCCTTCACCCACAGCTGATCCTGAGGAGGGCAAAAAAAAAACCTAGAAAAGCATGAACCAATTTGCTCCAGAAGGGGAAAACATTTCTTCTTGATCCCCCCCCCCCCCCCCCGAGAGGCAAATGGATATTCACCATTTTACCTATACATGTTAATATTCAGTTGTATTATGTACATTTAGGAAAAACTCCAGGCCTATTTTAAAGAGATGAATATCACTGTACTTGAGTAAAAGGAGCATCAGAATTTGCATCAATGAGTACAAACACAAAGGCCATCTTATGGTGGATTGGAGCAGATCATTGTATGGATGAGACATATGGAAAGAGTGCTCAAGATGGCCTTTGTGTTTGTACTCATGGATGCATATTCGGATGCTCCTTTTACTCAAGTACTGTGATATTTATATTTATATTTATAAATATTCAGATATTTCAAGTGGTTGTAACCCTAAAAAAAAAAAAAAAAAAAAAAGTCCTGTTCCTTTAAGGCATGATCACAGTGCTTGTGCTGTGTAATTTGTCCCTTCCTATGTTGTAATATACCTGGTTGAGCCTACTTGTTCTGTGTCCCCCTGTCTGTGCCGAGCATGGTCATCATAGTTGCTAAGCCATGATACCGTGGTTAGGTTACGTGCCTCCGTCAGCCCACTCTCTGCTTTGAGTCTCTCCCCTCCCTCCCTGCCTGTCAGCGTGAGAGTGGTTCATAGATCGAGGAAGAAGAGCGGATGAGGTTCACTTGACTGCACTGCGGTGAGAGAAAAGGTATTTAGCCTTTTCATTTTTTTAAAAACACATACACTGTAGTTATCGGCAGCATAATCTGGTGGGGATACATGTAAAGTCACAATGTGACTTTACAAACACTTTTAACTTCCCTCATCGCTCAGTGTCTGCGCCAGTTATATATTTCTATTGTTTTAGCTGCCTATCTGGCTCTTGTTTTCTCCCATACCCGCCGTAGTGAGGGATGAGGGGGCTCTGGCGGGACCTGTGACAAGGGTTAGCAATTTCTTCACTTCGACATTGTGAGCTTCACCCCCTCCTGAGGAAGCAGCTTTGTGCCATGAAATATGTAGAGGAACTACAAAAGTGGAATCATCTTCCATGCGTTAATATGCATCTTATTGATATGGTTTATTTGTTGAGAAATTGTCTAAAGTCATAGTTGGTTTAAATAGCTGTATGCTGATATTGCATGGGGACCAGTCACAACTATATGCAAGTCTTTTGGAGGAGACCCAATATGTGTATATGTTTTTAATCACATTTTGCTATAATATACATTTATATTTTTATAATACTCAGAAATATTGTTAATGTTGTGGAGTCTTTCCTGGGGGAAATATTTTGGCACTTTCATTAGGATATTCAATTGATAGTTAACCCTCTTTATCTACAATGATGTATACGCCACTAGTTTGTGGCTGGCACACAAGACCACACATACAAAGGACATTCTGTAGTTAGGATCCCATAGAACATTTCTATGCCAAACAAGCTTTTGAGCTGTGAAGAAAGTTTCCATCTTTTACAAGCAGACAGCTCTTGATTGGAACACACAAGAGTACATCACAAGAAACTGTTGACAGAAAAATATCCAGGCTTTACTCCATTTACTGTGTTTTTCAAGGTCATAAGTTATATACCATCAATGTCCCTATTGAGAGTGATTATTCTAACTACATAGCATCTTTCTTCACTAGAAGAGGGATAAAATGACAATCCAACAAGAACGCTTTTATAGGAATCCATAAAGTGAGCTTATGTGACTAAACCAACCCTGTGTTCATGTCTTCAAAAATGTTAAAAAGAAATAACCTAGCGGCCTGAAAAACAATATATTTTCTTTCGGGCAAAAGTATAAATTCATGTAGTAAATTTGTCTTTATTATAGTGCAGGAGGGAAAAGATAGATCTTTTCCATAGAGCATGTATCATAGATTCAGTAACTCAAACATGCACTACCCTAAAGTACACTGGAAAAAATAACAAACAGTGTAAATATAAAATAAATCTTAACAGGGACAGAACTTAAAACAAAGAATAGGATGGTATAAAAACCAAAGGCAACATCATAACAGTTTTCTACATTTTTAAACTAAAATCTATGTAATCACAGTAACTAAGCCAACATCTTTTCAATTTATTAAATACATTTTGCCAACAAAGAAACTGATCTCCTGTACCTCAGGCATCAGGTCAGAGAGTAGGAAGCATGTCCAAAAAGCAGGATTTTTGTGCCCGCTGTAAAAATCCTTTTCTTGGGGTCCATTCAGAGACACGGGAAGCCTTAACTTTTGGGTTATACTGCTGTCTACAGGAAAACTAGACACTGGCAAAAAATAAATAAAAAATTAGAGGCCAGCCTAGGATAACACCTGTCACTAGCAGCATACCTCAGTTTTGTAGCAAAGCAGTGCCAAAAGCATGATCAGAAATACAGCAGAGTGGGACCAGCGTCCTTCTCAGAGGGCTCCAAGAATAGGATTTTACAGAGGGTACAAAAATCCTATTTCTTTTTCGTCCATTGAGGGACAGAGGAAGTCCTAAAGGGTTACTAAACCCAGGACCCTGTATTCACTATATCTGGTCTCCCACAGTACACAGAACATGGAAATGTAATCATGTTAGTAAATATAAACTGATAAATATCTTTTCACATCAGGAGTATATAGCAGTCTTTCGACTTCTATCAGTGTCTAAATTAAAGCTTGTAGGGAGAGTTTTCATTCTCCTCTGGCTGTACTATGAGGCTGCAAAACCCCTGACTCTGTCTGGACAGTGCCCCTTGGCCCTGTGTCGATCACATGCACCCTCCCAAGAAAAATTAAAAAAAACTCTTGCAATACACACCAAACTGAACATGTGCAGAATGCCTCTAAGTCTCTGTTTTATAAGAAGATGGATTGGGAACTGTAGAAGAAGGGGAGGATAAGAGAAGACAGGATCAAACAGCCTTTTTACACAATGCGCAGGATTAACCTCTTAGGTTCATAGTATAACAAGCATGCTCCACTGTAATCTCCCTAGCGGAGGGAGGTGACAACAGATTTAATAGATTCCATGCATCATTTTTTGACTCAAACACATTAATAGCTTTGAGATCGAAAAGGGGTGAATGCCCCTTTTGGGCTTAAGAACAGTGCACAGATGGGAGTAAAACCCCTAGAACCATTCTGTCACAGGAACTGGAGTAATGACAGCTTCAGAAAGAGGTCCAGAAAAACAGATTGATCAATGGAGATATGCTAATCTGTGCAGTGACCAAGGAAGAATAGTAATGAGAAACTGAGGAAGGAGAAGAGAGGAAAACTCCAGATTGAAGCCCCGGAAAACCAGCTCCTGCACACAAGCGTCTGAGATGCAAACTTTTCAAGCAACCGCAAAGGTTAACAAATATCAACCAACTCTAGAAAGTGAGGGCACAGACCTTCATAAAGAGGATGGCTTGTCTGAAAATTTGTCAGACCTTGAGGGTGAATGGGAGCCGGGAGGACGAACATGCTGGAAAGTTCCAGAGACAAGGCTCAAGCAGTGATGTATATAAGTTAATAGGATAAAACCGCACTAATGTGTGAAAAAAATAAAGATAAAAAAGCAGCAGCTTAATGTGGGATAAACAGATATAGTAAAAGAGAAGCCACGCTAATAAAAGTCCCAAATATTGCCAGTGGAACCTTGATTGCATATCATGACAATATGTGTTCATAATCAGTATGATAAGGTAGATCTTATTCAAAATGCCACCAGTGATCCACATCAAAAAGTGTGCCGCCACCTTGAGAAATTCCTGCTTACCAGATAGCAAGCAAACAAGGCATGTGGCTATAGCCCAGCCAAGGCCTTTACTTGCACAGAAGATCCTATGGACAATTGACAGGGTGGATGGGTAGAGAGTCTCACAACACTGACAACGCTGTAGAGTCTGTGACTATCTCAATTAGGAATGACCCAAAAATAAAGACTGGCCATAGCGTAATATTGTCTAACTCGTTTTATTTTAACCACTTCAGCCTCAGAAGAATTGGCTGCTCAATGACCAGGCCATTTTTTGCGATATGGCACTGCATCGCTTTAACTGACAATTTCGCAGTCGTGCGACGCTGTACCCAAACAAAATTGATGTCCTTTTTTTCCCACAAATAGAGCTTTCTTTTTTGGTGGCATTTGATCATCTCTGTGGTTTTTTTTTGTTGCACTATAAACAAAAAAAGCAACAATTTTGAAAAAAAAAAAAAAAAAACCCACAATATTTTGTACTTTTGCTGTAATAAACAGCCCCGATTTTTTTTTTGAAAAAAGCTAATTTTTTCCTCAGTTTAGGCCGATACGCATTCTTCTACATATTTAAAAAAAAAAAAAAAAAAAAAAAAAAAAATCGCAAAAAGCGTATATTGATTGTTTTGCGCAAAAGTTATAGCGTCTACAAAATAGGGGATAGATTTATGGCATTTTTATTATTTTTTTTTTTTTATACTAGTAATAGTGGCGATCTGCGATTTTTATCCAGATTGTGACATTATGGTGGACACATCGGACACTTGACACATTTTTTGGTCGATCGACAATTATACAGTGATCAGTAATATAAAAATGCACCGATTAATGTATAAACGTCACTGGCAGGGAAAGGGTTAACACTAGGGGGCGATCAAGGGGTTAACTGTGTTCCCTATGTGTGTGTTCTGTAGGGGATGGGACTGGGACTGACTATAGGAGATGAGAGATTGTGGTTCCCAGCTCGTAGGAACTCACGATTTCTCTCTCCTCACATAACTAGGATGTGTGTGTTTACTAGGGCTGCAACTAACGATTATTTTCATAATCGATTAGTTGGTCGATTATTGTTTCGATTAATCGATTAATCGGTTAATAACCTTAAAAAAAAGTGTGGTGTATAATTTAGTTAGTATGTAAAGTTTAAAAAAAAAAACAATTTATTCTTAAATATCTCTATGCAGTGGTAAATATAAACAACCAACTATATGGTTAGGGAGCAAAATATTAAATCCACTCTGAGAATAACAGACAGAAGAGATATACTGTATATACACTATTAGAGGAGAAATACAGTTTTTTGGCCAATTTGTTGTTGGGCAGATTAAAAAATACAAATTGCTACAAAACCGAATTATATGCTTTTCTGCAGCTTCTCCATTGAAGTATATTGAACCAAAAAAGCACCATTTTGCGTTAAAAAAAAAAAAAAAAAAAAAAAAGTCCCTGACCCTTTCCAAATACGCAGCGGCTGAAAAAAAGTATAGTTGTGAACGTGTCCCATAGGAAACCATGTTAAATGAACTGTAGTGTGTTTCTGCAAAAAGCACCAAAAAACACAAAGATGTAAACCAGGTCTAAAATGTTTAGTAACATAATGGGGTTAAAAAAAACTAAAATGAGCCCTTTATAGTACAAAAAAGCAAATGATCACTACTGTAAGGGGTTAATTTTTTTACTGTAGAACTGTGAAAGTAATATTTACAGTAGCGATTATTTGCTCTTTTTGTACTATAAAGGGCTAATTTTATTATTTTTAACCTCATTATGTTACTGGCCAATTAATCGATTATGAAAATAGTAATCGATTAATTTCATAATCGATTAGTTGTCGATTAATCGATTAGTTGTTTCAGCCCTAGTGTTTACACACACGTCCCTGTTCTGCCTCTCGTGCCCATGATCGCTCGTTGTGGCCGGCGGTCATCGCGACTGATGGTCACGACCATCAGCTCCCCTGCTGTGCAGCGGGCGCCTGCAATCCTGCTTAAAGGGACCGACGTATAGCTACGACAGTTTGCGGGATCGTGCCGGCCTGCCGCAGCATTATGGCGGCAGCTGGTCAGCAAGTGGTTAAAAGAAGTTATTGCACTTACATTGGTAGTTAAGAAATGCGCATGGATTAAAACATAGCCGGCCAGCTCACAACAGGCGCCCGTCATCCTAGTACAGACAGCGTGTTGACGTCAACACGTACCCTTCACCAGCCGTGTTTCGTCATACGTGATGTTGTCAATGGGGAACAAAATGCGTCTGGAGGAGGGTACGTGTTGACGTCATCACGCTGTCTGTACTAGGAGGACGGGCGCCTGTTGCGAGCCGGCTGGCTATGTTTTAATCCATGCGCATTTCTGAACTACCAATGTAAGTGCAATAACTTCTTTTAAAACAAAACGAGTTAGACAATATTACGCTATGGCCAGTATTTCTTTTTGGGTCATTCTGGAATGAGATGGTCACGGACTCTACAGCGTTGTCAGTGTGTGAGAGACTCTGCAGCCATCCGCGCTGTCAATTGTCCATAGGATCTTCTGTGCAAGTAAAGGCCTTAGCTGGGCTACAACCAAATGCCTTGTTTGCTTGCTATCTGGTAAGCAGGAATTTCTTAAGGCACACTTTTTGATGTGAATCACTGTGGTGGCATTTTGAATAAGATCTACCTTATACCGATTATGGACACATTGTCATGATATGCAATCAAGGATCCACTAGCAATATTTGGGACTTTATTAGCGCGGCTTCTCTTTTTCTACTGATGTATATAAGCATCTTGATTGAAGAAAAAAATCCAAAAAGTAAAAAATAAATAAAAATAAACTTAGTCTAATACAGAGCAGCTGCAGAAAAGACATCTATTCTCCTAAAACACTAGCATAACCCGGTGGAATGCTGGTAGTGGAATGGTTATCCTGGGCTAGGCTATAGTTTTTTTCATTTGCCAATGTCCAATTTTTGTGTATTACAAAAAGGTTAAGACTTCCTGAGTCCTTTAATGGGCGAGAAAGAAAAAAGAAAGTTAATCCTGTTCTCACAAAATGTGTGAAATAGCAAAACACTTGTAATCTTTCACCTGTAGTGCTTGGGGAACATTTTTTTTCTTATTATTTTTTCTTATTAAAAGAATGCCTACAAGGTGCTCCATGTGCAAAAAAGAACTGTGGGAAACCAGCACTCTTGCTGTGCTTTGAAGACAAAACAAACCATTTGAAAATCCAATAAATGAACACCATAAAAAATAAAAAGTAAACGCCCACAGTAAGTAAAGCTCTGTTCTGTCTAAAGGAAACAGTTTTCAATAGTCTAATTATACATCTTCTATACAGCACCAGTGACTCTCCTGGAAGGACAGCCTACAAAACAGGCTGTCAGGCTGAAGGAGGAGTAAAAAGATCCTCTAAAGTAAACACGATTAAATGACCAAAAAACAACCAAGCAAGCAGTGTCTTTATTATCTCAGTACTCAGGTCCTACATGTTAGTATGCAGAACATATCACCCAAAGTCTGCATCACATCTAAAAAAAAGACTGAAGAAATGAAGAAATGTACTTACTGCAAAAAGCCAAATCGGTCTGTGACCTTGTAGACAAGATAATCAGCATCCTCCCAAGGTTCGATCTTTGCACCTTCTCGACCCTAACATTTCAGAAACAAAAGCAGGAACCTTTCAACATAATTTCTTTACTACCCACTAAAATATATTTTAGAACCATTCAATACAGGCGGACCCCGGGTTACAAACAAGTTGAATATGTTTCTAAGTCGGAACAGGTACATTTTTAAGTGTAGCTCCAGCCAAAAAAAAAACAACTTTTAAGCTTTTTGGATAGCATAGGGAAGGGTTAACACCCCTGTGACGTTTGTTTTGCTGTATGTGCCCCTGTTCAGAAGATTTCACCTCACTTTCTGTCCCAATGACAATTGGATTTTGAAAATTTTGAGTTGTTGTGGAAACAAGCCTTGGTGATAAAGCATCAGTGGAGACACCTTTTTCCCATACCTTACAGAAGTGAATTTATCTTCCTAGGGGTAGATTTCCTCTTACTTCCTGGTGTCTCCCTCCGTTTTAAAGTAGGAGTCATTTGTAAGTCGGATGTTTGTAACTAGGGGACCGCCTGTACAATCCCTAAAAGTAGAATAATGTATAAACCACTAGATGAAGCAAAAACATTCAGGTTAATGAGCAATATGTCACACTCTCTTTTCCTACAACAGTGTTTTTGCCACAGCTACTCAACTCAACAAAACTGGAGTGGGGGGAGCATTGGGGATACTATTTTTACAATATTTTGTGGCGTGTAAGTAAGGATTTCCTCTCAGTTTTCCCTCTTCGTGCCACTCACGATAAACATATAAAAGTCCACATGCGGCGCTAAATAAAACAGTACATCCAAGAAGGGAGAGTTGATAAACACGTCACCAGCTTCAATGTGTATGGGAAAGCACACCACACAACGTGGAAATCCAATCTGCTTACAAGACAACTGTAAAAAGTAGGCATGTAATAGACAGACCAAGACCACAGCCTCGCTCTCCAGCATTAAATAGTGGGTGTGTAGTATCCAAGCATGGAATCAGCTAACATCAGCCACTCTCATACAGCCAAGTAATCTGGTACAGAGACATCCAACCAAAAGGTCAGCAGGCACCCAATGAAAAGATAAGGCAGCAAATAGTGAAGTCTGCATGGTAATATACATTTTTTTTTTATTGTAGTAACTTACATTTCAGTACAGGAAAACGAACATCGTGATGTACATATGGCACATGTTTCAGCCAACAGAATATCGTCAGAGGCATGGCTATGTGACACCAGCACGCCCCTTTAACAGTCACAGATGACGCTCATCCCAGAAGAATAAACCCCCGGAATGCCGCGCCACCTGTAAATGAGGACAGTGGAGCGCATCACGCATCGCACCTGCGCTCCACGGCCAAATCATAGTCACGGATGACGCCCATCCCAGAAACATGAACCCCGGAGTGACACGACTGCTGGAAATGAGGTCAGTGGAGTGCATCACGCACCGCACTTGCGCTCCACCGCCAGGCAATCACCTACGAATGACGAAACACCCAGAACCACCAGACTGGACATAATGATCGGACATTGGGTGAGCGTCACCCATAATAAACAAACACTCGACAAACTGAGGGTACGATAAAAACAAACGTAACAGTAAGCAACATAATTATATCATTATAGGTAGATAATATAACATTATAGGAGGGTACCAATAGATTAAAGCATTAATATAAAACCAATTTAAAAAGTGTATCACAAAAAAGGGCAAACAGTCATCTAGTGGCAGACCAGAGAAACTACATATACACATAGGCCCAAGTGTATATAATAAAAAGTACTGACATCATACACCTTGGCCGTGGTATGGGACTTAAATTGGCAAATTTTCCTATTTTTGTTTTTATTAACATAGCAAACGGCATATTTTCGGCAAGGAAAAAAGCCTTTAGACTTATAAAAAAAAAAAAGAAACTATTGGAAGCATCCAAAATGTTTGGAGCAACTTGGAGCTTAAGGGGTGGAACTCCCCTGAAAATAACTTGGACGTTATGGTAAGACTGGACCAAAAACGTTATTTTTTAGCACTGCCCAGTATTTGGTCAAAATCTTTCTATCGTTATGTTGATGCGAGATGTAGTGACCATAGAGAAATTATGAACATTCTCAACAGTTCATGATTAATCTTTACCCTTTAGCATAGCAGCCCTAGCCACTTCATCCATCACTTTGTCAAGGTCAGCAGTAGTGTACCCCTTTTCCATAAAATTTACTTTTTAGAATTGAGGCTTGTTCGAAAAAAACAAATCTTTCTTCATGGTACAGTTTCGCCTTAAACGAATGAAGTGGCTCTTCTGCACAGATTTAAACCATGTGGGTTGATGGCAACTTCCCTGCCCAATGTAACCATTCTTGCCTGTACTTTTGAAGAAAGTGCTGGTCTTAAAACAACCATCCTTGATCTCTATATGAAGATCAAGAAAATGAATCTTATCCTTACTGGTGTCGTATTGTAAATAAATAACCAAATACTTCTCATTAAGCTGCTGCATGAAGGTAGTTAATGATGTCATGTCACCATCCTATAGGAGGAGGCCATTATCTATGTACATCCCCAGAACACCAATTCTGGTCTTCCGTTGGAGTAGACGACATCCTCCTCCCATTTAGCCATAAATAGGTTTACCATGCTTGGTGCAAACTTTGCACCCATGGCCACCCCTCTGTTTTGAAGACGGTAAGACCCTCCAAACCAGAAGCAATTGTGAGATATAGCAAACCTGAGTAGTCCTAGCATAAACTCTGTGGGGGGATCCAAAGATCATCTCTCCTGAGAAACATATCTACCGCCTCAAGGCCAGCAAGGTGGGATATGATAGTATAGAGAGAAGTCGCACTCGCAATTGCCATAATGTAACCCTCTCTGCACTCCATGGATTCTAGTGTATGAATAACTTGTGCAGAATCCTTAAAGTGACACTAAAGCTTCTTTTTTTTATAAAAATAACAAACATGTCATAATTACCTCTACTGTGCAGCTCGTTTTGCACAGAGTGGCCCCGAACATCCTCTTTTGGGGTCCCTCGGCGGCTCTCACGGCTCCTCCCCGCATTAGATAAACCTGCCTCCCCGGGAGAGGTTACCTTGCGGGAACGCTCCCGAGTCATTCATTTGGCATCCATAGAAGCCAAATGTATGGCTCGGGCCCCCCCCCCTCCCCTCCACAGCCGGGTCATTGGATTTGATTGACAGCAGCGGGAGCCAATGGCTACGCTACTATCAATCCATCCAATCAGGACTCGAGACACCAGATTTTGTTTGTGTGCTCGTCCCCGGGGTGTGATAGAGGGGGTACAGGTAAGTAAAATGGGGGATTGGGGGGCTGCAGCATTACAGGAGGTTTTTCACCTCAATGCATAGAATGCATTGAGGTGAAAAACCTCGAAGGTTTACAACCCCTTTAAGATAGGATGGAGTCTGACACCATGGGCTGTAAAAAGCCATCTATGCATTTCCCAATTCGGGAAGTCACAGAGTCCAGACCGCTGATGATAGGTCTCCCTGGTGGTTTAACTTGTGAGCTATGGGGAGAAAATATCACCGGTATCCTTGGGGCCATAGGAATTAGATATGCCTTTTTCCTTTTTGTTAAGTAAATGGTCATTGAAACCTGGTAAACTCATTTTTATAGTTACCAGTCAGATCATAGTGCAAGGGTAAGTGTCTGTATCTGAAAGGATTTTATTCATTTCATCTACATATGCTATTTAGTCTAGTACCAAAATTCCACCCCCTTTGTCTGCGGGACAAATAATAATATGCTTTCTATTCTTTAAAGATTCCAATCCTTGACAGAACCTGGAATTATTATGATCCTTTTTAATTTTAAGTTTGTCAATATCATTTAGGTCTAATCCTTAAATACTGAAATGGGAGGAGGGACAAAACCTGGTGGAGTAAAACAAAGAGGCGTTTGACAAACCTGAATGTCGCAGGTCACCACCCTTCCAGCAATTTGCGACAAAAAGTGCCTTTTAATATTAATCTTCCTGATGTACTTCTGTGCATCAATAAAGGCTCCAAATTTGCTTAAAGGCTCATCAGGGGCAAATTTAAGACCATGACTAACCACACATTTTTTGTTGTCTGAAAGTACATTTTTGCCAAGATTAAAAATCCCAGTATCGATTACATCATTCTCTTTTTTCAATCTGTACCTTCTCTCCACTCTGGTCCCTCTTTTGATTCTCCATCGTTTGTTTTTCTGGGGGCCCTTTAGAAAAAAAGGATTCAGAACAAAGTAGTGGGGGATCTTCTGTGGGGTATTGTGTTCTCCTAGGAGGATAATAACCAGGGCCATCCCACTCAGAATATCCATGACCAGGATGCATGTTCCTTGGTGTTTGCGGAGATGGATGTTGGACTATACATCTATTGTCATAATCCTCTGCATAATCATAACCTCTATCTAGAGGCTCGTAATGGTTATAAACAGGTACCCCACCAAAATGAGGTTGTGATGGATGGTTATATTGAACATGATCATTCCTTGTATTATTATTATTAAAATGGCCAGATCTGGATTGAGGGTGGTTGGGATTAAATTGTTTCTTGGGCAAACTTTCTTCCAACCACCAACTGGTGTATTGGTATTTTTGTGACTCCCACCTCTCAACTGAGAAGTGGGGGTATTGAATCCTACATTTACAGCTGGTCCTGAGGTCTGCTCCACCCCTCCATTGGCTAGGGCAGCCCTCCTGACCCGCCATTTAAAAACTTGATTAGTCTTATAGTCATCTAGGTCTCCAATATATTTCCTTTTCTTTTTCGATCTCTGGTCTAGATCCTCCTTCTCTAAAATCTTTTCAAGGTTATCAGACTTGTTTTTATACTCATCTAATTGTTTGTATGATGATAATTTATCACTGACATCAGAAATGTCTTCATCAAGTTTATTCAACTTTCTTCTCTTCCTAGCTATTAGAAATCACAGGAGATCAAGTCCCACCATCCTTAAAATATTTATACCAACCCAGAGGATCTACTTCATCATCCTGAGGTGTTAACTCAAACCTTAGGCTTCTGGGAACCATTTTGTTGTCATCCAGGTATTTCTCTAAGAATGCCACATTGCAGTTTCCATGAATTTCTGCTACCGTAAGGTTTTCTAATCTCCTATAGACCTCCTATATCTAAATGTGGTTGGTCCTCTGCATTGTTAAAGACTTCCTTAAGACCTATAAAATGTGAAATTCTAAAATCAAAAACACCCATTCTATTGTATTACAAGCAATAAGAGAGCAGCGGATCAAAATAAAGCAATAAAAACATTATGTCCGGTCTGGTGGTTCTGGGTGTTGCGTCATTCATAGGTGATTGCCTGGCGGTGGAGCGCAAGCGAGGTGCGTGATACGCTCCACTGACCTCATTTCCAGCGGTCACGTCACTCCGGGGTTCATTCTTCTGGATGGACGTCATCCGTGACTCCGATTTGGCGGTGGAGCGCAGGCCCGATGCGCTCCACTGTCCTCATTTCCGTCTGGTGCAGCATTCCGTGGGTTTGTTCTTCCGGGATGAGCATCATCCGTGATTCTGTTAAAAGAGCATGCTGGTGTCACATAGCCATGCCTCTGACGATAGCCTGCTGGATGAAACATGTCAGGCGGGCTGACACTAGCACGCTGAGAGCTGCGGCCATATGTACATCATGATGTTCGTTTTCCTATACTGAAATGTAACTTAACACAATAAAAAAAAAATGTGTATTACCATACGGGCTTCACTATTTGCTGCCTTATCTTTTCATTGGGTGCCGCTGACCTTTTGGTTGGATGTCTCTATACCTCATGTTGGAGTTCAAGATTACTTGGCTGTATGAGAGTGCCTGATGTTAGCTGATTTCCATGCTTGGATACTACACACCCACTATTTAAGACTGGAGAGCGGAGCTGTGGTCTTGGTCTGTCTATAACATGTCTACTTTTTACAGCTGTCTGGTATGCAGATTGGATTTCCATGTGGTGTGGTGCGCTTTCCCATACACATTGAAGCTGGTGACGTGTTAATCAACTCTCCCTTCTTGGATATACTGTTAATTTAGCGCCGCATGTGGACTTTTATCGTTTTATTTTACTTAACAAATTGTGCTGGCTGTTTATACTTTTATTACTGTTGAGTAGCGCGGATATTGACCTGTTTTTATATACTGCACGATAAACATATGCATTCCTCCACATTTATTCACACATGTATTTAGTGCTGTTAAAAATATGTAAAAAGTGCATGTAAACCCCAACAATGTTTCTGACCTGTTTCCTCAGGTTTGGTCTGTTAAATAGATCATTAAGCCCTTATTGTCACCGCCTCTCGACCCTTTAAGCAGATCTAAAAACTGAGAGGTGGTGGCGGGCATTCTGATCATATGACTGTTGTGATTGGCAGTCACAGCAGTCAGGTGATCGGAAAGCTCACGATCGCAAGTATGCATCAGTAGCTTTCTGATACCTGTTCGTTACTGTGCTGGGAGTGTGCAGGTAGTGCCCTCTAAGCACAGCAAAATGTTTACCTAGGGCCCTATAAATGCGGGTACTCGGCTTTAAAGCCTGCCTGAGAGGCCGCATATAGGCGCCAGATCGGCAGGAAGTGGTTAAAAGTGATAGGTTATATTTCATAAGTGCAAAAACCTGTTAAGTTTGTCAGAAATGCAGAGTTGCCCCGTGCTCTGTATTATCTAAAAGGTTATTTTTGAGTGCATTTACACACCTGCAAATGTACTCGAACTCCTGTGATTAACTGCAGGAGGTGGTCCCATTGAAAGCAATGGGAGCCTGACGGCTACCTAAGCTAATCGTGGCCACTCACATGTAATCACTTGTGCAGCGATCATATGAGCGTGATCAGCCCTGGATGCAGACAGGGGTTCTCACCTCTAATCGTAATGAATGCACCCTTAAAGCATTATTAAACACAAAACCAAAAATATATAATATATAATATAGTGCAGCTTATCAATCACTGGATGTGGTGGCTGTTATTTTTTTTACGCTTTTGTTTCCCTCTGTTTTCCCCTGGTGATCTCCTCAGTAACACCGAATAGAATATTTCGTATCACCACAGAGTGGTACTGTGGATACGGTTAAAGTGCTTTGTGCCACGTCCTATAATTTGAGAAATGGAAGGCTTGGACTTTTCAGGCACAACCACAAAAGGTATATAGTATATGAAAAAAAAATGTTGTTTATTAAACATAGAAAATACATAAAAACACTATATATCAGCAAAAGAGAAAGTCAATATAACAGGGTTTAACAGTATATCTTGTACATAGCCATAGGAAATAGCATAAATGGCTTGGAGGTGAAATACCATTCATTCCATAGTCAGTTTGTTGGAATCCGGATATAGGCTATGTAGCAGATTAAGATGGTAATGGTGTCTTGGGCTCTATATGTTACGCGCTTTGCACTTCTTCAGGAGCATCAAAAAGACTTAATATATTTAATGATATAGGAAAGAGAACAAATATGTATAGGAAACACCGAGTAACCATACAACGAAGATAGTGTTAAATAATTCATTGGTAGTCTTGAACAGACCGGGTCTATCAGAGTAAAAGATATATTGAGGTGACTGAACACCACAGAAGAGGCTAGTTAAAATATTAAGCCTAATCTCGCAGGGCTAAAACAGAACACTTTTAAACAGAAAGAGCCTCCAAACGGGGATAACAAATCCCAGAACAATTAAAATGAGGAAGGCTTAAACCCGGTAGCCAAAATGCTGGTAGTCCAAAAGTGTATAGGCGAGTCAGACACCTGGTAGCAAGGACTATAATAGAAGCCCTGTTGTAAACAGCCGCTCGGGTAGGAACAGCTGTGATAAAGGATACACTTTTGGACTACCAGCATTTTTGTTCTCCCCATTTGGAGGCTCTTTCTGTTTAAAAGTTGTCCATACCCAAGAACTTTTTCAGTGCTGTTTTAGCCCTGCGAGATTAGGCTTAATATTCTACCAAGCCTCTTCTGTGGTGTTCAGTCACCTCAATATATATCTTTTACTCTGATACACCCAGTGTTTTCAAGCCTACCAACTAATTATTTAACACTATCTTCGTTGTATGGTTACCCAGTGTTTCCTATACATATTTGTTCTCTTGCCTATATCGTTAAATATATTAAGTCTTGTTCATGTTCCTGAAGAAGCACAAAGTGCGTAACATGTAGAGGCCGAGATACCTTTACCATCTTAATCTGCTACATAGCCTATATCCGGATTCCAACGAACTGACTATGGAATGAGTGGTATTTCACCTCCAAGCCATTTATGCTATTTCCTATGGATATGTACAGGATATACTGTTAAACCCTGTTATATTGACTTTCACTTTTGCTGATAGTGTTTTTATGTATTTTTTAATGTATTTTCTATGTTAAACAAAAAAAGGTTTTCATATACTATATACCCTTTGTGGTTGTGCCTAAAAAGTCCAAGCCTTCCATTCCAATTTTTTGTCTCCCCAGTAACACACCTCCTGTATTATACAGACACCACTCTGGATGAATGAGTACAGGGTGCACATTTAGCATTGTCAGCCTGGTGGGGAGGGGAGTGTTGGATGTACTAGCAGATTTAAATACACTAACAAATTGAAGCGGACCTCCAACTAATAGTTTATATATCAGTTACCGCAAACAGCGTCCTTCCTTTTAGGTCAAAAGGTCGTAGGTTAATTGGATCCTGTCTAAATTGTCCCTAGTATGTATGAATGTGAGTTAGGGACCTTAGATTGTAAGCTCCTTGAGGGTAGGGACTGATGTGAATGTATATGTAAAAGCGCTGCGTAAATTGACGGCGCTATATAAGTAACTGAAATAAAATTTTAAAAATAAATAAATACATAGATGATTAAATAAAAACTGATAAATTGAGGTACCCCAACCAGGGGTAAATGTATTGTTGTGCTGAAAAACAGACTTACTGGCTGGATCACCAGATAAACATAGAAGAAAGAATGCCTAAAAAAAGCAAACTAAGAAGTGGTAAACTGCAATATAATAAATGTTTACTTTTGTGTCTAGTACGGCCTCTGTCCATCCTAGATCTTATCTTAAGACAACAAGTCAATTGCTGCCTATATTTTGGATCTGACAGTGAGAGTGGATTCGCAATTTAGCAGAAGAAAACTGGGCAGAGCATATACCATCGAGTTCAAAAAAAAAAAAAAAAAAAGCTGTGTTGTCAGCCCACAAAAGGAAACTAGGAGCCGAATGCACTAAATGCTGAGTGGATTTTCTGTATTGCTGGGTCTTCGAAGGGATAAAACATGCAGAAATGTGTACGTATTGCAGAGATGTACTGCATGTGGAGGATTTTTTCTTTTTTTTCGCTTTCTTTTTTTTTTTTTTCCCTCAACTCACTCCTATGTTTTTCCACATCTTTGAACAGTATGCAATAAAAGATGAAAACTGTATACCACAAGATTCTTACCACCAATGAGTCACTCTCTTACCATCAACAATTGTATCTTGTTTTCTAAACTTTGAAGGGCTGTTAATATGTATATTAGCTGTTCACCTAGAACATTTATACCCACTCTGCTTTAAAGTGATTGTAAAGTCTTGGTTTTTTTTTTTTTTCAGTTAAAAAAAAAGAAGAAAAAAAACACGTTATACTTACCTGCTCTGTGTAATGGTTTTGCACAGTGCAGCCCAGATCCTCCTCTTCTCGAGTCTCTTTTCAGCACTCCTGTTCCCTCCCTCCTGTTGAGTGCACCAACAGCAAGCGGTTTACTATGGGGGTACCCGAGCCAAGCCACAGCTCCCTGTGTCCATTCAGACACGGACCTGAGAACCGGCCACGCCCCCTTTCTCTCCTCATTAGCTGACTGACTTTGACAGCAGCCAATGGCACCACACTGCTGTCTCAGCCAATGAGGAGGGGAGTCCCAGGCAGCCAAGACACTCCTGTAACATCTCCGGACCTAGAGGGACCTCAGGTAATTATTAGAGGGGCTGGGGGGGGGGGGTGCTGCTGCACACAGAAGGCATTTTATCTTATTACACAGAATGCATCAGGATAAAAAAAAAAAAAAAACTTCTGCCTTTACAATCACTTTAATATTGATATATAGTAACAATTCTATATCTACTCCAACAATGAATGGACATTACTGACAGATTAGGCATAGGCAGCCAAATTCCAAAGCAACTTTATTCTTTCCAAATTAGACCTACTCAGTTATGACATGGTGAAAAAAAAAAAAAATTGCTCCACCTTTAGTCACCTCACTTGCCTGTAACGAGGTTTCCTAATGTACAGGCAGCTGGATCCTGGGAAAATCTTCACTGCTGAGATGCCTGTCCTCTTCCTGTCTCTAAACTGAACACCCCCATATTCCTCCTCCTCCACAGAGAAAAGGTCTTTCATTGGCTACATTCTAACATGATCTGTGAATGTGTGAAAGAATCCTGTGACTGATCAGACTCTCCCCCATTGACAGCTCATGTTTTAAGTAATAAGCAAAAACTTTTCAAAGTTGGAGGGGGCATGTCCCCGTCAGACCCTATGTACTGCTGTTCTGCTGGAAGGATAAAGCTGCTGATGTGACTAAAGGTGTAGGGATTTTTTTTCAACTTTAGTTTCAAAAACTTTTCTCATGTATATGCCTATTGGAATCACCCCAGGTGCCCAGGTTAGCGTTTTTGCTGCTGACGTATGGCTACCTCGCCACAAGACACTTCTAGCCCGCAGTCACTTCAGGACATTTGCCCATACCAGTTTAAGTCCTTGCTCGTCTGCACAAATATTCCATCAAGCTCATTTTTATTGGTGTGTTCCTGACCATTGAGTCATTGGATTCCAGCCTTAGGCAGCCCCAATTAGCGTATCGGCCGGTCCGGTTGGGCTCACCGTGCCCCGTATGGTGTCTACCGAGAGACAGCTTTGCATCTCAACTTTGTTGTTATCTTTTTGCGGCATCTTCTGACACAGTTTGAACATCCTTGTGCCTACATAAGCACATCCATGAAGAAAATCAAATAATTTGCTATTCGAAACGTGTCGGATGTCCCTGTAGCTCACTTATATAACAAGGTCATTTTGCTACATTGTTGCTGTGTCCAATGTATACTGTTCTAGCCGCGATTGTGCTTTTAACCCTTTTTTTGGATTATTATATACTGTAATAAAGAATTGTATATTTTTACCTTTTGGAGCTTGTCTGTGGTGCCACTATTCAAGTCCTTTGTTTCCCAGGGGGGTATTCTGTTTCTATTGAAGCCACTCAGGCACCAACTTTTTTTTTCATAAAAGGGATTCTTGTTTTTTGACAGAGTAACGTTAAATGAAAATCATTCCTAGCTGAACTAAGCGTTTCTTTAAGGAACGGATAAAGGTACTAAACAGGGGGGAAAAGAAAAAAACTCACCTTGTCATATTTGGCAACTATCTCAGCTCGTTCTTGTGCAGATTTAATGGCCACATCTTCCTCAGTGTCTGGATCTGTAAGAATTGAGTGAACAAAGAGTATTTACACCAACTGTGAAAGATAAAGACACCATGAATACTGCTAAAATGTAATTGCAAGCACAATATTTACTTTACGGTCAATTCCATTTTTTAGACAACGGCACACACATCATCAATAACATGCCATTTCATCTTTTGTCACTACCAACTGCAAAATAAAGAAAGCTAATGATTATTAACACCGTATAGTGGATCTATCATTTAAAAAAAAAAAAAAAAAAAAATTAGACGAAACAAGAAGACACATTCATTTAAAAAAAAAAAAAAGCTCCCTATTAGGTTTACTGCTGAAAATTTGATAAATGCTTACATCCCACACAAATGAATAATTGTAATCTGGTTAGAATGGTAAATAGTAGGATATCATATTTGAAGATGCTTTATAGGGAAATGAAACCACCCACTTGTTATGTCTCTTACGTCTTTGATCACTAGACCGTACCAGAAACTGAAGTTCCTCTTACCATAATTCTTTTTAGAGGGTTTCACTCTTTCTGATGGGTTTCTCATTTATTATACAAAAGTAGTAGAAAATTTAAAATCATATTGCTTGCCTTTATAAAAGGTTGTAGAGAAGCATAGAGGGTTGAAAAGAATCTTTCTGCTGGAATCTGTGAGAAATATAAACAGCCTGCTGGTAGGTTAACCAGTCAGCACTGAAAATAGAAATATCAGTGTTGGATGAACTTAACAATTATCAGTTTGCTGTTCAGAGAGTACCAAAAGATCGAGCTAGCATGTGCTAAACTATTGTTCAGATGCAACAAGGAATATGTGTGACCAAGTGTCAATCCATTATTCTCAAGGCAGCCTGTGCAATTGCTGAATCTACCGCTCTGTGACTCAGGGTAGGAAAAACAAGATTTGTCTCCAAAATGCCAGCTTTAATTTCCTTTTCTTGAAGTCAGTTACATGGTGCTAAGACAAGAAGAAGATAAAAGTAGAATAACTCTGACCTCCATTCATGCTCCTAATTTATCAGAGGAATTCATTACCTTTTTTTTTTTTCTTACGTGTGCGCTCAGTCTGGGAAAGTGGCATTCTATGGAATTGTTAGACTGGAAGTCTTAGCTTTCACAATGTCTGGACATAAACAGCTGCTGGTGTTCATTGAAAATTTGATTTTGAGCTTTCAGACCCAGTAAATCTGACTAAGTGTAACAGAAATATGTGACCTCAGGTTCTTGTATGAGGGAAAATGGACACTGAAGTGTCTTGTTCTCCAGGAAATGGGTTTCTGCATGTCTAGAAACAAAAACGAATCATAATGGCACTAGACAGCAGCTTCCTACACAGCATTGTGAGCAAAATCCCAACTACACTCAAAAATAATCTCCTTCAACTATTATACTAGAAACCACAGTAAGATAAAACCCAGTTTGCCAGCCCTGCCTGAGTGTAAGTGGATTTACATACAAATATGATTCCAAGAACGACCAGCTTCAACTACCTCCATAAAACCCAATTTAACCACTTCCAGTCTGCGCCAATTCTGGCATTCCTATCCTACATAAAAATTTTTTTTTTTTTTTATCCTAGAACCCCCAAACAAGAATAAAATGGTGGGTGAAGCAATTTTTAATGTCACATCATATTTAGACAGCGGTTTTTCGAACACAATTGTTTTTGAAAAAATACATTTTAATTAATTTTAATGCACAAAAACACAATATAATACCCAATTGTTTGGTAAAATATAAAGTTACGTGATGATGTTTATTTCTGTAAATAGAAACAAACTACTTTCAAACAGAACTTAGCAGTATGTTTATGTAAACTGGCATATGTAAATATGTAACCAAACGTCTCAGAAAATTACAGTAGTCATTATATTTTTTGGATAAAAGCAATAACACACTTTTTGAGTGACCTTGTTGATATGTATATGCACTCTGATTGTTATCACAGTAGTTCTGAACTGCAATTTAAATATTCAATTGAAAGCGCTTTGCTATATCTTTAAAATAAAAAACAGATACCAAAAATGTATTTTTATATTTTATTATTTTTTAACATAGTACCTTTAATTTTTTTTCAACTTTATTGCCATCAAAAGAGATGAACAACAACCCTTGTGATATGTGATAGCATGGGCCATAACAGGTCCTTATTATGGAGAGATATGGGGTCTATTAGACCCCATATCTCTCCCATATGGCCTCCAAAGCATCAGATCAAACCAAGATCAGGTTGATCTAATGCTTTCCAAAGCCAGTAATGGCTTGTTTACATGAGACTGAAACAAGTGGCAAAATCATAGTCGCTGCCAGTTTCTGACGTCCCACAGTGGGAGGAACAACATCCCTCTCACCGTGTGCCCAGCGCCGGATGCCGCCAGTTGCACCCTTACCAGGCTCCCCGATCGGATGGGAGAGGCTGGAAGAGGCAGCAGTGGGGGGCCTTTTAAAGTAATCTAGCGGCTCCAAATCCGCACCGACTACTTTTACTAGAAAGAGAATTGCTGTGGCTAAAAACGATACCAGGATCATGACTATAGCTGCAGTCATGATCCCGATATTACCACTTTAAGGGTAGAACGTTTGACGGGAAGTGGTTTACCAGTTAAAGGAACAGAATTAGCTGAACCCACCAAGCATTCCATACATTTTTTAACCTCAGTTAACAAAAATGAAAAGGGATTTGTTAAAATTTGTAAACCCGTCACATGTTAAAACCTTAAACCTGCAAAAAGTCAATATATAAATCTACAATCCACACAAAAAGACTCATGCATTGACATCCAGATACGAGAAATGGCCACAGAGTTCTGGCAGTGATCAGGTCACTGCTGCCGTTTCTTCTGCTGATCCACTGAAGAAAGCTAGTCACAAAACTTCTGCCAATGACTCCAACAGAGCTAACCAAGATAATGGAAAAAGAAAAAAAAAATACCACATTGTAGAATCAGGTAACTGTGCTAAATGCAGCTATATTTCTGCTCAACAAAACTGTTATTTTTAATGACTATTTTAAAGCGGAACTCAGTAGCATGTTTAGGCAAACTAGCCTATGTAAATATGTAACCAAACTTCTCATTATATTTTTAGTATAAAAGCTAAAAAAAAAAAAACACTTTGAGTAACCTTGTTGATATGCATATGCGTTCTGACTGTTATCACAGTAGCCCTGAGCTGTAAGTTAAAAAAATCAATTGAAAGAATTTTGCTAGATCTTTAACATAATACCTGTAGAACCTGCCAGAAATTGTGTGAGCTCAAATACCTGTGCTCCCGACTGTGCTGACTGCAATCAATTAGAATAGTTCTCTGAACTAGAGAACACCTTCCCTGTCATATTATGGAGATGAGCGTGGGTTTCCTCCAGATACTCCAGTTTCCTCCCTCGCTCCAAAAACATGCTGGTAGGTTAATTGGCTCCTGTCTAAATTGGCCCTAGTATGTTTATGTAAAATTGTGAGTTAGGGACCTTAGATTGTAAGCTCCTCGAGGGAAGGGACTGGTGTGAATGTACAATATATATGTACAGCGCTGCGTAAATTGTTCACGCTCTTTAAGTACCTGAAACAAACGAGGAGAGAAGACTGTGTTGCGTAATAGTAAAACACGTCTTCTCCTAGGGTGACAACGCTGCTCCTCCATGGATACAATACAGTGAGCAACCCTGGAACAGGAAGTATGTTCCTGCAAGATCAGCAGGTGAAAGAGACAAAGAAAATGAAAAAAGGAAAAAACAAACAAATGCCACAACGTCAACTAAGGATCGGTAGTCTGCAAAATTTTAGATTTGTTTTCGAGTTTAGATACGCTTTAATGATTTGCCTGGAATATTGCTTTAAAGTAGTAAACTAGATCAAAATTAACTCATTGCAAATCCAAACAATTCAAACCGAGCAAAAAGATGAAACCATGCAGAAACAGAGCTGTCTAGTAAAAACTGCATTCCAGAATGATAAGATCTGACATGTAGTCTCATTCGCTGAAGCTACAAATAAATCTTGACTTTTTCTGTAAAAAAGAAGTCACATTAACTATGGCTTTCCCCCTCCTGAGCATCCTGGACTGGTCATCGAGATCACCAATAACTTCATAAGAATATTATGGAAGAAGATTGTGATCTGCAAGAGTTCAGGGCAAGGAATACACCTGCAATACATCTCCGAGAACCAAACATGTACAGTAAAAACAGAAACCGAACACAATGGACAAAGCAGACAAAACCAGCCCAACGAAGAAAGAGACAAAAGTTCAAATACAAGTGACTTAATCACAGCATATTACCAGAATCATATCAGTCAGAGGAATACCATATCCTGCCATCAGATGTAAATATACTTTCATTGTGAAGCTGGCAACTTTAAAAAAAAAAAATTTTGGCGTGCGTCTCTACACACATATCATACAGAAACAGAGCGCACTGCAGACAAAGCTACCCTAATGGTGGGAAAGGGTGTAAAATTGTTGGTTGAACAGTGTCTGCATCCAACCAGATGTAGGCACTGGTCGGGTATTTTGACAGCTGTCAAAATGCAATGGCCAACAAGTGATAGATTTGCTATCCACACTACTAGCCAGGTTAGATTTATATAACACTTAAAGTGATACTATATGTTCGATTTTTATTTTTTAAAAACAACAAACGTGTCATACTCACCTCCACTATACAGTTCGTTTTGCACAGAGTGGCCCCGAATGGCTTTTTTTTTATGGGGTCCCCCGGCTCCTCCCTGCTTCAGATAACCCCCTCTGGGAAGCACTCTCCCAAGGGGGTTACCTTGCGGGCGCGCTACCGAGTCCTGCATTCAGGGTCCATAGCTGTCGAGTGCAGGACTCGGCCCTGCCCCCCGGCGCCCGCATCATTGGATTTGATTAACAGCGCGAGCCAATGGCTGTGCTGCTATCAATCTATACAATGAAGAGCCGAGAACCCCAGGCAAAGATCTAGCACGTTCGCGACGCAGGACTTTCCAGGGCTCAGGTAAGTAAAACAGGGGGCGGTAATCATCAGATGTTTTTTCACCTTAATGCATAGGATGCATTAAGGTGAAAAAACAGGAACCTTTACAACCCCTTTAAAGGAGAAGTATAGCCTTTTTTGGCTATACTCCTCCTATAGATCACAGAAGTGCAGTACGTTTTGCACTCCCGTAACCCATTTTCAGCCAACAGCTGGCGAAGGCCCGCTGTCAGCTGTCGCCAGAGCCAGTCCAGGCTCTGAAAACATCCCGACCATGTTGTTGGGATCCACCGACTGGCACCTGGCTCAGCCTCTGATTAATCCACTGAGAGCCTGAACCAGCCCCTGCCTCCCCTCCACCCCACAGCCCAGCGCTCCAGTGAGCACTGGAAGGACAGAGCAGAGAACCAGTGACTGACAGTCCCAGCTTTCTGCTCATAGCAGAGGGGGAAACTGAGTGGTCAGTGGTGTTTGCTCACTCAGTTCTCACTGCAGAGCCAGCAGAGGACAGATGCAGCATCGGATAAATTGCTGCATCCCTCTTAGGGGAGTATAAATATTTCAACAATATTTTTTACAAAGTCTATATTTCTCTTTTAAAGCTTGTAGTACCGATACTCGGGCTACAATCCACTTTCAGAATCAAAAGCCAGCTTCTGCGGCTCTCCAGATGTCAGAGCATTCCTAATAGACCTATACAGCCCCACGGAAAAGACACTGAAGCAGGCTGCTGAACCAAGTAGTGAGTCAAACTGGTATATGCAGTCACCGGCTTAGTACAAAGAAATGAAGTGCCAATATATAAGATCAATTCACTAGTTTTTGGTACATCATTTGTTTTGAATTAGACACATTCTTAAATGACCAAACTGAACCAGCACTGTGGTACATTATTTATTAACACGGCTATCAGTATTTCGATCATTATTGCTTAGCATTATATAAAAGAGTCTAGAACTTTCACAAAAGCATGCCATAAGCTTTCAGAATTTCAACCTGGCAGCTGCTCTCTTCCATCCTACGACTCCAAATTCCTAGTGGCCACATTGACATGTTTGTGCTGCTTGCGGCTAGCGTGATCTTGGCTACAGCTGATAGTGGAGGATGACAAGCAACTTCATTTATATTTTGTAATAGTTTGTAAGTCTTCATCCCTGGAATATGTTTATTAATGGCAACTTTATAAAAGGAAAGTCTGCCATAAAATAGGTACTAGTATTCTCAAAACAGAGCAAGCCACTTCTTTCCTTAATTAAATTCCTTCAAAATGTATTATAACTGAGAGGATTATGTCCATACAAAGATGCCTTGTACTGTAGAATGTATGCAAGTTCAATTTCACACAGCCTACGACTTAACCATCAGTATGAAGCAAACAAGAGAACTGACCACTGAATTAGTAATCACTACAGCATAAGGGAAAGTGTGTCAACATGCCATGTATTTATTCAATTTGTAGGGCTTTGCTTTAAAATTCACCTCTGGGATGCTGCCTCTTTCGTTGCACTGCAGGTAACTTCCAATTCTCTGTAGAGCACCCTAGGAGCTGAATATCTGCAAATAACGACTAATGGCATGATCCCAAACTATCCTTCTCACCTCCAGGATCTTGCTATTGGTTAGTAAGGTCACCCATCACAATTATGGGCCAATAGAAAGTCACAGGATGTGGAGGAATGAGAAGAGGGCAGCTCTCATAATTTTACCTTGAATTTAAATCCTACACCAAATGTAGGGCTGGGAATTTATCTTAAAACTACAGTTATCTTTTAAAGCGGATCTTCACTGCATCTGAGCACCACAAAACAAAAAAACAATTTAATTCATTTTTAATATTCAAACGTACTCCCCCCATCAATGTCTTCATGCTTTATTTTCTTGGGAAATCACTTTGAAAAAAACTTCCCCCTAGCATTTCTGGCCATGGCCATCTTGAGAAAGGGAAGATGATTCATGTAGCATTTGCTTCCTGGAATCCATCTGCCCTTAGCTCAAGCTCCTGAATACATCCTCGGATGTATGACATAATTTGCCTAGGCAAGAAACAAGGAAGTAACTTTAGAAATGTAAAAAAAGTTTCAAACAAGTAAATATGATATACTTTCCTATCAATTTACTAAATGCAAACAGCATGAGGATTACAAATAATCAATGGTTGTTGGGAGAGTGAAGTGCCACTTTAAATGCTGAATGAATCTGCATGAGAAGATGGTAAACAAGCTGCAGACCCAACCAAAGTGGTTATAAAGCCTAAACATTTTATTGCAATTCTTTATTTAAAGAAGTTATGTACAGACAGGGCATAAGATATAGGGATACAAAATAGCAGGTATATGGAAAGCCACAATGGCTGCCTAACAGAACAAGTACATTATAAGAAAAAAACAGTAGTATGTATCCCACTACAACCAATGTCTTAAACAACAGCAACCGCACAAAACCATAGTTCCTCGTCTGAGTACTAAACATTTTTTACCTTAATGCATTCCTTGCATTAAGCCCAGGTTCACACTGAGCTGCGGGAATGAAGCACTCGCACGATTTCACTCCCGCATGTCAGTCCCGATTTTGGATGTGATTTCAGAGACATCTGTGCAGGTTTCTGCACAGATGTCAAAGTAAATCGCAGCCCGAAATCGCAAAAAGTAGTACAGAAACTACTTTTTGAAATCGGTGCAGCACCGCAGATGCGGCGTTGCACCGATTAGGTCAGTGCCATTGGTACTAATTGCCGCCGATTTGACATGTCAAATCGCATGTCAAAATGCTCCAGTGTGAACCAGGGCTTAAAGGTAAAAAATGTTTGCTAGTATCCCCTCTTCCCACCATGGTCTCACAGGTTTTGCTAAGGCAGCGGAAGTCAGTGGCCCCCCCGCTGCTGTAAAAGCCAGTGACAAGGGAGCTGTGGACAGGTTGTCTATCAATGCAGACAGCATGGCTCGGGAAGCGGCTTCCTACGGGGGCACTTGCCAGAGAGGAGGAGCCAAAAACATCCGTGGGGAAATCAAGAAGAGGAGGTTCAGAGCTGCTCTGTGCAATTCCACTGCACAGAGAAGGTAAATATAAACCTATTGGTTATTTAAAAAATTGCATTTACCATCACTTTAATTATGTAGACTGCTTTTGACAAACATGTCAAGCCTATGCTGTTTTTTGCATATGTAAAAAGTGTCCACAAGTAGACTATAACAAAGAACACAATAACAAAAAATACAAAAAAAAAATATTATGCCGTAAATAAAGAACTCTCAAAAATATTTAGTAAGTTGCAATGTACTTTCTCAAACTAGAGGCATAGAACACAAGGATACTAAAAATATTATATTAGATTTGATTAGAGCATATTAAATAATAAAATTAACTATCCTCATTTTCAGTGCTAGTTCATTACTCAAAGTGGCTTGGGTTTTTTTCATCACATAACAATTATCTATTAAAGAAATCTCATGGGAAGTTTCCGAAATCTTGATAAATCGGTGCCTAAATAAGGCAAAAACCTATTTTAGAATACATATATTAAAAAGGTAAAAAATACAAAGTTTAATCATCATAATCAAAAATTCAATACGTTTAAGTAGACAAAAGTCAAAAACAGGAAACCCTGTCCATTATGCATTGAAAAGCTTTCTATTCAGTATTGTAACATGAAAAAATAAGGTAATGACAGAAGCTGTCTTGTGAAATATGTAGCACACAAGCCTTCCTGTTAAACATAAAAAAGGAAGAACCAAAACAAAAAGGAACCACACTAAAATATATTCAATTAACCTCACCATCATTTATTGGAAACTCCATGGTTACAGCTTTTCTAGGCATAATTAGAAGAGTAAGACTAAACAGATGCTTTCAAGAAGAAACCAACTGTAAAGAAAAAATAATTTTAAAGAATACCTGCAGTTACCAAAACCAGACCAAACTGCCACATGGGTATAGGAGTATCCTAGCTTTAACTTTGTTTTCCCCAGAGTACTACCAAAAATTAGGGTGCTCATTCATGCCAATATTGGCCAGAGCTCAGAAAGATAAAACTGCTGCATTTCATTATTGGTCACATGTTGTGAGCAGTCTCACTACCCAATAGATGTGTGATAGGGAAAGGGGTGCCGTGTTCACTTTTCTGAGCCAAGGACTTTAATTTATATAAATGACATTCTGTAGGTGACTGCTATTGAAGATGTACTTCAGGAACACAATAAAACTGAGTATTAGTGTAAAGACTTTAAACGGATTTAAACCCATTTGGTACATTTTGGACCATATAGCTAGAGTCACCTAGAGGCTCAGAACTAAGTGCCTGGAATGATGCTGTAGGAGAAAAGCAAACAGAAACCAGTCAACTGGCTGGAGCTCTTGCTGAAAAAAACATATATAGGCTAGAATAAGATTTTTGACACTACTAACACATTTGTATAAAATCCCTTCACCATCACATTTGTGTATGTAGGCATAATTATTCTTTGGCTTTATTTATCACATAGAAAAAAATGATAGTGTCATATAATAACATATAATGTTTGCGTATAGAGAGTAGGCGGTTTAATTGACCAAGGATCCGTTCCAGGATTTATTAGTTCTTAAGTGGAATAATCCACTGATTATGCTTGTTAAATTCCAGTGCAGAAGCTGTGGGGCAGACAAATGCTGAAAGTTATGTTTATAAACCCTGGAGGTAATTTTTGGATTATTTCAGAAATCACAAATTTAAGAAACTCTACATGATGAATAGATCAAAGTCATGCCCACAAGATTGTAGCAGGCACAATCTTGTCCACACTCCCATCCCATCATCTACTTCCAGCTCCCAGAATATCACATTATGACTTGATGAAAATCGACATCTACACAAAGCTGTCCAACCATAACAAGTGCTTTAGAATGAGGACTCGCCGTTCAGCAATCGGGCACTAAAATGTAGAAGGTGGAAGGGAGAAGGGGGTGTGTCAGATGTGTCACGATGGTACAGATGTGGCACCTCAAATTATATGAAGAAAAACATAACTCCTGTAATAAAGTTGAGCAAAACCAATATAAGAAGAATCATAATAAATATGGGTTAATTCATCAGCTAATAAAAATCTCTTTTCTGGGCTCACAGTTCCAATATCAACAACGCTTACCATCTAGAGCAGCGGTCACCAACCCAAAAGTAAATTGGGAAGATCAAGATAATTAGTAATGCATGTAGATGTAAGACTAATCCATTTTAATGTCAATTTTAAGTAATTACAATGTAATACTGGTTGGTATGGATAGTTGACAATGTCAACAATAAGGCACCACCATCCCTGAATAATATGTATGACAGGAGAATGATTTGGTGGGATATTTATGGTGCCAGGCAAATAGAATTACTAGTGATACACCAAAGTAAAAAAATATCAACATTTATTAGACATAAGACATGTCTTATGTCTAATAAATGTTGATATTTTTTTTACTTTGGTGTATTACTAGTAATTCTATTTGCCTGGCACCCTAAAAATCCCACCAAATCATTCTCCAATCACAATGTAATGTTTTACCACTACTCACACATTTGCATCTAAATTCTCCGTTAGGCTTAGTTTTTAAAAAAAGGCAACATTTTCTTTTTGTAAGCATTTGATTGTAGCACCACAGCCACTTGTTTTAGCTAAATGACATAATCTCACTAGGTTCTGAGCACCAGGAGAAAGTAGTCTGAAAGTATAGTAAATAAATCATTTTATTGACTGCACATTGTGTAGGTGGTTTCTTTTGTTACAGCATAAAAGATGAAATGCATACGTTTTTATATATTACCCACTGGGAAACTCCTCATACTTTAAAACAAGAGAAATGATTGCAGTACAGGAGGGGGTAAGTGCATACCTCCCATAGGTAAGATAAAAAAAAAATTAAAAAAAAAATACAAGCGCTATTAAGTTCACAACCACAGCAGTTTTACAGCACTCACAGCATTTTCATATAAAACAATGCGGTGAGCCCTTTGCACAAAATCTACAAAGGGACATTAAATGCCTGGCATCCAAAAAACTGAGCTTCTCACATTTATAGCCAGTTAGAACATTTGAGCTGTTCAGATTGGTTTTCCATGGCTTAGAATTTCACATTCTGGTAGCTATATGGGTAATCAATTTCCCCTGAACAAAGGCCAGGGCATCCCATTCCATAAAGGGGTGAGCTGAATGTTTATTATCCAACAGAAAATCATGGAGATGTGTACTTACACTAGTGTGGTCAGGGATGAGTTTCAACCAATATGGATTTACTATTCAGAGGTGTTTTGTATAAAAGTCAGAAGCCTTAAAGCGGAGTTCCACCAAAAAATTGAACTTCCGCTTTAAAGTATTCATGACCCCCTGACATGCCACATTTGGCATGTCATTTTTTTTTGGGGGGGGAGACCACAGCCAGGCACCCACACTTGTAATGCCGGCGCCACAGAGAAGAGGGGGAGCGAAGCGAGAGCGCCCAGATGAATTGTAAGGGGGTTTTTCCCCTGGATTTGTTCCAGCAGGTCTATGATGCATAAATTATTCCTGTGGAGGCTAATTTATAGGTCTTCTAAACTGTAATTATGCTGTGTAGAGCCAACCATACATGGATCAAATTTCGATCCATGTATGGGCACGCTGGTTGTACACAAGTCTATCAAAACAACTTGTGTACACTTAGCCTGTTGGGTTTTTCCCCGATCAGTTCCCTCGGGCTATAGCTGCCAGCACTGATCATGGTATTCTGAAGGCGGGGAACGTTCAACGTTGTTAGAACACAATACCACAGCAGGAAGGATTCCCCCATCTATCTAGAATGTGTGGATTGGAGAATCAGCTTATTTTTTCGGTTAACCAGCTGGTTAAAACAAAAAAACAAAAAAAATGAAACATGCATGGCGACTTCAACCTCCTGATACACAGGTTGTATTGTGTATACCTATTGAACAGACCCTGCTTTCTACAGTGGTGGTTCACTCCCTTATTTTTTGTATATCTTGCTGGACAAGAGATATGTCCTCTTTGATGCCAATAAGGCTTTGGGTGGGCACTGCCAGAGAGGCGTTACATGTGTTAACCACTAACAGGATGTCAGTGAGTGTGATCCAGCTGAGTGGAGGGGGTCTGCACACTGGTGCTGTGCTTTGACCCATCCCTATTAATATTCACCGCTTCCTGCCAAGGATTGCAATCATTATTTATTAATGACATTTATATAGTGCAGACAACTTATGCAGTGCCTTATATGCTACACACTTACACCAGTCCCAGCCCTCAAGGAGCCTACAATATAAGGACACACACACACACACACTGGTTAGCACTCTCACCTAGAAGCAAAAAAGGTCGCTGGTTCGAATCCCGACCACGACACCATCTGCCTGGAGTTTGCATGTTCTCCCTGTGCCTGCGTGGGTTTCCTCCCGGTACTCCAGTTTCCTCCTACACGCTAAAGACATGCTGGTAGGTTAATCGGATTCGGTCCTAACTGGCCCTAGTATGTGTATGTATGAATGCAAATTAGGGACCTTAGGTTGTAAGCTCCTTGAGGGCAGGGACTGATGTGAATGTTCAATGTATATATGAAGAGCTGCGTAAATTGACAGCGCTATACAAGTTGCTGAAATAAATAAAATAAAAATAAACATTGGTGCCAATTTTAGCATTAGCCAATTAACCTACCAGTATGTCTGTGTAATGTGGGAGAAAACCTGAGTACCTGGAGGAAACCCACACAAGTACAGGGAGAACATGCAAAATCTATGCAGAAAGTGCCCTGGCTAAGATTTAAACATACCACCCTAGTACTGCAAGGGCGGGTAAAATAATTTAAATTACAAGTTGTATGTATGCATGTTGTCAGTTGTGGCACACAACTGACAACATGGGGTTTATTTCCTAAAACTGGAGATTGCAAAATCTAGTGCAGATGCGTATGGCAGTCAATCAGCTTATAACTTTAGCTTGTCCAATTAAAATTTGAAAAGAAACCTGGGAGCTGATTGGTTTCTGTGCAGAGCTGCACCAGATTTTGCACTCTCCAGTCTTAGTAAATCAAACCCACAAGTTAATTTATGGTAAACTTAGATGGAAATAAGTTGGGCACTTTCCTGTAATTTTTAAAGAAAGTTCCACAAGCTCACCATCAGCTTTTGTCTTACAATACAAAAAGTGGTGTGTAACAAGACAAGCAATACACACTAAATAATAGACAGTAAAAGTATGGCAGTCGCTTTATAGAGTTACACAGCAAGATTCTAGTCCAGAATATTGCAATTAATTGTCAAGCAACAGTACTGCCATGTGGAAATTGTTTCGGAAAGAAATATTGAAGAACTGTCCTTGTGAGTGGCATGAATATTTAACTGCTCTCCCTATTTAATGAAATAACGTATGGTAATAAAGAAGGTGCAGAAGATTGTGACAGATGTATTTGAAGGCTGCAAAAAGGTCTGGTGCCCTAGGCTTATTAATGACAAGACAGAACATGGGGTGCATCTGAAGTTTATCTTCTGATCAATACAAAATAAAATGCAGACAGACTTAAAACAATGCAAACTCTACTGACTACTAATAAGCCAACTCCTATTAAATTACTTGAAAAGATGAACAAGCAGAGCGGCCCATAGACATTACATGACCTCTACCCAATAAGATTTCATCCAGAAAACAAGATAAAGTGGTTCTGGAACCATCCATGTGGTACAGTGAAAAATGAGCACCATCTTAGTCCTCAAGAGGTGAAAAACCTATTAGCTTTGAAAACTTTAAGCCAAACTGGTGGAAGGTAAGAGTGGGACCCCACTGTCCAATCAACACACATACAGTTTTGAGATCTATAACTGTGGTAGGCACACATTGGACGAGCATGGTCACATGGGAATGGTCAAACAGTGCTGAGCTCTCTGTAAGGGCTTGTTCACACTAGTTTTGCTGGCTGAAGAGCATTCCGCAGATCACCCTTCAGAGAGCATTTGATTGTCCAGGAGATGGTACAGTATTGCCTCCTCACCGCCGGCTTTAACCTCTTTTTCTCATTCACTTAATGGGAGGCAAGCAGTGATGCTGGAAAGGGTGACAGGCAAAACACAAGTTAAAGAGGAGCTCCAGTTTAACCCCCAAAAAATAAATAATAAAAGTCAGCAGCTACAAATACTGCAACTGCTAACTTTTAATATCAGGACACTTAGCTGCCTAGGGATCCAGTGATGTCCCCACCTGAGCCAATTCTTCAATCAGCGTCAGGTCCAGGCGCCAGCATCTAAAATAGAATAGAAAAAGAAACCAGCAGTGGTTTTCTAATGCGCCTGCATGAGCCATGCTATGTTTTGTGAATGGTTCCTGCAGTCTTCTAGGACCTGTGATGTGTCCCAGAAGGCTGGGGTGGCAAACTTCCACTCAGATTGCCATGTCGATCTGACCGGAAGTGAAAGCAGGTACCTGTCAAAGTCGGGGGGTGCAAACAAGTAGAACTGAAGTTCCAATTTAGCTAGATCTTTGTTAATCAGTGCCACCAAATGCCCTATTTTTCTACCTGTACATCCACAGCTTAATCAAAGAAGGCTAAAAGAAGAAGTAAAATATTATTACTTTGCGTCAGGATGTTTAAAAATAACATATATCTATGTCCAAAACCTTCCATGTTCAATGTCAACAGTAAAAAATACCTTTTCTTATTTTAAACACTCTGGCAAGTGTTCTTTACCTTTTTATTTGCTTTGTTACATTTTTCAGAACAGTTTCTCATTTGTTTAAGATCTTTAAAGCATTCACCAATTTGTAACAGTTTAAAAACAGGAAACGAAGTAGGAGCTCCAGCAGAGGCGCCTACAGTGTCTTCGCACTTCAAAGTGGCTCAAGCTCAAAAGTCCTCGCTGCTTCCTCCTGTTTTTCCTCCATGAATTTAATAGCAGGATGTACTGTGGTTTGCTCATTTTTCTACAAATGCTGTCTTTCAAGGTAAAACAAAATATAATACTTTATGATATTTTTCAAACATTGATAGCAAAGACTTGTTTGAAAATAGTCCAAATAGTTTACTATCACAAGGTATATAGGCTAAAATAAGGGCATGAGGTCTGGAAAAATCTTCACAAAGTGCATGTCCGATGAGCCAAGTGTGCATGTTTATGCTTAAAAGCTGAATGCCAGGAATTCAGCCACTTTGCAAAACGTGCTGGCTTACTATATGTTGAGTCCAGTGAGGTGCATCCCAGCTCATGAACTTTTCACTTTGGTTCACAACTAAGCTTTAGTGTGCACCAGGAGTACAGCTATCGCTATATTTCCAGCACTCCGACAGCAGCAATGCTGCTTTCTCACACAGCAGCCACTCTGCCCGCCCACATCACACCCTGCACCTGCCCTTCCCCTCCAGAACGCTCCCACCCACCTCTGTACTGGCATACAATCCATGTCAATGAACACCATTCCCACTGGATACAAATCCAGGGTCTTCCTCGATTTCTACCTTACCTTCTTCTTGCATAGATTGTTCATTTGGCAGAGTGTGCAGGAGCTGAGCAATCAGATAACAGCCTATGTGGAGCAGAGCTGTAATATTGTAAACAGGAGAAATGTGTCCCTGGAAGTCTGTAAAGAGCTCACTTTAAATCCGATTGTACAATCTCCTTTAGTTATACCTTTAACTATGTAGTGGAAGGGCCTGCCTGATTAGAGATCACTGCTCTCCGTCATGTGACTAGTAGCCCCCCCCTACAGTTAGAATCACTCCCTAGGATGACACACTTAACCCCTTCATCGCGCCCTAGTGGTTAACCCCTTCACTGCCAGTGTCATTTACACAGTAATCAGTGCATTTTTATAGCACTGATCGCTGTATAAATGACAATGGTCCCAAAATAGTGTTAAAAGTGTCCAATATGTCCGCCATGTCACAGTCCCGATAAAAATCGCAGATCGCCGCCATTACTAATAAAAAAAATAATAAAAATGCCATAAAACTATGCCCTATTTTGTAGATGCTATAACTTTTGCGCAATCAATATACGCTTATTTGGATTTTTTTTACCAAAAATATGTAGAAGAATACATATCGGCCTAAACTGTGGGAAAAAAAATATATATATATTTTTTTTTAATATATTTTTGGGGGATATTTTTTATAGCAAAAAGTAAAAAATATTGCATTTTTTTCAAAATTGTCGCGCTTTTTTTGTTTATAGCGCAAAAAATAAAAACCGCAGAGGTGAGCAAATACCACCAAAAGAAAGCTCTATTTGTGGGAAAAAAGGATGGCGATTTTGTTTGGGTGCAACTTCGCACGACCGCGCAATTGTCAGCTAAAGCGACGCAGTGCCGAATCGCAAAAAGTGCTCTGGTCAGGAAGGGGGTAAAATCTTCCAAGGCTGAAGCAGTTAAAGTGGTTGTAAATGCTGAAGGTTTTTTACCTGCATGGTAAAAAAAAAAAAACCTCAGTGTACAGCTCCCCCCCTCAGCCCTCCTCATACTGAACTAAACCCGATCCCGCGATGCATAAGAGCAGTGCCTCTCCCGTGTCTCTCCCTCCTCATTGGCTGAAACACAGCAGCAGGAGCCATTTGCTACCGCTGTTGGCAAATCACAGCCAGTGAGCAGGGGTCAGGGACGAACCGCGCGTCTTATGGCCACACAGGGGTGGCTCGCGAGTACACACACGAGTGAACCCATAGCAAGCTGCTTGTTCTGGGGGCATTCAGCAAGGGGGAGGAGCCAGGTGAGCCAGCAGGCAACTCAAGAAGAGGAGGCTCAAGGCTGCACTGTGCAAAACCACTGCAAAGAGAAAGTAAGTATAACATGGTTGTTATTTAAAAAAAAATAAAAGCTAAAAACCTTTAGCATCACCTTAAATGTGAGTCATCCCCACTGGGAGAGTACAGTGCATTTTTCTAGCAACTATAATAGCCGCTAGTAATAATCACACGTTTAATCCGAGAGGCTGGTTGTACCCAAGTTGATCAATTGCCTGCTCATACATGGTTCTAACCTTTGCTGGTTCCTGCTGAACCAGCCAAGATTCAATCCATCTATGGCTGACTTAAAGCTCAGCTGTTTTTTTTCCTTTAATTTTAACATAGTAAAGGTGGCATAAAGGGGGAGTCTGGTAAGGCTGATCAGTGGGGGGGAAATATTAACAAGGTAATGTTTTCAACTCATCCATGGACTTCTGGTCCATCAACAGACATGAGATCACCATTGGATCCATCTAAGAACACTCAGAACCAGTCACTGTCCTGATATATCTTTGGGTACCTTAGGACATACAAAAACATGGTTTATACATAACAGTCTATAAAAAAAAGAACAAAAAAACAAAAAGCTACCCTACCTTTAGCAATCAGTCTGAATATCTTTTTCATCTTCCAATACAAAGTGGGAGAATAAAAGGTTGTCCGTACTACAAACCTTTGTCTTTGTGTAAAAAAAAATACAGCACTCAATGTAATATGATCGGGTAAGTATTCCAAATATGGTTAAAAAAAAATACCTAGAATAAAAGGATGCACAGCAGGGATATCAAACAATGGAAATAGTCATGGGGGTGGACAGTAGAAGTTAAAAATAAAATTGTGATCTCAACTTAAAGAACACTTAATGAGGAAGTGTTTATTGTACCAACATGCTCATAGCTACACACTATTGTGCATACAGTGAGTCATTCGCAGCAAGGGGAAATTCAAGGCTCCTAACAAGGCACTAGAAGTGACATCATTTCACCATTATAGGTGCGGTGCCACAAACTATATATTCCGTTCAACATTGTATCTACATTGATTGACAAAATAAGCTGCAATGAGCCACATATGTCTTCTTTACCAGTTTGTAAATAAGAAAGACATATCATACATACTTGCCCTGCCACCAACCTTTTTTTTAAGAACTAGAATGACAGGAGAATCCTACATACGAGCCACACCTGGAAATGTGAGATGTCCCAATGACGCCCAATAAAGCTGTAGTAGGGCTGGAGGAAAGAACCACAGATCTCTACAGGGGATCAACCAACACCCCTGAAAATGTGTTTGAATGGGGTTTCTTTGGGCACCTTAGATCTTGAAAATAGAAAAATTTAGAGCATGGCCAGCGAGACAGGTAAGTATATCATCTGGGTATAATATAGGGTCACAGAAGCTGCTTGCAGGAGTTTTGACGTCCTGCCAGCGCACCACTCCAGTGTGAAAGCCCTCGGGTGTGAAAGGGGTCAAAACAAAACAAAAAAAATACTTGATTCTTTAATGCAGGCAGGCACTGCCTCCCATTGTGCACCTTAAAAAGCTGCTATTTTTCTCATATAGACATGAAAATCTGTAAGAGATTCCCCAGCAATACAGTATAGATTCTGAAAATCCTGGGTCTATGGAACGAAAAAGGGCATGCCATTTATTTTGGTGGATCATAACAAAGGGTGTGCAAAGTCTCACAATTTGTTTTCTTAAAAAAAAAAAAATAACCACCTGCACGATTACTCGTTAAAGAAAAGAAAAAAAAGAAAAAAAAAAGAAAGAAATCGCAATCTCGATTCAACACCCCCCTCACGATCATAATCCAGAATTTCCACAATTCATTCATGTAAGTGCAGAGCAGTTCCCTGCTCAATCACAGCTGTCAAAAAAAAAAAGCAAAATGTTTATCAACATTGCTCAGCACTAGGAGAGGACTATAAAAAATAGCTTTTGGTTCTTTTAGACCAGGGGTAGGCAACCTTTTGAGCACAGTGTGCCGAAAAATGTTTGCAAAGAAACTGAGCGTGCCGATTTTATAACAAAAAAATGTCAACTTCACACTCTCTATCACGAAAAGGATTTTTTATAAAGTAAATGCTGTAAACTACTTTAGTAGTGAGAAACTAACATCCTGCACTCTCACGCCTCAGATCAGCCCCAATTCCTGCAACTCCACACCTCAGATCAGCCCTAATTCCCTGCACATCTGCCCCACCACTGTACTACCCTGCTCATCTGCCCCACCACTGTACCCACCCTGCTCATCCGCCCCACCACTATAAACCCCTGCACATCTGCCCCACCCCTGTACCACCCGGCTCATCTGCCCCTCCAATGTACCCCCTTTCTCATCTGTCCCACCACTGTAACCCCCTGTACATCTGTCCCACCACTGTAACCCCCTGTACATCTGCCCCATCACTGTAAGCCCCTGTACATCTGCCCCATCACTGTAAGCCCCTGTACATCTGCCCCATCACTGTAAGCCCCTGTACATCTGCCCCATCACTGTAAGCCCCTGTACATCTGCCCCACCACTGTAACCTAATGTATACATCTGCCCCACCACTGTAACCTAATGTATACATCTGCCCCACCACTGTAACCTCCTGTACATCTGCCCCACCACTGTAACCTCCTGTACATCTGCCCCACCACTGTAACCTCCTGTACATCTGCCCCACCACTGTAACCTCCTGTACATCTGCCCCACCCCACCGTACCACCCTGCTCTTCTGTCCCACCACTGTAACTCCCCTGCCCCACCCATGTTCCCCATTTCTCATCTGCCTCACCACTGTACCTCCATGCACATCTGCTTCACCACTGAACCATCTTCTCATCTGTCCTAACACTGAACATATCTGCTCATCTGCTCCACCACTGTAACCCCCTTTCTCATCTATCTCCTGCACATCTGTCCCACCTCTGTTCCCCCTGCTCTTCTACCCCACCACTGTAAGCCCCTGCTCATGTGTTCCACCAATGTACCTCCTTTATCGTCTGCACATCTGCCCCACCTCTGTACCCCCTCCTCCTCTGTCCCACTGCTGTAATGTACCTCCTTTCTCCTCTGCCCCAACATTGAACCCCCCCTGCTCATTTTTACCACCACTGTAACCCCCTGCTCATCTGCCCCATCACTATACCCCCCTGCTTTTCTGTCCCACCGCTGAACCCCCTTCTCACCCCTCCCACCACTGTACTTCCTGCACATCTGCCCCACCACTGTAACCCACCTGCTCATCAGCCCCATTTTCTCATCTGCCCCACCACTGTACCTCTCTTTGCACATCTGCTCCACTGCCATATCCCCACGTTCTTCTGTCTCACTACTGAATCACCTTCTCATCTGTCCTAACACTGAACCCACCTGCTTATCTGCCGCACCACTGTAACCTTTCTCATCTGTGCCACCAATGTACCTCCTGCACATCTGTCACCTCTGTACCTCCCTGCTCTTCTGCCCCACCTCTGTTCCCCCTGCTCTCCTGCCCCACCACTGTAACCCCCTGCTCATCTTTCCCACCAATACACCTCCTTTCACATCTGCCCCACTACGCTACCCCCCTGCTCATCTGGCCCAACACTGAACCCCCTGCTCATCTGGCCCACCGCTGTACCCTACTGCTCTTCTGTTCCACCTCTGAACCCCTCCTGCTAATTTTCCCCACCACTGTACCCTCCTGCTCATCTGCTCCACCACTGTACCCTCTTCTCATTTATGATATGCGTGATATGCAAAGTGCTGAAAGGAAGCAGAGATAAGACAAAACTACCTGTCCTGGCACACTCATCCTGCTGATCCACCTCTCATATCCTGCCCACATGCTTGTATGTGATGTCACATAGAAGCATATGGATTGGAATGCACAATGATTGCGCCTGTCTACAGGATCATAAGTTGGGCCCTCGCAGCTGAGAAAAAGTTGGGTGTGATTTTCATTTCTCTGAATACTGGCTATGGCTTAAAGGGACACCAAGTGCAGGGGTTCAGTAGTAAGTGACGCAAAGGTTCAGGAATAATGTCAACAAAGTTTCCCAGAAGCTCAACAGTAATTCCACAAACTGTGAGCCGATTGTGATTTTCTTAATCACATTTAAATCCCGTCTTTCTGAGATTCATGGTGGCAACCAAGCGTGTCATCGTCCTCCAGATGGTGGGCGGGGGAAGCAGAACTGTGATTGGCATTAACAGTGGCCAAGACAGTCCTCCTTCTCCTGGAAACAGGGACCAAACAATGGTTCCCATCTTTTACAATGTGTGGGGGCACAGTGCCTCCCCCAGGTGCGCTGTAGGGAATTCTGAAATTGGAATGCATTAGTGTCTCACTGACACTTCTCTGTGCTGCTCTGCTGATGGGAAGGGAGTCGAGGGCTGGAAAAGGCTTAACGTGCCGCTTGCGGTACCAGTGCCGGGGGTTGCCTACCCCTGTTTTAGATCAAAGCAAAAAAATCATGATTCCCATTTTTTCCAGAATCGTGCAGCTCTACCACAGACTGGGAAGAAAAACGCTCTCCATGCCAGCTCCCTGTCATGAACCCTCAAGCCTGGTACATACACAGTTTTTTTTTTTATGTTCAACCCAGCAGGTTGATGAAAAAAAAAAAAAAAAAATAGAGAAAGCTGCGAAGAGCTTGCTGTACTAACTATGTAATGTTAGTATAGCGATCTCCCCCGTTGAGCTGTGTTCTTATGGAGGGGGTTGTCCCTCACCAGAACACAACGGTCAGCACTCACAGCCAATGATCAGATGCCAGTTGGCTACTGGTTTTCCAGTTTGTCAGCATGACCATTCGACAGAAGCCAGATGTTAGGCTGGCTTCTGTACACACTGCCCGGATGTTGGATGGTTTCTGTTGAACCAGCATATACAGGACGATATTCGGGCTGTGTGTACCAGCCTTTACACTCTATGTGTGGAAACAGCAATCTGTCTGACATGCCCCCTGCTAAGTCCGAGCCAGCAGGGAGTGGAAGTATTGCTCACTGTAAACCTCTGCAATGAAACCTCTGTTTCCCCACACAGAGGAATGACCTAATCTGCAGCTGCTGGCAAAGAACAGACTTTTCTACTCAGGCTGTGGCTGCTTTAGAAAGTAAAAGAAAAAAAAAAAAAAAACACTGTAAAGCCAGCCATACATGGATCAAGGTACGGCCAGTTCAGCATAGACCAGATACATTTCAATTCATGTATGGGCAGGCTGAAAGTCGACTTATGAACAACCAACCAGCCGGTTGGAAAATGTTTGCTCAATCAGCACCCTTGGCTATAGACAAGTGGGAAGTAACATGGAGAGGAGCAGCTTCATAAGAGGAAGGTAACATGGAGAGGAGCAGCTTCACAAAACAGAAGTGGCATGGAGAGGAGTGACTTCACAAGAGAGAGGTGGCATGTAGGAGGAGCAGCTTTGCAAGAGAGAAGTAGCATGGAATGGAGAGACTTTGTAGGGAAGAGAAGTCCAGGAAATGAGCAGCACTTCTGAATGACTGCATTAAACGTAAATGTAGGAGCACAGATGGCAGCTCCTGTCTAGGAAGAACAGATGTGCACTGGGGTCTGGAGCACAGTGAGCCACATAGTGGACCTAGGGGGCTAGAGCTACACTTGAGAATTTAGTAACTTTACTTTTAAATCAGTCATGCAACAAAAATAGCTACCAATTAATTGCTAAAAGTAGCAAGTGATTACTAAACAGATTACACAAATGACTGTTGCAGTTGCATGTATTAGCAATTACTTTATAATCATTGCACTAATCATACCAATCATATCTGTTCAAACACAAGAAGCTACTGCATGCCACTTGTAGCTTACTCTATTGAGAACCACTTGTTCAATCTGTTTAGATCACTAGAGATTAATCAGAAATTGAAATGTAAGTAACAGAATTTATCAATTTATAATCCCTTGTTTAGTTCTAACTTACACACTGACTGCCAACAAGAGGTTACATCTCTCAGTAACAAGATATTAAAAATTTCTGTGTAGCTAAGCCTCAATACTGTACAGCCTTATTAAAGTCAAGCTCCAGGAATTTTTTTTTTTTTTTTTTACTGATTCTGCTCTGTATAAGGCCTCATTCAGACTAACACACAAAAAAAAAACGCCGCTTTCAGGTACGTTTTGCGTTTTCACACCTCTGAACACATCTTCATGGAAAAAAGGCCGCGTTATGCATTCCTGGAGGAGAGTTTTTATTGTTTTTTTTTTTTTTTACGCATAAACATGCATACACACTCGTGCCTTTATGTGTGTTAATTTAGTTTTGTGGCTAGAATACATGAATATGCTGGCCAATAGAATAAGTTTCTGCTTAAACCCTTCTAAATCTATTACACACATAAATGCGCATACACTTAAGTGAAAAAAATGCGAGTTTAGAGGCATTTTTCTGCCAACTTCTGGCAGCAAAAATGCCTCTAAACTTCATATGCAGAAACAGAATGCAAGGCTTTTTGTAGATGAGCAAGGGTAAGATGGAGAGACTACATGACCCCGCACTGTATGAGATCTTGATCGCTCAGTCGTAGAAAAAGAGGCAGGAAGCAGGACCTAGGATTACCATGATTAGTGATAACTCCTTTGTACAGACCAGCTTTGAATACTGTATAGCAGATTTATTTAACCACAAATGCTTTGTTGGCATACGGTTGTACCATCCAGTTCATAAAATATTTTCATGCTAAAAAGACAGGCAAAGAGCATGACCTTTTCTGAACAGCAACATTTCTAACCACAACTTATAAGTCCTTCTTTACAGCAGTGTTTCTCAACCAAGGTGCCGTGAGGAGTACTTACGGGTGCTGCAGCAACAGCCTGAGCCGAATCATCCTCGATCCTCTATTAGCTCCTGGGCTACATGAGGCAGAGAACACTGTAAAGGCCTGTGTACAGAAGAAGCAGAGAGCTGAGCCCGCACCTCATCCGCTCTTTTCTGTCCTCTTATGGCCAAAACAGAACACTGAGCTGGTCGCCCAACAGCATCCTACACACCAATGACGTAACCGGTTGCTAAGGACTTGCCGGCAAAATTAGAGAGAGGAGCAGAGGGCAGGGGGGGTGTGGGCTGACCTCTCGGCCTCTTCTGAACAGAGGACTTTACAGTACTCTGCCTCATTTAGCACAGGATCTAACAGAGGATTGAGGATTGCTTGGATCTGAATGTAGAAGGGGAGTAGCGGGGGGAGAGCACAACCCACACTAGTGGGGCAACATGTGCAAAATTTAGCGTTTTCCCATACTGCACAAAAATGTGCTGCCTTTAGCAGGCGCACGTGGGTGCCAATAATTCTTAATGACACCGCAACGCATCTAGCAAATGCGCATACATTTATGCCTGCTAAAATGTATGGTACCGTAGCACCATGTGTTGGTGCAACGCAATTTTAAAAATCATGGCAGCACCCTTTTGCGTGTTTCACACAGACAAGCTCATTAAAAAAAATTTGACATATGGGAACATACAAAAAAGTGTGTGCGCTTGGATGCACCTACTGCTGGCTCGAGACCTCAGAATTGTGCGCAATTCTAAAGAGTGCCTTGACTGCAAAAAAAAAAAAAAACTTTGAAAAAACACTGCCTTATAGGAAGGGTAATTTTTACCTGAAATATTGCCAGTTCTTTTATACACACAAATCAATGATTAAAGCTTACTGAGCTCTACTTTGAGAGAACAGAGGATGGGAAGAGCAGAACAATTAAAACTCCCCTACCTTCTCCTCTCTGTGACTTTATTCAACTCTGCTGTATAATTAAACTCATAGATTTCAGCTATAGTGGAGATGCTATAAAGCAGTATCGGATAATTGCAAAGACCATTAATAAACCTTGTAGAAAGATAAAAAGATCCAATTTATTCCCCTGGATTACAAAAGATGGAAAAAATAGATCACTGCAACATGTTTTTATTAAAGAAAAAGAATATTCATCAAAACTAAAAACATACTTTATTATTTCTTGAGTTTTCTGTTAAACAAAATAGTAAAATTATCATGCACAATCGACCAACTTCAGTTACCATTAAAAATATTCATGCGAGCATAGAGATGAAACTGTAATTTCCAAACCACAATTATCAGAAGTGATTTGCTGATGTCAAAAACCCTCTTCCATTTTTACCACTGAGAAAAGCTGATTGCACGGCCACATAAAATCATTTCCTTAAACATCTACTGTACTTTTTTTACACCTCCTCTGTCTATTTTATCATCTTACAGTAATTACTATACAAACAGGTTCTGAAGATACCTAAAGTGATTTTGAAGCCTTAATTACTGTATTTATTGACGTATAACACTCACTTTTTCACCATGAAAATCGGGTGCAAATAGCGTGTGCGTGTTATACGCCAATACTTCAATTTTAGCTGCCTCGGAGGGGACAGGGAGGGGGGCGGGACGAGAGCCATCAGAATACATACAGTTTGAATCTCCTGTTTACTTGGCGGCCTCTGTAATAGGAAGTCCCATCTCCTGGGCCACCATTGGGCCACTGTTCTGTCTATCATAGGAGATTCTTACTGTATCTGTATGTAATCTGTCGGCGCTCATCCCGCTCCCCTCCCAGTCCCCTCTAGGCTGCAGATGGGCATCGATCAGGCTGCACTGATGGCAATGGCGAGGCTGCTGCATTGATGGCAATGGCAAGGCTGCATTGATGTGGACTAATGAGGCTGCATTGATGGCACTTGTGAGGCTGCAGATGGGCATTGATCAGGCTGCATTGATGGCAATGGTGAGGCTGCAGATGGGCACTGACCCTTATTTTGCTTCAAAGTTCCTTATTTAAAATTTAAGTTTTTTTCCTGAAACTTCCCTCTTAAAATGAATGTGCATGTTATACGCCTGTGCGTGTTATACGCCGATAAATACGGTATATTTTTAGCAATTTCTACTACTAAAATATAGATTAAGGGCCCGTTCACACCAGAACACAGTGTGGAAAAACTGAGTTCTGTGCGTGTTTTCCGCACTGTGTTCAAAACGCACTGGGTGCGCGATCTGCTATGAGTGTCAATGTATTCCTAACAAAACCCCATACGCAGATCACAAATCCAGTGCATTTGTGTGCACTGGATTGCATGGTACTGCAGTACCATGCGATCCTGTTGCAGCGCATTAAAAGTAGTGCATGCAGTACTTTTGGTGTTTAAACAATAATTGTGACAGAATCTGCGCTGTGAAAAAAGCTCTAAATGTGACAGAGAGGCTGCTGATACAAAGGTAGTATAGCTAACCTCAAAACATTAATATTAAACAGTACTGTAGCACCAGTATATAACTTGTACAAATAGATGTGCAATATATAGCATATAGTGACATAACTAATACAAAAAATACAAAATTATGTGATTAAAAGCCCAATAGTGTCAAAAAATGAAGTCCCACAGTGTGCTAGGTGAAAAGGAAGAAAGAAAAAATTATTTTTTTTAGTAACATCAATGTTCACGGGTGTATATCCAAAACAGTGTTCAAGTGACCAGTCACCAACATTAAGTGGATTCTATACTCATCAACCAGTGCCCAAGTGACCAATCACCAACATCATGTGAAACTCAGCAGAATAAATGGCTGCCATTACAGCAGTATAAACGCCTGAGTACATATGAAACCCAACAGGGATCAGTGTGACAACTCGCTCCCAGTGGTACCTTCTGGTCTAATCCAGCGATAGATAAATGAAGCTTGCCAAGAGCCCAAAAGGAATGTCTCAAAGTGTAGTAAGCTTATTCATTATACAGGTACAGTGGCATAAAAACAGAGCAATAAATTCAAAGGACTCATGTAAAGCCGCTGCTGACCCAGGGTTGTGCAGCACTGTGACATCAGCAGTGATCAGGTGGTCGAAGAGGAGGCAATTGGTCACTTGGGCACCGGTTGATCTTGTTCTTACACAGACTGATATGCGAGTGTGATGGCAGCCTCTAGTTCTGGTGAGCATTGAATCCTCTTAATGTCGGTGACTGGTCGCTTGAACAATGTTTTGGAAATACATACATAAACATTGATGTTACTGGAACAAGCTTTTCTTGGTCTTACTTTTAACCTAGCATATTGTGGGACTTTATTTTTTTTGTCACTACCATTGGACTTTTAATTACTTATGTATTTTTGTATTAGTCATCATATGTCACTATATGCTATATATTTCACATCTACTGGTACATGTTATATACTAGTGTTACATCACTACATCATTTTGTTACATCATTTAATACTACTTTTGGAGCAATCCAGTGCGATTTCAGCCTATTCAAACGAATAAGCTGAAAATGGCACCGCACTGAATCGCACAGGAACGTGACCTTGTGAGCTCTTTGAATTTACTGTGGTTTTTATGCCACTGTGCCTGTATGGTGAATAAACTTACTACACTAAAAGACATTCCTTTGGGCTCTTGGAGAGCTTCATTTATCCTTAGCTGGTTTACACCAGAAGATACCACTGGTAGTGAGTTGCCACACTGACCCCTGTTGGATTTTATATGTACTCAGGCATTTATGCTGCCATTTATTCTGGTGAGTTTTCTGCCATTTATTCTGGTGAGTTTTGATTTCACGCGATGTTGGCGATTGGTCCCTTGGGCACTGGTTGATCCTGTTCTTACAAAGGCTGACTTGCTGCTGTGATGGCAGCCTCTTGTTCTGGTGAACATTGAATCCACCTAATGTCGGTGACTGGTCACTTGAACACGGTTTTGGATATACATCTGTGAACATTGATGTTACTGAAACAAGCTTTTCTCGGCCTTACTTTTCACCAAGTACACTGTGGGACTTTACTTTGTGTCACTATTGGACTTTAAATTACTCAATTTTGTATTTTTGTACTAGTTATAGTTTTGTATTGTGCTATATATTGCAGATCTATTTATACATATACTGGCTCTACACCACTGTTTAAATAATGCTTTCAGGTCCAGTGCGATTTCAGCCCATTCAAACTAATGAGCTGAATGTGGCCTTCTGGTTCCCCTGGCAGAGTGTACATAGTCAAGGAAATTCCACAGTTGACACACAGTTTTGTTTTCTGTAAAAGATGTTTCAAAGTATTTGTATTAATACAACATGTACGGTGTTATAGAAAACTGTATTACTCTGATATTGAAAGTCCCATGGTAGAAAAAAATGCTATCATAGTTGTAATAGGGATGTTGGCAAGATAGAACTCTATCCAGTGACACTAACAATGTGGCATAATGCCTGCCGGTGACCTCAATGATGGGGCACCATTCTTCTTTCTCCCCCCCCCCCCAAACATAAAAAAAGGGGCAGTATCCCCCCCCCCCCGACATCGATAGGGCACAATTCCTCCCAAAGACACCAACGAAGGCGTGCTATTCCCACCACTGACACCAACAATGGGGCACAACTCCTCCCACTGACACCAATGATAGGGAACACTTCCCCCAAGTGAAACCAACAATGGGGCACATTTCTTCCCAACGACTTCAACGATGGGGCATTATTCCTCCTCCTGACATCACTTATAGGGCATGTTTACTCCCAGTAACACAAATAGGGCACTATTCCTCCCCTAATAACAAAGATGGGCATTTTTTACTACCATTGACAGCAGGACATTTTCTACTACGACTTGCCACAGTCTGGCTCCCCTAAAGTCTGAAGGACAGTAAACTGGCCCTTTGTTTAGAACGTTGGGAGACTCCTGCAGTACAGTAAACCTTTTTCCTACTGCAATATAAGCTGTAATGAACATGCGTGTCAGCTTCTAGTCATACAGAAAACTATATTGCAAACCACTCAGTTATCATATTCCTATAATTAACCATGCTATGAAGTGTAAATACATTTCACTGACCTTTTCTAGCAATGTTAAAAATATGGGCTTGATATTTTAGGCCTTATTCATATGGGTGCTGTGGATTTTTTTTTTTTTTTTTTTGCGTCTCTAGGCTTCAAGTGTTGCGTGCATTCAAGTCTAGTAGGATGTAGCAGCTGCATTGACACAGACGCTTGAACTGATGCAACAGGCATGCGAGTAAGGGCGAGCGGCCGAAAACACACACTTGTCTGCATTTGGAGTTGCTCATCTACATCCCTGTCACATTAAGACCCCTTTCACACATTTTCAGGCATTTTAGCACTAGAAATAGCACCTGAAAACTGCCTCCCATTCATTGTAATGGGTGCTTTCACGTCCGGGTGGTGCGCTTGCGGGACGTTAGAAAAAGTCCTGCAAGCAGCATCTTTGGGAGCGCTGTATACAGTGCTCCCAAATCACCCCTGCCCATTGCAATGAATGGGCAGTGCTTCCGAAGTGCCTGAAAAGCGATTTGGAAGCGCCGCAACACAGAAGTTATTAACCCCTTCTTTGGGGTTAAAAGCGCCCCACTAGTGGCTGAAAAGAAGCGCAAAAGCGCTGCCTAAACAGCAATAAAGAATCGAGCAGCGCTTTACCGCTAACGGCCAGTGCTGTCTGTGTGAAAGCAGCCTAAGGGCACTTTCACACTTGGGCAGTGCAGGAGTTAGCGGTAAACCGCAGATAGTGTTTTAGCGGCAATTTACCGCTGTTATAGTAGCACTTTTTGACCACTGGCGGGCGCTTTTAACCCCCGCTAGAGGCCGAAGAAAGGGTTAAAAGCAAATTGCAGGGCAGGGCGTTTTGGGAGCGGTGTATGCATCGCTCAAAGATACTGCTTGCAGGACTCTTTTTTTTTTCACGTCCTGCAAGCGCACCGCCCCAATGTGAAAGCACTCCCTATGTGATACTGAAAGGAGAGAGACATTGAATAGAGCTGTAGGGCGCCGGACTTTGGCGGTTCCCTATGCTGGCTTGGGAAGTTACTGATGCACATTAATAACAGCTTTGCAGTGTTCACATCCAATCCTTATGCTCAATGTCAAGAATCCTACATGTAAGTGTGATATATTAATAGTTTAATAAATGTCTTACTATGCTAATGAGAAAGGGGTAGAGAAGGAAGCGCCACCTGAGTGTAGTATTAACAAATGATGTTTAATGACACCAGGTAACAACACACTTACAGGATAAAAACATATAAAAGGCTCATCTGTATAGGTATGTGGTCCTTGGTGTTCCCTCTGATCCTGTGGTGGTGACGCTGCAGGATCAGAGGGAACACCGAGGACCACATACATATACAGATGAGCCTTTTATATGTTTTTATCCTGTAAGTGTGTTGTTACCTGTTGTCATTAAACATCATTTGTTAATACTACACTCAGGTGGCGCTTCCTTCTCTACCCCTCTCTCATCCATCACAGAGCCAGCTCTCTGAGGACAGCAGCCGCCCAGCCTACTTTAATCATTACATTACCGGTTACCACTTAACCCTTGAACCTCAAGCCTGTCCCCTATGGACTAAGTTGCTCAGCCCTTTATATCTCCTGTTATATATGGACTTGTGTGTTTGCGCTTACAGTTACCAATACTCTGTTTATGCTAATGAGAATCCCGCGCTACTATTCTTTTGAGCTTACTGGATCTTCCCAGATCTCTATTGGAAGCTGCAGGATCCCCGGTGCATGACTATTGATCTCCATTCGAATCTTGCTGAAATTCCTGAGTCCCGCTGCTGCGTTTATTGACACAGACAGCAGGACTTAGCCCCGCCCCCCACTTGTGTCACTGTACTTGATTGACAGCAGCCAATGGCTCCTGCTGCTATCAATCTATCCAATGAGGACAGAGACAATGGCTTGATCCGCTGGGCTCCTGCACGTCGCTGGAACAGATGGGTTCAGGTACGAAAAAGGGGGGCTCTGAGGGCAGCTGTAGCAAAGAAGGTTTTTCACCTTAATGCATTAAGGTGAAAAACCATGAGACTTTACAACCCATTTAAGCACACTTTATTAAAGCCTTTAAATTTACCATGTAATCCTGACAACACTATTCTTCTCTGACAGTTTTGAAAGACTTATTACCACAGAGATAAGGAAGGAGATAGCATAATCATAAAGTTTGGCACTTCTGTTTGAAAGCATAATAGAAAAAAATGTAAGACTGCTCTATTTCTATTTAAATGCTCATTGGTGACTGGTGCTCTTTTAGGTTACTGTATCACCACCACAGATTCGTTCTAGTACATAAAAAAAGTGGAAGGATAACGATTAGACTCGGTTCACACATATGCGATCCGAGAACCCATGCAAACCGCTGGGAGTGTCAATACAAAGTTACTGACACCCCCAGATTGGTCTCGCATATCACAGTGCGAACCGACCATTCGGACATGAATCATATCGCATGGGTGTGAACAACCATGCAATCCGATTCTGGTGCAGACCAAAAAAAAAAAGGGTCCTGCATGACTTTTGTCCAAATGCAATGCAAATTCAGCCATACAATTTGTATGGCTGAATTTGCATCGCACAGACATTGCATGTGATTTGCACTTCAGTACGGTACGAATCACATGCGATGTTGCACAGCGCACCAGTGTAAACCCAGCCATAAAAGCAGTAGTACAGGGCTCATCCATACCTCTAATGCTAGTGCAGCATTACTAACTAGTTACAGGGAGCACCACTCATCTCGTCCTATTCCATTCTGCAGCTTGAAAAAACTATTTTTGGATAGCAAAATACCTATGTAAACCGAGCAAGCAAGAAATTAAAAACAGATTGGCAGCATTTATATTAACTTCAAAGGTTTGGTATGTGTGTTCGGGTGTTTAGAAACCTGAAGTTTCCAGTTTAAAATGGGCAATTTGGCTAGTCTTGAAGTTGGTAAATTACTGTATTAGAAAAGGACAGACAGCTCTTCATAAGAAAACAAGCGGACCTTTGTTCATTGGACATGACTAATACAAGACTTTATTTATGTATGAACATCTAGACTGGTAATTTGGCAGCTGCAATTTTTGTAATTAAATGTTTGGAAGTTGTATATACATCTTGTAAAGTATACAATACATACACAATGAGCTCTAGGGTATAATCCCAAGTGGTAATAATGAGGTGAGGGACTTCCATCAGGTTTTAGCACTAGGCTGGCAAAGCTACTGTATGACTACGCTTCACCAATAACGGAGAAAAGGAGCAAACACAATCACATGCACTCAGGTTTCCAGTCGTAGAAATGACTTGAGCAATAAGCGCTCAGGAATCCCAGGTGAGATGTATGGACAAGATTTTAATAGCACACAACCTGGAGTACCACAACTCTAGAAAAGATTGGTCCATAACTGAAAATATATATATATATATATATATATATATATATATAGATATAGATATAGATATAGATATAGATATAGATATATATATATAATCATTTTTTTTCTAGAAGCATATTGAACTTTCTTTAATAAAAGTGGGCCAACAAGCCCTTAAATTACAATTTCTGGAGTGAACTATACTCGCTAGTGGGCGCTACACTTGAGCTATACAACCCCAAACTTTACACCATCAATTTAAGAGTTTAAAAAAAACAGTTACATTCCTGGAATGCCGGGATTGCCAACTTTCACATTTGCTTGTGTCCTCAAACTGCCAAACCATCAAATGTCTGGTGTCAGAACTGATCACTTGTGCAGCACCATAGCAGTTACAGAGCAAACAGGAGCAGCTTCCTTAGCAATAAAGGGTAGGAGGGTTTAACCACTTAAAGTGGAGTTCCACCCACTTTTACAACTCTTCAGCATCCCTCACTAAACTGTGCACTGTAAACAAATTGGGTATTTTTTTATTTTTTTTCTCAGCACCTACTGTATATCTGCTGTATTCATTTTTCACTTCTTCCTCCCTGGCCGCGGCCCATCGCATCATTTCCTGTTTGCAATGCCTTCTGGGAAGGGGCGGCAATTTCCTCTGAAACTGCCATTGCTATGGAAACCCGACCTGAAACCTATTACACTGCTTGTGCTGCACTGAGCATGTGGGGCGGCAACTTCCTCTGAAACTGCCGTTGCTATGGAAACCTGAACTGAAACCTATTACACTGCTTGTGCTGCACTGAGCATATGCGAGATCTGCAAGGCTGAGATCCAGGAAGAAATACAGTCTGGCTTCAGATGCCCACTCTTAAGATGGCCACGGCCTGCTGTAAGTTTATAAAATAACAAACTACTGCTATAAACTAACAAAACAGACCTTAGTTTACAGACTAACTTTACTAGAATACATTAAGCTTGTGTATTATAGGGGTATTTTTATTTAAAAAGTATAATTTCGGCCGGAACACCACTTTAACCAGTTGCCGACCGCCGCACGACGATGTACGTCGACAGAGCGGCACGGGCAGGCAAAAGGGCTTACCTGTACGTCCTTGCCTGCCCGCGGGTGGGGGGTCCGATTGGACACCCCCCGGTGCCAGCGGCGGTCGGATCGAGGTCAGGGTCGATCAAAGGTGAGGGGGAGGCCACTCATTCGTGGCCCCCCCCTCGCGATCGCTCCTGGCCAATGACAAGCTTCCTCGGCTTCTGTGAATGTAAACAGAAGCGGAGGAAGTGATGTCATCTCTCCTCGAGCCGCTCTTTTCGTCCGGCGCCGAGGAGAGAAGACATCCAAGTAAGTGCACCAACACTACACTAACAGTAGAACACGCAGGCACACTTGTCACCCCCCTGTCACCCCCCAGTCACCCCCTGATCACCCCCCTGTACCCCCTGTCACTCTGACACCAATAGCAGGTTTTTTTTTCTGATTTATTGCATTGGTGTCAGTTTGTGTCAGTTACAAGTGTTAGGGCAGTTAGGTTAGCCCCCTTTAGGTCTAGGGTACCCCCCTTTAGGTCCAGGGTACCCCCCTAACCCCCCTAATAAAGTTTTAACCCCGTGATCACCCCCCGTCGCCAGTGTCACTAAGCGATCGTTTTTCTGATCGCTGTATTAGTGACACAGGTGACGCTAGTTAGGGAGGTAAGTATATAGGTTTGCTGTCAGTGTTTTATAGCGACAGGGACCCCCATATACTACCTACTAAAGGTTTTAACCCCTTGATTGCCCCCTAGTTAACCCTTTCACCAGCGATCACCATATAATTGTTACAGGTGACGCTGGTTAGTTGGTTTGTTTTTTGTAGTTTATTGTAGTTTATTACAGTTTTAGGGCACCCGCCGTTTATTACCCTATAAAGGTTTAACCCCCTAATTGCCCGGCGGTGATAGAAGTTAAGTTTTTAGGATCAGATAAGGTCTGCGTCGCCCCAGGCAGCGTCAGGTTAGCGCCAGTACCGCTAACACCCACGCACGCAGCATACACCTCCCTTAGTGCTATAGTATCTGAACGGATCGATATCTGATCCGATCAGATCTATACTCCCCAGCAGTTTAGGGTCCCCCAAAAAAACGCAGTGTTAGCAGGATCAGCCCAGATACCTGCTAGCACCTGCGTTTTGCTCCTCGGCCCAGCCCAGCCCAGCCCACCCAAGTGCAGTATCGATCGATAACTGTCACAAAACACTAAGCACACATAACTGTAGCGTTCGCAGAGTCAGGCCTGATCCCTGCGATCGCTAACAGTTTTTTGGTAGCGCTTTGAATCAGTCGCTGACAGTCAGGAGCTTTTTTGCCTGTGAGTCTCACTAGTGTACCCCTAAATTTAGAGCCCAAAATGGCAAATAGAAGGTACACTAGTGAAGAGGCCTACACGTTTCTGAGCATGACAGATAGTGAAGAGGAAGTCACTCATCTGTCAAGTTCAAGCTCAGAATACGAACCTGTAGAGGACAGCGGCTCCATGACAGATAGCTCTGACGACGGAGTTGTGGTCCCTGCTAGGGTCAGGCGTACCAGACCCCGATCTTCTTCTTCTGTCCTTGAAGTGCAAGAACCGCAGGGCTCTCGTATGGAGCAGAGAGGTACTAGTGCCGCTACTCCTTCTGGTGAACTGGCAAGCACCAGCGGCCTAGTACACCCTGGTCGTACATCCAGCACTGCAGTATCACGTGGTGACGTGGCGAGTCCCATAAGTGCAGTTCAAGCTGGCAAGGTGGCAAGCACAACTAGTGTCCCGCTGCCACCAAGAAGACAAAGACAGGCCCGTCGTGCCCATAGTGCCCTTCCTGCTGCATTCGCCAATCTGAATTGGGTACCCACCACTTCTGCAGCACCCGTACTTCCCCCTTTCACTGGCCAACCCGGAATTCAGGTGGAAACAGTTGACTTTACGCCACTGGATTTTTATTCACTGTTTTTCACCGAAGATCTCTATAGATCTATTGTGGACCAAAGCAATTTGTACGCTGGTCAACACATCGCCGCTAATCCCCAGTCCTCCCTTGCCAGAGATTGGAGACCAATTACGGTCTCCGAATTTAAGATCTTTCTGGGCCTTTCCCTCAACATGGGCATAACCAAAAAGAGTGAGTTGCGGTCATATTGGTCCACTGACCCAATTCACCATATGCCCGTGTTCTCTGCTTCAATGGCCAGGGCACGATACGAGCAGATTTTGCGGTTCATGCACTTCAACGACAATGAACTCTGTCGTCCTCGTGGAGACCCTGCATACGATCGGCTCTACAAAATTCGGCCCCTCGTAAACCACTTCAACCAACGTTTTGCAGACTTGTTTACCCCCCATCAAGTTGTCTGCGTTGATGAGTCCCTGATTACGTTTTCTGGCCGCTTGTCCTTCAAACAGTACCTTCCCAGCAAGCGTGCTAGATACGGGATCAATATGTATAAGCTCTGTGACAGGGCCACAGGCTATACATGTAGATTTATGGTTTACGAGGGCAAAGATAGTCACGTAGAGCCGATAAACTGCCCTGACTACATAGGAAGCGCTGGCAAGATAGTGTGGGACTTGGTGTCACCCTTATTCGGAAAGGGGTACCACTTGTACGTGGACAATTATTATACGAGCGTGCCACTTTTTAGTCACTTGTTTGATCAGCAGATTGGAGCATGTGGCACCGTGCGACCTAATCGGCGGGGCTTTCCCCAGCGGCTTGTAGAGTCCCGTCTTAGGCTGGGGGAGAGAGCCTGCTTGAAGTATAATAATTTGCTCGCTATGAAGTGGAGGGATAAGAAGAATGTTTTCGTTCTCACCTCCCTTCATGCAGACACGACGACCCAAATTACTACGGCTACTGGTGTTGTGGAGAAACCCCTCTGTGTCCACGAATACAACCTTAATATGGGAGGGTTGGACCTCAACGACCAGTTGTTGGCGCCGTACCTAATTGCCCGTAAGGCCAGACGCTGGTACAAAAAAGTGTCTGTTTATTTATTTCAATTGGCTTTGCTGAACGCTCATGTGCTATACAGAGCTTCAGGACGGACTGGATCCTTCCTTAAATTCCAGGAAGAGATCGTCAGAGCCCTTCTGTTTCCAGACGGTGCTCCACCTCACCTTCCCAATCCAAATGCAGTAGGCCGGCTGCATGAGAGGCATTTTCCTTATGTCCTCCAGAGTACCCCTACCCAACGAGCCCCCCAAAGAAAATGTCGTGTCTGCAGAAAGCGCGGATTTAGGCGTGACACCCGGTATTATTGTCCCTCCTGTCCTGGCAATCCTGGTCTTTGCATTGGTGAATGTTTTGAACGCTACCATACACTAGTTGAGTATTAGCGTAGGGTACAGCACTGCACAGACTAGGACACACTTCCACAGGGTCTCCCAAGATGCCATCGCATTTTGAGAGACCCAAACCTGGAACCGTTACAGTTTTAAAAGTTACAGTTATAAAAAAAAAAAAAAAAAAAAAAAAAGTAAAAAAAAAAAAATACACAAAAAAAATATAAAATAAAAAAAAACAAAAATAGTTGTTGTTTTATTGTTCTCTCTCTCTATTTTCTCTCTATTTTTCTGCTCTTTTTTACTGTATTCTATTCTGCAATGTTTTATTGTTATGTTTTATCATGTTTGCTTTTCAGGTATGTAATTTTTTTATAGTTTACTGTGTTTTAAACATTTTTTTGTTTTCAGGTACGCCATTCAGCTGCAGCGCGGATTTATTTATCTTGACAGCAACAGCGTTTGCTCCCACGATACATAAAGCCGTGACTCCAGCGCTGTCAGAGGTGATTTCACCACCACAGTTACATACTTCAGCATATATGCCGAAGCATGGGGGCAGAAGTGGGTGGAGGAGCGATTTGCTCCTGCCTTTTGCGGGAGGATGCCCCCATGCTTCGGCATATATATATTTTAGGCACAGGTTGCGTTAAATGTTTTATTTTTTACTATGTTTTTTTTTTGTATTTGCTTTGCAGGTATGGTAAGTATTACTGTTATACTGTAATGTTACTTTGTTTTTTGTTAACCATCATTTGCTTAGCAGGTACGCCATTCAGTTGCAGCGCGGATTTATTTATCTTGACAGCAACAGCATTTGCTCCCACGATACATAAATCCGTGACTCCAGCGCTGTCGGAGGTGATTTCACCACCACAGTTACATACTTCAGCATATATGCCGAAGCGTGGGGGCAGTGGGTGGAGGAGCAATTTGCTCCTGCCTTTTGCGGGAGGATGCCCCCATGCTTCGGCATATATAAATGGTGCATGTATGCCCATCATTAGAAGTGGGTGGATGAAGGGAGGTATTCTAATGGTGGGCATACCCACCGATCAATATCTTTTTTTCGTTCAGCCCACAGGCTGCATGAAAAAAAAGTTTACAATATATGCCCAACAAGGACCAGCAACGTACTGGTATGTTGCTGGACTTTGAGTGGTTATACCAGAATGATGCCTGCAGGTTTAGGTATCATCTTGGCATCATTCTTTTCAGCCAGCGGACGGCTTTCATGTAAAAGCAATCCTAGCGGCTAATTAGCCTCTAGACTGCTTTTACAAGCAGTGGGAGGAAATGCCCCCCCCCCCCCCACCGTCTTCCGTGTTTTTCTCTGGCTCTCCTGTCCCAACAGGGAACCTGAGAATGCAGCCGGTGATTCGGCCAGCTGACCATAGAGCTGATCAGAGACCAGAATGGCTCCAAACATCTCTATGGCCTAAGAATCCGGAAGCTACGAGCATTTCATGACTTAGATTTCGCCGGATGTAAACAGCGCCATTGGGAAATTGGGAAAGCATTTTATCACACCGATCTTGGTGTGGTCAGATGCTTTGAGGGCAGAGGAGAGATCTAGGGTCTAATAGACCCCAACTTTTTTAAAAAAGAGTACCTGTCACTACCTATTGCTATCATAGGGGATATTTACATTCCCTGAGATAACAAAAATGATTGAAAATGAAAAGGACGCAAATTTCGTTTGGGTACAGCATTGCATGACCACGCAATTAGCAGTTAAAGCGACGCAGTGCCAAATTGTAAAATGTGCTCTGGTCAGGAAGGGGTGAATCCTTCCGGGGCTGAAGTGGTTAAGGACCGAGCCTCTGAGATTTGTTGTTTAGAAGTCAAAAACATTTTTTTTTGTTAGAAAATTACTTAGAACCCCCAAACATCATATATATTTTTTTCCAACACCCTAGAGAATAAAATGGCGGTCATTGCAATACTTTGTCACACCGTATTTGAGCAGCAGTCTTACAAGCGCACTTTTTTTTGGAAAAAATACACTTTTTGATTTAAAAAATAAGAAAAAAACAGTAAATTTAGCCCAGTTTTTTTTTTTTATATTGTGAAAGATGATATTACGCCGAGTAAATTTATACCCAACATGTCACGCTTCAAAAATGTGCCCGCTCGTGGAATGGCGACAAACTTTTACCCTTAAAAATCTCCATAGGCGACGTTTAAAAAATTCTACAGGTTGCATGTTTTGCGTTACAGAGGAGGGATAGGGCTAGAATTATTGCTCTAGCTGCAACAATCGCGGCGATACCTCACATGTGTGGTTTGAACACCATTTTCTTACGCGGGCGCTACTCTCGCACACGTTCGCTTCTGCACACAAGCTTGGCGAAACGGAGCAAGTTTAACATTTTTTTTTTCTTATTTTACCTTTTTTTTATTTTTACACTGTTCTTTAAAAAAAAAATAAAAAATGGTGTCACTTTTATTCCTATTTCAAGGGAATGTAAACATCCCTTGTAATGATAAAAAAATCATGACAGGACCTCTCATATTTACACTAAAATGCAATAAAAAAAAAAAAAAATGTTGTCATTTAAAAAAATAAAAAAATGGCCCTTTAAGAGCTATGGGCGAAAGTGACGTTTTGACGTCGCTTCCGCCCTACAATGATATGGAGACAGGTAGGGGCCATCTTCCCCGCACTCGTCTCCATGTTAGGCTAGGGAAAGGATCCGATCGCCTCCGCCACTGCCGACGGCTCCGGTAAGCAGCGGAGGGCACCGGAGCGCGGCGGGAGGGGGCCCAACTCCCGCAGCCGAAAAAAGTGATCTCACGGCAAATCCACCGCAGAGACCACTTTTATCTTGAAGCGGACCGCCCGCTGAAGAAGAGGATACCGGGGTTATGGCAGCTAGCTGCTGCCATAATGATACTCCTCTTCAAAGTACCACGTATAAAGACGGTGGGTGGTCCGGAAGTGGTCAATTCTGCTTTAAGGCTGTTAGCAGATCGGCCTCTACAGACCCAGCAGTGCCTAAAAATGGAGAGCAACTGAGCATTCGCAGAGCAGGGTGAGACAGTGTATTACTGGATTTTACTCATAGAAGCGCCTCCTCCGCTCAGAAACTGGAACTGACGTCATCCCCTTGTCCTCAACGTTCACAGACTCTACGAGCAGAGCAGCCAGTGCCGGAATCCACCTGCACAGCAGCCAGCCTCGATACAGAGACACAGGGGATCACCCCCCCGGGCACCACCCAGGAACTGCTGAGCTGGACTTGCAATTTCACTTATCCTTGTGAGCTGCTGATTTTTTATGATAAGGCCTCTTGCACTTGATACAGTACTCCTATTTGAGCATTTACTTTTTCAGATTTTTTTTTTTTTTTTTTTTATGTATTTTCACGAATAAGAGTTCGTGCAAATTTGCGCGCATGCGGAAGCTTGTTCTCGGATTGACAATGCCAATGGACAAATCTATGCGCGAACGAGGTGTAAATTACTGACCAAAAATGCAGATTTTTCTATATTTTTTTTTTTACTGAAGAATACACGGCGCTTGTTTACACGCCTGTGTGCATAGGCACATTACAATTAATAGGCTGTATTTCAGCATAGTAAAGAAATAAGCTGCAGTGTGCAAGAGACCTTAAAGTGTTTTTTACCTACTACACTTAGAAGCGCTGTTCTCCTTCTCCCTTATTACTGGATTTAAACAGTATGGATACTTATTTTAATGTTTTACACAGCTATACCTGCAAAAGGGGCCAGTCTGAAGTGACCTAGCAGGACTTAATTTTCTGACTAAAGTTTCACTTTAACCACTTGCCTACTGGGCACTTTTACCCCTTTCCTGCCAAGACTGTCACACTTTGAATGACAACTGCGCGGTCATGCAACACTGTACCCATATGAAGTTTTTATAATTTTTTCATGCAAATAGAGCTGTCTTTTGGCAGGATTTAACCACTTCAATACTTTCACCCCACTCCTTCCTAGACCAAATTTCAGCTTTCAGCGCTGTCACACTTTGGAAGAGAATTGCCCTGTCATGTAACACTGTACCCATATGACATTGTTATTTTTTTCACAGAAATAGAGCTTTCTTTTGGTGGTATTTTGGGACAGGGGTATCAGTGGCGCTTGGTATACTGTTTGTGGGGTGATCTGTAACAGCTCGCTGTGTAAAATCATTCTTACACAGAGAGCTGTCACAGATCTGCAGATTCCTCCTCCCCCCCCCCCCTGCAATGAGCTCTCACTGAGCTTGGCATGGAGAACTGTCACAGGGACACGCGTCTGTTTACATAGCGACAGCTGTGATTGGACACAGCTGTCACGTGATCGGGAGGGCCAATCACAGCGCCCATATCCTGATCTCTGCTCAGCTGAATTCTGTGATCATAATGATCACAGGATCGAGTTCTGAGGGACGTTCCTGAATGTCCACTCAAAACAAGGAAAGGACCAACCAGCCGTTTAAGTGCAGTGGTCGGGTGGGAGGTGGTTAATCACCGCTAGGTTTTTTATTTTTTGCTAAATAAAAACGAAAAAAAGACCCTAAAAAAACAAAAACAAAAAAAGTCATAGATTAATAAATTTTTCATACAGGTCATTTTTCTCCGTCACTGATGTGCAACGATGAGGCGACACTGGTGGGCACCGTTGGGACTGCACTGATCAACAGGACACTGATAATCAGTGCTCTTATTATCAGTGTAGATGTCCCTTTTACACAAGCCGGTTATAGTCTCTCCTCACAGTGTCAGTGTGAGGAAAGGAATGCCAATAACCAGCTTGTGTTTACATCGGCATTAGCTGTGATTAGACACAGCTGATCACATAGTAAAGAGCTGCTGATTGGCTCTATACCCTGATCACAGAGCAGGCCGCAGTGGGGGCGATCATGGGAGGACCTCATAACACCCTCCCAGAACTGGCTGGTTGCGCTGTAGCTGTCATTCAGCTATAGCGCAGTTGGCAAGTGGTTAAAGTGGTTGTAAACCTCAGACAAACACATGAACAAAGCATATCCCTCTATAGTGTGTACGTGTCTATCCAGAGCACCAAGTGTAATTTCTGTTTGCTGCCTTTTTCCTCTGCTATCAGCTTGAATCACTTCTGACAAGTTTTCCTGACACCTAGAGAAAAAAAGTGACAGGGAGGGAGATTCAGTCTACAGCCTCAGCTTTATCCCTGTGTTCTTCGTGAAGTGGGTGTGTCCCATCTCTCCAATCAGCTCTCGGAGCTCTGAAGAGTGCAACTTGAGCTCTATGCCCTTTCTGTCTTTCTGACAGCTCAGACAAGCTTTAAAAATTCTGGACTTTGAACATATGTAGAGAAGGGAAGACTTCACAAAAGACAGATTCAATGTATGTAGGAGGATTGGTTTCACCTCTGTATCACCTGAGGCCAGTCATTTCACTGGGTATATGTAAGCGTTTACCACTTTAGGGATAACCTTTAATAGTATAAAATCAGTATTACACTGACATACATATAAAATGGCAGGTATAACAAGCCTAGGAAAAGATGACATCTCTGATCCGAGTTGGTCGACAGTGGAGCGGTGTGCACCTCCGATAGACCAAAGCAGAGGACCCACCTGAAGGTGACACACAGTAGCACCTTTGCAGCTCGGCAGTAAATCTCTGAATTCACCTTTGAAAATTGGTGGTTGCTAAGCAAGGTGTTTTGCTGGTTCCACCCCACTTGTCATACTTAGGGGTACAACAGGCATATACCGCTCCATAATCACTTTGAAACATTTCCTCCAACTTGCTTTTGTATTTCTGAGCCAGAAGGCGGGGTATAGGGCAAGGGTACTTGTGATGTCTGCAATCAACTATGCTAAACTAGCACCCTGCCAGCCCCTCAGACCAGCCATAATCTGCCAGCATTTCAAAAAGGAGCACAGAGGCCCAGTGAGGGTGTATATAATGAAAATAGAAAGGCTTTATTAAAGCTGTATTTAGCATGTTGATGGTAGGGTGGGAGGAGTAGGGAAGGCAAAATATAAGCAGATTAAACTTTAGCTATAAAGACACTGAAATCAAGTCAAATTAAAGTATTTTTAATAGTTGCATTTAAAAATACATGCATTTTTAAAATATATAAACTGCACTAAGATAAAAAGCTGCTAGAAGGTATAAAGTGATACTTCAAGAAAACACTTAACCATCGCCCAACTATCCAGATGGGAATTCTAGCAAGCCCTTAATCAATGTGCTATTCATAAAAGGTCAGCACTTCTAAATCTGCTGACATTTTGCTTGAGATGTGTAAAACTTAAAACTAGTGATAAACAAAAATTCACATATTCATATAAAATCAGGAGATAAAATGTACATGTGCTCAACCAAGCTGGTCATGGACAGGCAGACATATTACAACCCCAATTCCAAAAAAGTCGAGACGCTGTGTAAAATCTACATAAAAATAGAATGTAATGATTTGCAAGTCAAACCTGGGTGTCCTCATCAACATATACAAACAAGATATTTGGGGGGCACACCCTAAAAGATGCATTAAAGCTGGTGCAGCCATAAGACCATACAGCAGAGCAAAATATTACAGCGCACACATGCAAAAAAGACATTTAACTCCAGCAGGGCTAATTTAAAACACCTAGACAATTTAAAAAAAATATTATCAAAAAAATATGGGGATTTGGTCACACCATATTAATATATGGTGCTAAGCCCACTTACTGCTTGTGTCATGGGTGGAGACCTCAAAGTTCTCCCATATAGAAGAGTGTATTGCTCCCATGGTTCAGAGAAGCAGGATCTCCCAATCCATGGATAGTGTAGGACCCACTAATCATGGGGTACTTTGACGCAGTAAGTGGGCTTAGCACCATATAGTAATATTTTGTGACCAAATCCCCATTTTTTTTGATAATATTTTTTTTTAATTGTCTAGGTGTTTTAAACTAGCCCTGCTGTAGGTAAATGTCTTTTTTGCATGTGTGCGCTGTAATATTTTGCACATCAACATATAAACGCAAGAAGCCCAGCCGGTAAAAAAAATCCCTAAAGTCTACCATACATGGATCAAAATTTGGCCAGGTCCTCTATGGATTGCCAGATGTTAATGGCCATGTGACCACTGACCGCCAGCATCCGATCCACCAAAAACAGATGGATAGGTTCCATTGTCCATCTGTCTGGGGATCAGATGACAGCCAGATGAAAAAAAGACAGGCATTCTGTTTACATCCGACCGCCCATGGTGGAAAGCGGGCTGTGTCCTTGTCTTCTCTGCATCAGCGGAGCGGACACGGACCTGTCATCCGCCTTCTCAGCGGGGATCGGCGGAGATGTCCCTTTGCGGAGCAGGCAAATCTGTTGGCCGAGTCCACCAGTGGAAAAGGGAAAAGAACCTTAAGGCCCAATTCACACGGGCACTCTGAACTGGTCCGCCTGTCAGTTTTTAAGGCGGACCTGGTCAGGTACTCCATACACCTCTATGGAGTGGCGGATGTCAGCGGTGACATGTCTGCTGACATCCACCAGTATCCCCTCTGATCCTGTCTGTGAAATCCAGACGGATGGGAACCCTATTTTACATACATCTGTAGAATCGTATCAGATGAAAGACAGACAGGCGGTCCGTTTTCATTCGATCTCCATAGAGGAGAGCGGGGCTCTGACAAGTCTGTCTCTGCACAGTGAGCGGAGACGGACCTGTCATCCGCCTGCTCAGCGGGGATCAGCGGATCGATGCCTGCTAAGCAAAGTGGAGCCCGTACACGGACAAGCCAGTGTGAAAGAACCCAAAACCTCATGCCAATTGTTATGTTAGTAGACCTGCTGGGTTTGAAACAGTTTTGAAATACTCGCCTACCCTGGAGAAAATGCTGCTTCATGATCTCTTCAATCACATCATGAAAACCCAAGATGGTCAATTTATCACTGTGGAAGGAAAAGGTCAGCCAATTTTAATGGCCTAACCCCTTTGGCAGAGATTACAGGACCATTTACACAGTAAATGCAGCACCAAAGCAGGCCTGCAGTAGCATTTACTCCAAGACCGATTCAGCCCTTCTTTTAACCATTATCTACCCCCGGCAAGACTGATTAGCTTTATATACAATTTTAATACGTGTTCAATTCAAGGCTCATTTTTTTTTTAGAAATTAACTTCTCTTATTTGTGTTACTGTTTACCTCTTTTGTACTGTACGCTCCCTTTGTTCTCATCTATATAATCAATGGGATATTGGTTGCTGCACTTTATACCATTAGCACTAAAAGTAATTAATTAAACATTCGGTGTATTCCCAATATGGTTTTTAAAACACAGTAAATCACTTGGGTCATTTGGAAATTAAACGCGTATTTCTATCCAATGGTGATCTGCATTATCAAGCTGTTTGTTTTGAGGTCATGCAATACTACTGAAAGACATAGCTTGTTACATTCTAATAAAATTACAAATTAGGGTTTCTTACCATTACCACCGTATTGTTTTCTCCCGTGTCTAATACAGCAGTACCAGGAACATAGCTGGACTTACTCAACAGCTATGTCAAGGCTTGTGAGTCAATCAATAATTCATGCACTGCCTAGATGTGTATTTGATCGCCTGTGCTCCAAACACCTGTATGTTTTCATCAAACATTCTGACTCTGGTTCGATGGCTACTGACTATCTGAATCCCGCTTTACGGCTTGAAATCAGAAATGCACTGCAAGACCCTCTGGCACAGCCTATGTATATTTCATGCTCAGCAAACAAGAAATGAGAGATGACTGTGGACGTATCTCGAAAGTTATTTTGATAAAAATTACAATGATCGATTTCTAATTATAGTTCTCATTTATTTTTAGAACGTTAACTCTGTAGAAATTCATTTTCTAGAAAACCTTTAATACTGTAGAAAACTGCGCAGTCCCATAGGAACCGTTTCTGTGCACACTAGAATGTAATAAAAAAAAAAAAAAAATGAACCACTTTAATATTACTGTTTACCATTGGTTAAAAATGAACAAGAACAACTCACATTTAAACAACTACAACAAAATAAATAGCTCAGCAGTTTGCAGCTTGGCAAACACCACAATACAAGTTGGGCAAAGACTATAAAAAGGTATAGGTACATTTATAATGGTTCCAAGTTCTTAGAGTAATAGTTTATATTATTCCAAAGCAAAATAAGCTGGCACAAAAGATCCACAATGTGGTTTATTGTAACAGAAGACTAAAAAACAGCCTGGCAGGGACACAAACATCTTTCAGATGTTGAAGGTCTTACCTATAGCCATTTTTTTTTTTTTTTCGTAAAATAGTCTGTGTTTTGGTGATATTTTTAGGTTGCCGGAAAAGCAGCATTATTTTCAGGCTCCCACCCATGCTACCCATGAAACAAAAACCTAATCTTCAAAAAGGAGCCGATTTACCACCTCATCTCCAGCAGACTTCATGTGCACAGAACAAGCTTGGGCTTCTGGTCCCATGACACACAAGTGCAGCTTTTCAGTTTTCTTAACAAGGAAAGGTACTTCAGCACAACTGTTAAAGCGGGGTCCACCTATCTATCGTTTTTTTTTTTTTGGAGTTCATTCACAAACTTTTCTTCTCATGATTATCTACTCACATGTTCTGTGTAATAAGTCCACCTGTGTCCGATTTCGTTGTAAAGAATAACTTATAAAATTCACTGAAGGCGGTTTCCATCTTCATTGTGGGCATTTGAAGCCCACAAGCATGTATTTCCTGGATGCGGTGAATGCTGTGCTCCCAGCATTCACCGAGATGTTGTGATGATGCTGTTGCACAATGCATGCTGGGAAGCCTGAGACTAGCTCCCAGGGGACTGTGGGAGGTCTGGGAGAGGATAGAAACACGCCTACTCCCATGGGAGGAAAACCAGGAAGCGCTAAGAAGATTAGAAAAAAAAAAAAAAGGTAATTACGGCAATTTAAATTTTTTTACACAGCATGTCAGCATCTAGGCAAGGAAGAGAATGCATAGAGATAATGTTCAAAATTTGGGTGGAACCCCGCTTTAACATGGCTTTAGGTTAAAATTCTAGTATGGGTCTCCTTTAAGGCTAGGTGCTCATCTGGGCATGTGCCTTTTGTGCGTTTTTTTGGTGCGCATTTTTTAAAACCTTTTCATGCTTCATGAATTTTTTTGTAATAGGAGGAAATATAAAAAAACCTGCCAAAAAAAAAAAAAAAACACATGTGCTCACTCCCATTGAAGACTATGGTCCAAAAACGCACCTTGCTGCATGAAGAAGGTGCCTGCACTGATTCCCAAAAACTCACTGCATGAAACTTAATAGATGTGAACTGGCCCCTTAGAACACAGATTGCTGTTGTTCCTGCTCTTCAGCAAATGCACAAAAGACACAGCTGTAAACTTAGCCCAGTGTTTCTCAACTCCAGTCCTCAAGGCTCCCCAATAGGTCATGTTTTTAGGATTTCTCTCAGATGAAATGGCTGTGGTAATTACTAAGGCAGTAAAACTGATCAAATCACCTGTGCAAAATAATGGAGAGCCCAAAAACATGACCTGTTGGGGCACCTTAAGGACTGGAGTTGAGAAACACTGACCTAGCCTAAAGTTTAGTAAGCCAAGATTTAGTATTGGAAGGGATAGATCACTTCTATCAAGTGACAATTATTCCATTCAATAAAGACTTTGTCATCTCTGGTTGGTTACAATATGGAACACCAGCTGTGAATAACCTATACATGGAGGTGAAACATTCATTTTAGCCAGTATTTAACAGTCAAGCATGATCTAAAAGCTCATCTGACTATGACTAGTATCTAGGAAAAAAAAGTTACTCATTGTTTTTCCAAACAATCACACATTCAGCATTACAATCCAAGAACTTTTTTTCCATACTGCAGTCTAAGCACCACTGAATTAAAAAAAAAAAAAAACCATCAAGCAATTTGGGAAAGATATTCAATCAATGGATAGGGGCATCTTTGCTGTAAATAAATAATTAGTTAATGGGCCATTTACACCACAGCGCTGCAGTAGGGCGCCTTAAAGCCATTCATTCATTCTAAATTACACCCCAGCATGCTTGAAGCCACTTGCTAACATTGCATGTTTACTACCCTGTAACCTGTGATTTGTGTATTATCTGTCTGTACCTGTAGTGACATCAACCATTGTTAACATGTACAAAATAGATTTCAAAGTACATTATTTAGGCCTCATTCACATAGGTGTACTTCAGCATTCACCCGTGCTAGGGCATAGTTTGGATGTTCCGTGCTTCCTCATGCAGGTAGTCCCATTCAAATCAATTGGGGTGGGCGGGTGCGGTTGCACAGCCCCAAACGCAGAGAGTGCATTCATGGCCATGCACAATTGGGAGCAGTGGCTGTGTCCAAAACTGACATGGTAGCGGCTGCCTGGAATGCATGCAACACCTGTGCATCTTCGCGTGAGCAAACACGGTCCTCATACGGGTCAGGTTATACACTGTAGTACACCCGTGTAAACAAGGCCTTTAAAAAGGAAGCTCTTTTTAACTCATCAAGTAGTAATAAAGCTAATCATATGGATTTTGGAGTTGCCGGCTGTACCTTTACTGAGGCCTGAAAGGAAACCTGTTAGACACTGAACAGTTAGACACTGAACAAGTAAAGCTGTCTATAAACTAGTAGAATACTTTGAAATGTTTTGTTTTAGTAACTTTTGTAGGTGCCTCCCCTGTTTTCAGGAAGATTGTTCTGGAAGAGAGGTTGGACCTGAGGTTTGAGTGGCAGGCAGCTCATGTGAGAAGCTCTGACCAATTACCCTTTGGTATTGGCAGGCCTCCCATATAAGCTGAGGTCACAGGCTGTCAGGGAGGATTCTGGGTGCACAGGAAGAAAGCATGGAGTGTTAGGAAGTTACCGTGGGGGCGCGCCGGAGGGATGGAGAAGCTGCTAGGAAGTATTCCTGGTTGAAGATCTTCACCAATTATTGGATGTCAAGCTGCTGTGACCGGGGAACACAGGACTTGTACACAGATGAAGGTTGGTGAAGAGAAGTAGCAGTAAAAACTCAGGAGGAAAGTTGCAGAGTTAAAGTCAAGCTGCTGTGACCGGGGAACACAGGACTTGTACTTTGAAGGAGGTCAGTGCTGAAGAATTATAAGAGGACCTTTGAGAGTAGTGAGAAATGCTGTGGTCGGGGAATGCAGTGTTTGCAATCTTGGACTGGCTGGTTGCAGTAGTCCATCTATTACCACATGTCAGACCAACGGGGGGAGGTTCCGTGTATCTTTGGTCTGGTGAAGCATGTTGGTAATAACTTCCAAAAGTCTGTGTGGCTATCAAATTCTCTAGGCCACCAGGGAGAGGTAGTGTGTGCCTCTGTCTTATTGAGTTGTCCCAGTCACACTATTCCAAAAGATTTTAAGGTACCTCTATCAAGCTGAGGATTATTCAGACTGATTCTCGTTTGAAGTACTGGAAGTAAAATGGCATTAATCTAACAGTTTTGCAGTGGAAGCTTGTGCAGGAGTTGGTGCAGAGGAGAAGGAGCAACAGTCTGCAGAGGAAATAGACTGTAAATGTTAGAGGTGCATCAGATTCAAGGTCAAAGTTGCTGATTCATGTATTACCAAAGTGATGACAATACACCAAGTACCATGGGCATCCCATATCTTCCCTTATCCCAAGCAAGTTGTATTCCGCAATAAACGTAAGAAAACTACGCAAATGACTGCTCACTGTCTTAAATGATAGATGGGGGGGTCTGGCAGCAGGGTGATTAGCAGATTGCTAGTAAATAAACCACTATAATTATTATATATATAAAAATATATTTGGGGGTTCTAAGTAATTTTCTAGCAAAAAATACAGATTTTAACTTGTGTCAGGAACCATGAATCAGACAGACAGAAAATGCAGTAACAAAAATATTAAAAAATTTTAAAAAATTTTAAAAAATTAAAAAAGGACATCTTTTACTATAGTGGTAAAAATGGTGCAATTTGTAAAAACGTAGTCAAAACATAGCCAGGGTTCGGTAATCATAGCGGGGTAGTCAGTGCAAGCCAGTAAATCAGGAAGCCAGAGATCAGCATAGTTGGGGAAAGCAAACAGGATCAGGAACCAGAAGGGATGTCAGCCAGGCAAGGGGCTGGCTGATGAGCAGGAAATGATCACCAGGTAAGGCACTGTTGAACGATGAGTGCTGGCAATTAACCGACAGATGAGCACTGAGAAGTGAGGGCTGAGAAGTGAGGGCTGAGCCCAGCCCTGACAGTAAGCAACAAGTGAAAAAAAAAAAAAGGTTTAGTCTTTAAGTGGTTAAACTGACCTTATTTACAGACAGAAGTGCATTCGTTCATTTGATCTAAAATAACCGAGAGGTGCATTGCTTCGCTTTATCACGGTTATTAAATATTTGCCGGCTGAGTTTTTTTTTTTTTCCCCTTTTGACAGCTACCTCCTTATGCACAGGATCTAGTGCCATGGAAGACCACACAGATAATATAAAATAACCAGGTTCTTAAAACCAGCTCTCAAAGTATGCAGAACTGGAAAAGGTAAACATCTGCCAATGTTAGCCAGCTTAAAACTACCAAAAGGAGCTAAAGTTCACACTCTGTGCAGCTTTGTAAAATGATTACTTTTATTGTTTTACCTGTAGGCCATTTGGGTCCTCCCAAAAGCCTGTTTAAAAATCTCCTAGTTAGTTAGATAGTTAGAAACCTCCTAATCCTGACTTGTTGCTAGGACGTGAAAACCACTGGATGTCAATTCCCAACATTGCAGGAGTGAAAACCTATAGTTTTCAAGTCTTAGCAACACGGCAAGATGTGGGGGTTGCTAAATAGTTTAGTCAGGCGTCTGAGGGGACCCAAATGGCCTGCAAGTAATTTTCTAGCAAAAAATGCAGATATTACCACGCATGTGAAAAACTACTACACTGCCCAGGATGTGAGTGAGCTAGACATTTTTAAAATATTATGAATGGCCAACCTGGAAAAAATAAGATGACCCTAACCATTTGAAGACTTTATGCTGCTGGACCCAAATGTAGCAATAAACAAAATTAGAGGTAGATTTATGCTACAAGAGAACCCACATGCAATATCTTCCATGAGATGTTTGTGGGGTGCAAAATGGGATATATAGTGGTGATTATAGCACAGAAACCTAGGGTTGCTACATCAGGACTAAGGAAATGTGTGCATAATTCTGGAGTCAGTCAGTCAAATCGTAAATGACCTTAGGGAAAAATTGTTTCCACTAACAATACAAAAGGCCCAAAAATAGAACACCTGGGCTACGTGGCTCCTAATAGGTGTTCTGCATGATTTGGGTGTGTAGAATAGTTACCATAACCAAGAAAAATCTCCACACCCAATGCTGCTATTGGCATCAAACTACGCTCCTTTAACTTAGTTATGAATGGAGATAAGGGGGTAAAAACTATTGGGTTGAGACACTAAATGCAACAGGTCAGAGAACAAACACCACATTAGGTTTGATATAGTAAAACTGGAGAGTGCAAAATATGGTGCAGCCAGTCAACAAATCAGTTTCCAGTTATTTTTTTGTCAACTCTTAATTGATCAAGCTAAAGTTAGAAGCCGATTAGCTACCATGAACATTTGCACCAGATTTTGCACCCTCCAGTTTTAGCAAATCAACCTCACTATCATGACTGACCACAAAACTGCAAATGCAAAAAGTTTTATTCTGCATTTAGCACATTTCATGTTATACATTTCACACAGGTTGGACTTGATGAACTTTTTTTTTTTTTTTTTGATGCGTCTTTTTTCAACCTCAGCTACTATGTAACATTCTCAGACCCATTTCCACAAGTTCAGGGTTCATACTAGGTTGGAGCATTTCCTGTGTAAACGGACATCTGTGAACCAGTCTGATTAGTGAAAAAGTAAAACTACAAAAAAAAAAAAATATATATATATATATATATATATAAAAGCCACATCACTGCATATGAAACCCTTTTTGATGCATCTAGGGATGATCTGTCAGATCCTGGAAAGCAGGACTTTTCAGTATGCAGTCAGATATGCTATTATGTATATTTGGCTTTGCCCTGAAATGGCAGGGTTAGACCCCTTTCATACGTGTCCGCATTCGGGCTCCGTCGATCCCCGCTGAGCAGGCAGATGACAGGTCTGTCTCTGAACACTGTGCAGCGACTGACCTATCAGAGCGGCGCTCTCCTCTATGGGGGATCGGATGAAGACGGACCGTAGAGTCCGTTTTCATCCGATCCGCAGACGGATGTAAAAGTAGGGTTTTCCTCCGTCATCAGAAATGGAGCCTAGCATAGACTGAGGTCATCGGATGTTCATCCGCTGACATGCGCTATCCCATAGGGATACATGTATGTCTGTTTTTCATCCGAAAACGGATGGATGAAAAACATAGGGTCCGCCCATGTGAAAGGGGCCTAACCCTTTTTATTGCACACATCAAAATACAAAAGAAAACTCTGTTTAGCTTGACAGTAAAGCATAAGTAAATCCACAGCTGAGCATGTTGAAAAGATATACTGTCTGCATTTCACCCAGTCTATTTATGAATGACCCAAAGCAATTTATTTCATGATTCAATATAAATATACATGCTAAACCCAAAACTGGTACAACAGAAACACATTTACAAAAACACAAAAAAACAAAAACAAAAGCAACAAAACAAAAATTTGTAAAAAACAAAACTCATACACACAGTAGATAAATACTACAGGTTTCATTTTCAAAGAGATTTAAATGTTGACAACTCAAAAACATTTACATTTCTTCTCTAAAGGAAATAAAAAACACATGAATGTTGTGTCATTTACAGTAGGGTTCACAAACGTATTAAATCATTTAATATGCATTACGCCTGACCTAATTATCTCCTTAGCTAAACAGCTCATTCTCTCTGAATGTTAAAAGTTTCCTACATATTTTATAACCACATTTTTAGATATATGTTAATATATACAAACACTCAGCTTATTACCAGCTACATCAGAGATGACTGAGACCTGAGCTCCCTATTTGTGTTTAAAAACAGCTTCTCAGACCTCAATGAGTCCTACAAAAGGCACATATAAAAAGTCTGTTTATAAAGCAGGCAAGCAAGTGCACGGTTATATATTCCTCTGTATTAAAATCAATGAGCCTGCACAGCTGGGAGAAAGCAGCAAAGACCAAAAGGGGTTAACAAGAAAAAAAAGGAAGCAAGCATTGAAGAACCGCAGTATGATAACACTGACCAATACAGTCATTCTTTCATATCACAAGCAGGTTTCAAATGCACAAGAACACTGAGATTACATACTTTTGAGAGCTCCTACCTTTGTGTGCTGTGGCTGCCCTGCGCCTTGAAGGTGAGACCAGTTCTTTCACAATCTGCAAAACCTGAATCATCTCTAGTTAGCAAGAAAAGAAGCCAGCTGCTCTTCATACATAAAGCCAACAGGTTTCATTGCTGGAGCTCATTGTATCCTGCCTCTGTGAGCTCAAGTAACGCAGAAAAGAAAGATCATACCTTCTCAAATATGCGTCCCTAAATTCTTTTGAAGGCTTAAAGGCAACCTTCAGGAGAGCAGCTCATGCAATACATGAGTAGACTCAGGATCAAGCAAAGCTGCTACTTACAGTCAAGTAATGTTTAAAAGCCAATCAATTTGATAAAAATCTTCTAAAGCAAATTAGTAACACAGATTTAAATACGAATGAACTAATGAGAAACTAAACCAGCACAAAAAAGCAGCACTGGTAAAATTGACAATGAGGTGTTGAAATATACAAACAGCTTTAACATCTACTACCAGGAGAATCCCATGCTGTGTCGTGCCTTCAGCTCTGTGAAGTCCCTCAGCACTACCATAGTGTTCTACCTCTGACATGCTCCTACTTGACCTGACAGGCTGCCTCAGATACCAATCAGAACAAAGAGAAACCAAAACATTTGTCCCCACACTTAAATCCGGAGTTTAATAGTCTCACCAGAGACCACAGTGTGTTGTACTTTTAAAGAAAATGTAATCTTAAGATATTTGGAAGAGTGCACTTTTTTCCTGACCACAACAGAAGTAGCCTTTTCGTGGTGCAATTCACAACTCACAGGAATGAGCTCCCTCTTAAACCTGTCATCTCACATGCTTAATTTAATCCAAAATGGCCCTTCAAAGACATTTTAGTACCACAACTTCCCCAAAAAGCCCATTAAAAAAAAAAAAAAAAAAAAAAAAGAGCACATGAACAGAATGATCATAAGGGAAAATGTGATTTTTGTGCTCGCCGTAAAATCCCTGAGTTCAATTCATTGATGATAGGTTTTACAGCACCACCTAGGTTAGGACACTAGGCAGAAAAGAACACAGCGCCACCAACGGGCAGCCCTAGCTGGTATAAAACCCCTCTCTTCTATAGACAAGCCAGTTAGTCGCAAAGCAGTGTAAGAAGATATAACTCAGAGGGGTGGGGGTGCTGTGTCCATCAACAAACTAAGAGAAAGGGATTTTCCACGGAGTATGTTCATTGTTGGAAACAGCTCTTCTACTCTTTGATGATAAGCATGTCCCAAAGCAGTGCCCCAACGAGAGGTGGGCAAATAAAACAACTGGTGCAATCAGACAAACATGCTAACAACCCAAACCATCCCCAAGGGTCAACAAGGAACCTTAAAAAGAGAAGTAAAGGTTGTTTTATTTTTTAGGAATCATACTTACCTAGGTGAATGAAGCATCAGTCCGATGCTGCACCTGTCCCCAGATGTCTCTGGGCCGAGAACCGAGTGATTGAACACTGCCGATCGCTCGGTTTTCGGAGCTCCTCGAGCAGAGAGCAGTAGACTGTCAGTCTCCTCGCTCATTGGAGCACTGGGCTGTGGAGGGGGCGGGGGTGGCCGGCTCAGGCTCTCAGAGACTCTCGCTGAGAGGCTGAGCTGGGTGTCGGTCCAGGCACCTGGCGGATCCAGACTTCATTGTCGCAAAGACGCATGCCTGGACTAATTTCTGTGGTGTCAGCAGAGAACAGACTTCAGCCCGCTCTCTGCTAAAAACGAGTCACAGAAGTGTAAGACGAACTGCACTCCTGTGATCCATAGAAGTCCAGCCAAACAAGCTTTGGCTGGACTTCTCCTTTAAAGTGTTACTAAATCCACAACAGAAAAATAATTCTGTATATGCAGTAAAGCATGCTTGTTATACTCACTGTGAAACATAAGGGGTTAATCCTGCGCATTTGCTCAGTTTGGTGTGTATTGCTAGAGAGTTTTTTTTTTTTTTTCTTGGTAGGGTGCATGTAATCAGCACAGGGCCAATCAGCACTGTCCAGACAGAAGGTCAGTGGTCCTGCAGTCTCATAGGACAATCAAAAACATTGAACTCGACAACCCCCTGTCTCTTAATACCTGGCTTTCAATATTAAGTGTTGCATTCCCTGAGTAAAACAATTTGTTGGTGTCAAGGATGGCCTCACATAGGAGTTGGAAGATTGGGGCCCTATTCTGCTTAGATTTGAAACGATTGGTCTCCATGGTCCCACTGTAGGTAAGAATGTAGCCACATGTCTTTCTTGCTCCTGAAATGTACTATTTTTATTATATAAATCATGTATAATATAATAAAAATAGTACATTTCAGGAGCAAGAAAGACATGTGGCTACATTCTTACCTACAGTGGGACCATGGAGACCAATCGTTTTAAATCTAAGCAGAATAGGGCGCTAATCTTCCAACTCCTATATGTGAGGCCATCCTTGACACCAACAAATTTTGTTTCAATCAGGGCAACCAACTAGGTTGCAATAATAAAGAATTTAGCACATAATGGCACACACACACACACAAAAATTTCTGTGTAAAAATCATGTTCTAAAAACAGGTGATAAAGAGCTGTATAAAACTTCCAGGTCAATATCCTACATTAATAATTCTTTTTGCAGGCTGGCAATTCTATCAAAAAGTTTGCTTAGGACAGGACAGCAGTTCATTTAAAATCTAGGTCTAGATCTATGTCACACATTTTAGCAGTAAAAAATAAAATGTAACAAAATGGTAATAAACTGTAGACATCAACCTAAAGTGCAGCTTAGGGGTTGTAACTGCCATGTCATTTTGGCTGAATTACAGATAATTTAGCCCAAAGCATGTAGGCTTTGTGGTTTTGTGGCCACGTATGATCTGCATTACAACTAAATCAGTAAAGAGCTAAAAGTCAACTAAAAAGCTATAGTTGTATTTAGTGAGCTGCTAATCATATGGTAACACAGCAATTGTGTTTAAAGTCAGAAAGTTCACTCAGGCCGGTTCACACCAGAGCGTGTTGTCAGCGCGCTCAGTGCGCATCTCCCTTACTGCACTGGAATGCACTGCAATCTGCTGCGGGTGCTAATGTAAAGTTAACGGCCAACACCAAATGCAGTGTTTGCGGGCACCAAATTGCATAGTACCGCAGTAGCATGCAAGTTGGTACGACGTGTTTTTAAAAGCAGCGAACGCACTACTTTTTCTGCATTCCAGTGCAATCTGCAGCCCATTAAAATCAATGAGCTACAAAATTCCATTGCATGGAACATGCATGTCCCATGTTCCTGTGCGAGTCTGGTCTGTGCGGAGGCTAAAATGGTTAAAAAAAAAAAAAAAAAGAAGTACAGAAACGCACTTTAAAAACATGCTTAACGCTAGCTTCGGGACTCCAAAGCAAGATAAAGCCAAGTAAAAACCATGGGTAAAAAAAAAAAAAATGGGAAAGAGGAGAGATTGGTCATATGACTTTCCACCAAAGTCCAGCTGCACAGCAAACAGAGCATTATTTACAAGTAGAGCCCTGAATTCACCTTAACCTGGGTTCTGTGTAATCTCATTCAAATAGAGCAACCGCAGCCTATAAGGCCTCTAGCACGCCACTTTTTTTACCTGAACACAGGTCCATCGTGGTCTACGTAATAATGCACACAACTGCATAAAGATAAGTAATACAATGATTAAATTTTTTCTCCAATGGATAAATATTTAGCCGATACCTATTGCTGCTAATGTGGCCATCATAAATCCCCAGTCTACCCTGTGAAATGCTTTCTTGGCATCTATAAATAGAACTGGGGGGGATCTTCTCTCTTTACTTTATGCAAAAGAAGCAGTGTCTTCATCCCATTGTTCTCCCTTCCTGGGATGAACCCTACCTGATCTGTGTGTATCCACTCTGGTATCAGGCCTTTCATCCTGGTAGCCAAGATCTTAGCATATAAACTGTGTATCTACATTATATTTAATAGCGATATTGGTCTATAGCTAGAAGATTGAGTGAAGCCTTTGTCCTCTTTACGTATAATTGTAATGTACACTAGCAATTCCCTCCTAATTTTTTCCCCCTTCACCTAAGGTGTTTATATATGTGCATAACTGGCACAAGTTGTTCTTTAAGATCCCCATACAGTAATATCTAACCGTGTAGCCATCTGGCCCTTGAATTTTTCCTGTTTTTGTACTTTTTATTACAATATTAGTTTCTTCTTGAGTTATAGTTCTTTCTAGATCTAACAATTTTTCTTCTACCAACCTAGGTAACCTGGACTCCTTTAAATAAACTTGCCTCTAATTAACAGATTAATATACGTACTACAATGGCGGAACCAAAAAAAGTTTTGTCCCAAGATCACCAAATGACAGACATAAGAGGAGTAGACAAGTATAGAAATAGGGTATGTGGCTGAAATCTAGTCCGCCAGTAGGCTTTGCACTTTGTGTGCAAGTGGAGGTCAACTTAGTGAATTTAGGTAGCAATGCACCTGCACTGCGGTGTGCAGTATTAACGAAAAAAGCCAGGTTTAAGTATCTAAAAATGCTGAATAACTTTGTGCAATAGCAGTGATCTACTAACACAGAGAAAATTAAGAAAAAGCTAAAGTCAGCTTCACGTTTAACAACGTAACAGCAGATAGCAAAAAGGATTGATTATATGGGAATCCTAATATTATGCTAAAATATACTAGCAGCACCACTCCAATATTATACCAATACGCTTAAGAATAAATATAATAAAATGTATAACCAGAAGGAGTATACTGTATTTATTGGCGTATAACACTCACTTTTTTACCATGAAAATCGGGGACAAATAGCGTGTGCGTGTTATACGCCAATACTTCAATTTTAGCTGCCTCGGAGGGGACAAGGAGGGGGGCCGGACGAGCGCTGTCAGATTACATGCAGCGAGAATCTCCTGTTTACTTGGCAGCCTCTGTAATAGGAAGTCCTGTCTCCTGGGCCACCATTGGACCACTGTTCTGTCTATCATAGGAGATTCTCTTTGTATGTAATCTGACGGCACTCGTCCCGCCCCCTCCCTGTCCCCTCTAGGCTGCAGGTGGACGTCAGTCAGGCTGCACTGATGGCAATGGTGAGGCTGCTGCATTGAAGGCAATCGTGAGGCTGTATTGATGTGGATTGATGAGGCTGCAGATGGGCACTGACCCTTCTTATTTTGCTCCAAAGTTCCTTATTTAAAATTTTAGTTTTTTTCCTGAAACTTCCCTCTTAAAATGAATGTGCGTGTTATACGCCTGTGCGTGTTATACGCCGATAAATACGGTAATTTTATTTATTTATGATTGGTATTCATATAGCACTGACAATTTATTCAGCACTTTTACATATACATTATACAATCACATCATTCCCTCAAGGGGAATGAGGACTACATTTTCTAACTAAAGTCCTGCTAGATCGCTTCAAGTTGGCCCATTTTGCAGGTAAAGCTATGTAAAATATTAAAAATAAGTGTCTATACTGTTTGAAATCCAGTAATACATTGTCTCCCCCTGCTCTGCACATGTGCAGTTGCTCTCCATTTTTAGGCACTGCCGAATTTGCCGATCTGCTGACAGCCTTAAAGCAGAATTAAACCCTCCGATCCTTTATAGCCAAGGAAGCTGCTTCTGTTTGATCTGCAACTGCCATGGTGCTGCACATGTGATCAGTTATGACACCAGTCATTCGATGGTTTGACATTTTAGTTGAGGACATAAGCAAATGTGACAGTTATCCATCTCGGCATTCCAGGAATATAACTTTTTTAAACTGATAAATCAATAGGTGTAGTTCCGCATTATGATTTACTGCTGTTCAGGGGCTCTGAGCTTCAACAAAATGGCAGCCTCCAGCAAGAAGAAACAGGAGCAAAGCTGGAGGCAAATTACAGCACACACTCATTTTGGTAGCATAATTATTAACTATTTGCCGACCAGCCGCCGTCATTATACGGCGGCAGGTCGGCACAATCCCGCAAGCTGTTGTAGCTGTACGTCAGCTCCTTTAAGCGGGATAGCAGGCACGCGCCCGCTGCACTGCGCGATGACTGCCGGCGTGCGATCGCGGGCACGAGAGACAGAACAGGGACATGTGTGTGTAAAGACTAGACATGTGCACACTGAAATATTTCGTTTCGGAATTTCGTTTTCGTCCAAAAAATAAATTTATTTAGTTACTCCCGAAATTCGTTTTTATTTATTTCGTTTTTCGTTAGAAATTGCATTCGTCCGAAAATCCAAATTAAGGTCGAATCTGTCACTGAAGGCTTATGGTGTCTGTCGAATGTTCAAAGAAGATTCGACGGAGCAGCTAAACTGTACGATGCCGTATAGTTTACCTGCTCCGTCGAATCTTCTTAGAACTTTCAACAGACACCATAAGCCAAAGTACGCGTGTACTTAGTTCTAGCTATTTTACTGCTCCTCCTCTTTGGTTACAATCAGCCAATAACATTCATCATCATCATTATTTTTATTTATCTTTTCTCCCCTACGTCGAATCTTTTCTCTCTATGTAGAATAATCTTGGACTAATAGAGTTAAGGTTAGGCACATTTGACCACAGGTTTGATGGACACAGATTGTTATTGTCAGCGTCATGTCGAATCTCCTATCTATATCGAACTGTTGTAGCAACGAAAACGAAAATAAAGCATTTGTTTATGTCGGATCTTTAATTTTTCGGATTCTGCACTTTCGTTATCAGTTGTTAAAACGATAACGAAAATATCTGAAATTCGGAAGAAAATGCATTTGGACGAAAACGAATGCACATGTCTAGTAAGCACACAAATCCCTGTTCTGAGAGGAGATGCAGATCGTGAGTTCCTAATAGCTAGGAACCACGATCTGTCATCTCCTATAGTTAGTCCCCTCCCCCTACAGTTAAAACACACAGTCCGGGAACACAGTTAACCCCTTGATCGCCCCCTAGTGTTAACCCCTTCCCTGCCAGTGACATTTATACAGTAATCAGTGCATTTTTATAGCACTGATCCCTGTATAATTGTCAATCGTCCCAAAAATGTGTCAAAAGTGTCTGATGTGTCCGCCATAATGTCGTAGTCATGATATATATATATATATATATTAAAAAAAAAAAAAAAATCGCAGATCGCCGCCATTACTAGTAAATAAATAAAAAAAGCCATAGATCTATCCCCTATTTTGGAGACACTATAACTTTTGCGCTTATTGTTTTTTTTATTACCAAAAATATGTAGAAAAATACATATATCGGCCTAAACTTAGAAAAAAAAAATATTAAAAAAAAAATGGGGACATTTATTAAATTTTTAAATTGTCACTCTTTTTTGGTTTATACCGAAAAAATTAAAAAAAAAAACGCAGAGATGATCAAATACCACCAAAAGAAAGCCCTAATTGTGGGAAAAAAGGAGGTCAATTTTGTTTGGGTACAGCGTTGCACGACCGTGCAATTGTCAGTTAAAGCGACACAGTGCTGTATCGCAAAAAGTGCTCTGGTCATTGAGCAGCCAAATCTTCCAGGGCTGAAGTGGTTAATGTGGAATATATGTTCCATGCTAAAGAACATTATTTTATATCAAGTTGTTATCAGTAAAGTTCTACTTTAAGCACATGGGTAGAATATTGGAGTGGCACTGCAAGTATATTTTAGCATACTAAAATAGGGAAAGGAAGGACAGAGCTGCTTCAGCTCTGCCCGTGCCCCAGTCTAAAAAAGATCAGAGACGTCATTTGACCTTGCAATGTTAACAGTGTGAAAGTAGTGCTCTGTACCGTGTTTACATTGCCTACTGTCAGCGGTTTGCATGGAGTGCTCAGTACTGAGAGAAGAAAGTGGTTTTGCCTTCCTCTGGATTAACCATAGGTATAATTGATATCTATAGACACACAGACACACACAGAGTATCTCACGAAAGTGGGTACACCTCACATTTTTGTAAATATTTTATTATATCTTTTCATGTGACAACACTGAAGAAATGACACTTTGCTACATTGTAAAGTAGTGAGTGTACAGCTTGTATAACAGTGTAAATTTGCTGTCCCTTCAAAATAACTCAACACACGGCTATTAATGTCTAAACCACTGGCAACAAAAGTGAGTACACCTCTAAGACCCCATTCACACAGGGACGACTTGTCAGGCGACCTAGTCGCCTGACAAGTCGCCTCCCGTTCTGTACTATGGAGCCGTTCTAAGGGGAGCGACGCAAGTCGCTCCGACTTAGAAAAAGGTTCCTGTACGACTTCGGGGGCGACTTGGGGCGACTTGCATAGACTTCTATGCAGAAGTCGTTTTGCAAGTCGCCCGGCCATTCATTTGCAGGTCGCCTCGCTGAGGCGACCGGCAAGTCGTGTTGCCCCTGTGTGAATGGGGTCTTAGTGAAAATGTCCAAATTGGGCTCAATTAGTAATTTTCCCTCCCCGATGCCATGTGACTTGTTAGTGTTACAAGGTCTCAGGTGTGAATGGGGAGCAGGTGTGTTAAATTTGGTGTTATCGCTCTCATTCTCTCATACTGGTCACTGGAAGTTCAACATGGCACCTCATGGCAAAGAACTCGCTTAGGATCTGAAAAAAAGAATTGTTGCTCTACATAAAGATGGCCTAGGCTATAAGATGATTGCCAAGACCCTGAAACTGAGCTGCAGCACGGTGGCCAAGACCATACAGTGGTTTGACAGGTTCTACTCAGAACAGGCCTCACCGTGGTCGACCAAAGAAGTGGAGTGTACGTTTTGAGCGTCATATCCAGAGGTTGTCTTTGGGAAATAGACGTATGATTGCTGCAGGAGGTTGAAGGTGGGGGGGGGGGAATCAGCCAGCCTGTGATTGCTCAGACCATATGCCGCACACTGCATTAGAGGTCGACCGATATATCGGCCGATATTTGGCTTTTTTTACTTAATCGGCATCGGCTGATTGTGCTGTTAAAAAAAGCCGAAAAAGCAGGACTTGCAAATGACTTCTGTAATAGAAGTCAATGCAAGTTTTCTGGAGTTATCTGTGGAGAGGATTCTCTCCTCCCTGGGCAGCCTGCCAAGTCTGATAAGAAGATACATTGTATCTTTTCAAGTTCTTTTATCAATAGACTGAACTCTGTGTGTAGAAGTTCTCAGTTTAACCATTTAAAGACTAAATCTTTTCTGATACTTGTTGCTTACAAGTAAAAATCCTGTATTTTCTGCTAGAAAATCACTTAGAACCCCCAAACATTATATATGTTTTTTTTAGCAGAGATCCTAGGGAATAAAATAGCGGTTGTTGCAATATTTTATGTCACACGGTATTTGCGCAGCAGTCTTTCAAACGCAATTTTTTTTAAAAAAATTAATGAAATAAAAAAAAAAAAAAGCCGTAAAGTAAGCCCATTTTTTTTCGTCCAAAAGTTTTGATTACCTGTTTTTGTGTATTTAATATTTAAGATATAGTTTTTTTTTTTTTTAATCTAAATTATACATACAAGTGAACTGATTGGAGGTTTGTTTTGTTTAATGTTTAAATGTAAAAAAATTTCTGTATCACTTATCACTTAGTGCTTTCACACTGGAGCGGGCATGCGTTGACGGTAAAACGCTGTTAGTTTTAGCGGCGCTTTATCGTCATTTTAGCGGTGCTATTCGGCTGCTAGCGGGGCGCTTATAACCCAGCTAGCGGCCGAGGAAGGGGTTAAATGCGCCCATGAAGCGCTGCTGCCGAAACGCTTTGCAGGCGATTCGGCAGCGGTGCACATTCATTTCAATGGGCAGGAGTGGTGGAGCAGCGGTATACACCGCTCCAAAGATGCTGCTTGCAGGACTTTTTTTTAACATCCTGCCATCGCATCGCCTCAGTGTGAAAGCACTCGGGATATCACACTGAGACTGCAGGGGAGCCGTTTTACAGGCACTTTACAGGCGCTATTTTTAGCCCAAAAGCGCCTGAAAAACGCCCCAGTGTGAAAGGGGTCTAACTGTTAGATTTTATGAGATGAAGGGGAAATAAAAAAAAAAAAAAGAAAAAAAAAAGAAAAAAAAAAATCGGCCTAATATATCGGCCCAAAAAAATCGGCATCATGTATCGGCCACCGCGATTTCTAAATATCGGCATCGGCCAGAGAAAAACCCATATCGGTCGACCTCTACACTGCATCAAATTGGTCTGCATGGCTGTCGTTCCAAAAGGAAGCCTCTTCTAGAATTAAAAAAAAAAAAAGGAGCACAAGGAAGTCCGCAAACAATTTGCTGAAGACAAGCAGACTAAGGACATGGATTTACTGGAAACATGTCCTGTGGTCTGATGAGACCAAGATAAACGTATTTGGTTCTGATGGTGTCAAGCGTGTGTGACGGCAACCAGGTGAGGAGTACAAAGACAAGTGTGTCTTGCCTACAGTCAAGCATGGTGGTCCGTGTGTCATGGTCTGGGGCTGCATGAGTGCTACCGGCACTGGGGAGCTACAGTTCATTGAGGGAACCATGAATTCCAACGTGTTTTGTGACATACTGAAGCAGAGCATGATCCCCTCTCTTCGGAGAATGGGCCGCAGGGCAGTATTCCAACACAATAATGACCCCAAACACACCTCCAAGACAACCACTGCCTTGCTAAAGAAGCTGAGGGTAAAGTTGATGGACTGGCCAAACATGTCTCCAAACCTAAACCCTACTGAGCATCAAAACAGGAGGTGGAGGAGCGCAAGGTCTCTAACATCCACGAGCTCCGGGATGTCGTCATAGAGGCGTGGAAGAGGACTCCAGTGGCAACCTGTGAATAATGGTGGCCACACAAAATATTGACACTTTAGGCCCAATATGGATATTTTCACTTATGGGGTGTACTTACTTTTGTTGCCAACAGTTTAGACATTAATGGCTGTGTGTTGAGTTATTTTGAGAGGACAGCAAATCTACACTGTTATACAAGCTGTACACTCACTACTTTACATTGTAGCAAAGTGTGATTTCTTCAGGTGTTGTCATATGAAAAGACATAATAAAATATTCACAAAAATGTGAGGGGTGTACTTACTTTTGTGAGATACTGTGTACACACACATTTTTTTTTCTTTTTGTTGGCTGAACTAGATGAACTTGTGTCTTTTTTCAGCCAGACCAACTATGTAAGAAGCCCATCTAATGTCAATGCAAAACTTAAAGTGGTTGTATACCTTTTTTTTTTACTTTTACCTACAGGTAAGCCTATAAATAAGGCTTACCTGTAGGTAAAAAAAATATCTCCTAAACCCGTACGGTTTAGGAGATATTCCCCTCGCAATGCGGCACATGCGCACAGGGGATTCTCGGCTGACAGCCCGGAAAACTCCGGAGCTTGCTGGACAGAAGTCTCCCGTGCGCATGCGCGGGAGTGACATCGTGGCTCCGGCCACTCATAGCGCCGGAGCCGGAAGACACGCCGAGGGGAAATGTCAGCTCCCTCGGCGTGGACCGGGGAGATGCCGGCGCCTCGTTCTAAGGTAAGTATCTCATAATGAGCTAGTATGCGGTGCATACTAGCTCATTATGCCTTTTCCCTTGCAGGTGTAGAAAAAAAAAAAAAAAACAGCGGGTATACAACCGCTTTAAGCAGGGTGACCAAAATCATTGCTCATTACATCCATAAGACCACTGCAAAACAAAACAAATGTTCAGGGCATTTGGGAGGTGTAAACAAAGAATATAAAACAAAACACAATTTATAAAGAGAACACACATGCATTCCATTTAACAAGCACTGTATGGGGTGCATTTGCCATCAGAGAGTAAACAACTCACTTTTGCAATCATTAGCATGAAAGGATTCACTTTAAATGTTGTAAAGCTGCACTATACCAATACAAACAATTTAATAAAAACCTCTGGCTTTTCAATAAATCAAATATGGGTTTTCTTTTGGCAATATTTTAAAACCTAAGCACAAAGTAAAAGGTTATGAAATGCACTGCAAATTCTCATTTAAACTGCTTAACCAACTTTTCCTGTTCAAATATTTATAGGTCCATTTGTGTTCTAAGCAGCATCCTTGTGGTGCTCTTCAATTCATCTTCACAATATACTTCACTGAAGGGACACCAACTGCAAAGGGTGTATAGAAAAGTGTAACCCTTTCAACCTTTACAGTGGAATTCCAGCAAACTTACCTCCCCTCCAACCGGCCCATGGTCCACCTACTGCTGTGTGACTATTTAAATCTGTGTGGGTAGCCCTTGAGTTAGGCTGTTGAAAAGGTGAGGTACCTTGAAAGACGTTCTCTTGCGCATGCCCATGGGTGAGGTCTTACGGCTGCATGTCCTGGCTTGTCGGTGGTCCTAACCATCTCACAGTGGTGCTAGCATTCTATCACTGGATCTTCTCTGCTTTTTGCCGAGACATGGGTGTCTCTATAGAATATGGTCAGTTTCCTCACTGTGCAATGACCCAGCAGTATTCCACCATCCACCTGTCACTTTAATCCCTGCGAGTGCTTTTTTTAGGCCCCTTGCATACGGGCATCATAATTTACTGACGTTTACTCAGGAACTTGTGAAGCCCATGTAAAAGGGGCTAAAAATTGTGTGTAAAGACCTGAGAAATGTTAAGTATAGGCGAGTAAAATTCATCTTCATTGCCAGTACTGTAATATACTCATTCTCATATAAACATTAAATGAGTGAACACGCGTGTAAATTACTGCACTCAAATGTAACATTTTCTATTTTACTTTTACTGCTCTGTACTCAACGCTGTTTTATTGTCTCATAGACAACAATGCATCTCATTTCAGATCAGTAAAAAACGTAGCATTTTTTACTCCCATTTGCAACAGGCTTTACCGTTTTTAATACATTTCATAGTTTGACTTACTACATTATGCAGGTTACGCATTGTGTCTCCTATTTTTGCATTAAATGGAGCGTCCCCTCTAGATCACACAGCAGCATTCCATGCTTAGTTAAATCAGTCTTTTCCTAATCATGTTGGACTACCCATACACCCTTGTGTTCTCAGGTTGTGTTCATTGACTACCTGTTACATTCATTGTGTTATATTACACAGTCCATCTTATGACACGGTTGCGCAGTGTTCACAGGGAGCTGGTATGATAAGCACTGTTGGTCCCGTGTCGGTTATCACCAATGCTGAGGGTTATTATTGCAGCCACCTCCTGCACACAAAAGCAGGGATAATTATCATGGTCACTGAAACCAATGATGGGAGTTTATATTATGTCAATTCTACAGACACCAATTCTAGGGGTTATTATTTTAGCAACTGACAGCAATGCTGGGGGATATTGTTCTCAATGACAGCAATGCTAAGAGTTATTATTTCAACCACCTACTGTACACAAATGCAGGTATTATTGTGGCCACTGAATGCTGGGGGTTATTATTGAGTCCACCGCCACCAATGCTGAGGTTTATTATAGAGTTCACTGAAACCAATGCTGGGGGTTATTAATGCGTCCACAGACACCAAAGCTGAGGGTCATTATCGGGTCCACAGACACCAATGCTGGGGGTTATTATCGCGTCCACAAGCACCAATGCTGGGGGTTAATATCGCGTCCATAGACACCAATGCTGGGGGTTAATATCGCGTCCACAGACACCAATGCTGGGGGTTAATATCGCGTCCATAAGCACCAATGCTGGGGGTTAATATCGCGTCCACAGACACCAATGCTGGAGGTTATTATCGTGTCCACAGACACCAATGCTAGGGGTCATTATTGTGATGTCAAAAGATCCAGGGATGATGGAAGACAGACAAAATTAACAAATGTATAGTTGGCAGAGACACCATGACTCTGAATAACAAGAGATTTTTTTCTAGATAGAAATATTGGGTAGGCATCACAGCAAAAAGTAGACTGAGTTCCATCCAATCGCTTTCATGAGAAATATAGGATTGTGCAGTTTGGACCTATCAGAGACTCAATTAAAACGAATGGAAGAAACTAGGATAAAAATGGCAGAGAGAAACCTGACTGAAAAAAAGACCAGAGTGGAAGACCTAACAGAGAGACACCTGGGGGGGCACTTGAACAGGCACATACAGGTGGCCTGAGAGAAATTTCAACTACTGTTAATCCCCTAGGAATGGTAATACAGGATAAGCTTGTTGGTCAGTAATCTACCTGGTTTATTAAGGTTTAAATATATTGCCTTTATAGGCATTTGTCTTCTATGGTGCAAGAGGTTTAAATTGTTCAACGTTATATGGTATTGTTGATGTGAATCTGTGCCTGTGATTTATATGCCACTTGTGCTAAGAAATATTGCTGTAAGAAGTAGGTGTCAATAATACGGATATTAGATCATAATATCTGTATTATTTTATATTTATTCACATACCTCCCCACCCCAATTTCTTACACAGCAAATTAAAATTTCATGGATTTAAGGTGCTGGTAAATATAGGGGTGTTTTCTGAAAGGAGCAAAGGGTTGCACCGTTTTCAGGTTTAGAAATAAAATCTATATACAGTTCTCTCTAAGATTCAAAAATCAAGATCTTGAAAACTGGTGCATCTTAAACAGTCATGTCAGCAGATCAAACAAGCCATGGACTCATTAAACCGCATTAATAGCCCCACTAAGTCAGACAAATGAAATTATACTTTATTGTAAGCATTCCTTTGATGTGGAAGCCAGCAATATAATAATAAAGACCCACTTTTAAGCAGCAGGAAAATCACTTTAATCAGTACTCCGCTCTGCATATTTCCAGTACTTAATCATTTCTATCTGGGCATTACTGTATCAATATAGCAAGGTTAAATGTTGCCAGCCAAACAGTATTTAGCTTTCAGAGATAAAGACTGTGCTGAGAATGTTTCCTAAAAGTAAAGACATGCACACTCATATGGCCCAAGCATGTCAATTTATTATTTACAAAGCACATACCCTAAAATATTAGCGCAAGGCAAAAGGAGCTTGGAATACATCAGAAATCCAATATGTAATGGGCTATATGATCATAGAAAATGCTAGGTCTTGCTAGCATTTTGACAAGTTGACAAATTACAAGATATATGAATGAGAACCATTCTGCTTAAATGAGTACAAGTTGTTAAAGAACTTCACCTCCCCATCACATTTTTTTTTCTTTCCCCTCTTACATTGTCTGCTAGGTTTTCCTCAAAGAACATATTGACATGCTCAGGGATTCCAGCGTTGTATGGTGTATTTCGCAGCTCTGTGCTGCAGTCTGGGTCCTGAGCTACCATAATCTCGTATGAAGTCACCAGGAATCTGACTGTCTCTTCCTGGTGTTCGCAGCAGTAGATTGCCTGGTGCTTGCACACAGTTAAAATTGTCCTGAAGCCTAATGGGGGGCATGAAGCAAGCATCCGAGGAGGCTGCGGGCAGCTGGTGCACCTAGGCAAAAAAGGTGGAAGCTCCATTGGAAATCTTTCCAATTGTGTTAAAGGAGAGGTACAGGAGCAATTATATGTAAAGAAGAAAAGGAGGGTGAAGGCTGGCTTTAAACTGAACATCAACTAGTTAAGGACCAAGCCTATTTTTCAGACCTGGTGTTTACAAGATAAAATCATAATTATATATATATATATATATATATATATTTTTTTTTTTTTTTTTTTTTTAAGACACCCTAGAGAATAAAACAGCGGTCATTGCAATACTTTATGTCACACAGCATTTGCGCAGCGGTCTTACAAGCGCAATTTTTTGGGAAAAAAATACATTATTTTTTTTAAATTAAAAAAAAAATGAAACAGTAAAATTAGCCCAATTTTTTTTTTTTTTTATATTGTGAAAGATAATGTTACGCCAAGTAAATTGGTACCAAACATGTTACGCTTCAAAATTGCGCCCACTCGTGGAATGGCAACAAACTTTGACCCTTAAAAATCTCCATCGGCAACGTTTAAAAATTTCTAAAGGTTACCAGTTTTGAGTTACAGAGGAGGTCTAGTGCTAGAATTATTGCTATCACTCCGACAATCGTGGCGATACCTCACATGTGTGGTTTCAACACAGTTTTAACATGCGGGCGCAACTTGCGCACGCGTTCTCTTCTGCGTGCGTGCGGCGGGACGGGGCGCTTTCAATTCCCTTTTTCTTCTTTTTCTTATTTATTTTACTTTTTATTTTAACATTGTCCTTTTAAAAAAAAAATTGAGGTCACTTTTATTCCTATTACAAGGAATGTAAACATCCCTTGTAATAAAAAAAAAAAGCATGACAGGACCTCTTAAATGTTAGATCTGGGTTTAAAAAGACCTCAGATCTCATATTTACACTGAAATTAAATAAACAAAAAATTCCCCTTTAAGACCATTGGGCAGAAGTGATGTTTGACGTTGCTTACGTAAATGGTACGGAGCCAAGCGGGGGCCATTTTTCCCTCACTCTGCATCCAGCCTCACAGAGGAAAGGACGCGATCTCCGCCGCTACCAACGGCTCTGGTAAGCGGCCAAAGTGCAGAGGAGGGACCCTCTTCTGCCCCCAATAAAAGTGATCTCGTGGCGAATCCGCTGCGGAGACAACTTTTATCTGAAAGAGGACCGTCCGCCATTGAAGAGGATACTGGGGTTATGGCAGCTATCTGCTGCCATAACAACGGTATACTACGTCAAAGTACCAACGTACAACGACGGTGGGCGGTCCGCAAGTGGTTAAAGCGGCAGCAAACCTCTGTTTTTTCTTTCTTAAACCTGCAAGGCAATGGCATAATGTGTTAGTATGCATCACATACTAGCACACTATGTGAATCTTAGCTTAGAACGAAGTCTTTCAGCGTCGCACTGTCACCGCTGATGGCAATTCCATCTTCACTCAGTCTTCCTTCTGGGTTCGCAGGCTCCGGCTGTGTGGGTGGTTTACCTATAGGTAAAAATGATGCATGGGAGTTTACTCCCACTTTAACCTTTAGGCTCCATGCACACTAGCTTAAGCAGGTGCTCCTAGCAGCAGCATTTTTTTTTTTTTTTTGCCCCTAGAAGCAAATAGTGTTATCCTATGTGTCCATGCACACTATTTTAGTCTAGAAGCGTTTTTGAAACTTCAGCTTCTAGGAGCAGAAAAAAAAAAAAAAAACACTCTTTTTGCGTTTTTTTTAAGCGATTTGCCAGCAGAAAAAAATGCTAAATGCTAACTGCTGCTAAAAGCTGGCACAGAAACGCTATTATGAGCATTTTTCAGTCAGCCTTTTTCATCTTATAGTGTGCATGGAGTCTCAAAGCGATTCTAAAAGGAAAAAACAAGGAAATTAACAAACACAACAAACAAACATGTTCTACATACCCGATATGTGGAATTCCACAGTGCAGCCCTGATCCTCTTCTTTTTTGGTCCTTCGCAGATGGTCCTGGCTCCTCCCACCTGCCCAGTGCCCCCAATAGCAAGCTTCTTGCTGTGGGGCACTCGAGCAGGCACGCTCCCAAGCCATGCTCCATGTCCATTCACACACAGAGTGTGGCTTGGCTCCGCCTCCCACTCTCTCCTCATTGGCTCACTGGCTGTGATTCACAGCAGAAGGAGCCAATGGCTCCCGCTGCTGTGTGAGCCAATGAGGAGTAAGAGACCCGGAAGAGTCGCTGCTATCATGCACATCATTGAATCAAGATGGGGCTCAGGTAAGTACAAGGGGGAGCTGCACCCGGAAGGTTTTTCACCTTAATCCATAGAATGTATTAGGGTAAAAAGCCTTCAGCCTTATTTTAGGTGCAGCCTCCCGCCCCCCCAAATACTTACCTAAGACCAATCTCAATCCAGCGCAGAGGTCCTCTCTATCTCCCTTCTCACAGGAGCCATTGGCTCCTGCTGCTGTCAATCAAATCCAGTGACTTGGAAGCGGGGGGCAGGCCGAGCCACATTGTGTGCATCTATTGACATGAGCCTGCACAAGTACCCCCTAGCAACCAGCTTGCTAGGGGGGTGTACTTGTAAGATAGAAGGAGCCAGCAGCACTGGTGGGGGACCCAAGAAGAGGACAATCCATTGCGCAGAGCAGGTAACCATAATGTGTTTGTTATAAAAAAAAAAAAGATCCTTTACATTCACTTTAATTACACTTCAGAATGTTTGTCTGATGTATATCCTCTTTGGGATGTGATTCATTTACAGGGCCTCAGAAGCTTCCCTGCAAGTCCAGTCTGGCTGCAAATATGGAATATTATGCTAGACGCTAAAACTGCTTGGAGATACAGGAGAACAAGCAAGTATTTTGCATGTTTGCATTTGCAGGACCAACTCCCACACCGTCAAGAACAGAAATAAAGGATAACTGTACTTTACATTAAAACACAGCCTCTTCAGTTTATTCACAGACAACAAGCAACTTTGCAAATATAAAAGCATACCTGTGTGGGTTTCTTCCCACACTCTAAAGACATGCTGTTAGGTTAAAGTGGTTCTAAAAGGGTGAAGGTTATTTACCTTCATTCATTCTATGCAGTAAGGTAAAAACTTTCAGTGTGCAGCTCTCCCCGCAGCCCCCCTCCCCCAATACTCACCTGAGTACGATCCCAATCCAGCGATGTGCACGACAGCAGAAGTTCTTAGGTCTTTCCTTTATTGGCTGAGACACAGCAGCGGGAGCCCACTATAGGGAGCGGCTCCCTTCATTCCTTGGCCCTGGTGTGCAGATATGTATACTGCTCCAAAAACGCACAAAAGAAGCGACGCTCAAATGTGAACAGGGCCTAAAGAAGCTACAAACACCCCCTAACGGGGCTTTAATGCAGCCAATGAATGCGGAGTAGGTGAGTAGTCAAAAATAATTTTATTAGTACAAAAAGTTGTATAAAACAGGTGGGTTCTGACCTATAAAATCAGGACATGAACTGGAGTACAATATAGGATCCTATATTGTACTCCAGTTCATGTCCTGATTTTATAGGTCAGAACCCACGTGTTTTATACAACTTTTTGAACTAATAAAATTATTTTTGACTACTCACCTACTCCGCATTCATTGGCTGCATTAAAGCCCCGTTAGGGAGTGTTCGTATTTTCTTATGCATCTTGTGGGGTGCGCAGCCTAATTGCCTGTACTCTTGTGAGTGTCCCTGTTCTGTTAGGGCCTAAAGAAGCATAGGGAAAAAAAAAAAAAAAAAAAAAAAAAAAAAACAGACAGCATCTGTCTTATAAAACTTAAAGTGGGAGTAAACTCTCATACATGAATTTGTACCTCTAGGGAAGCCTATAATGGCTTACCTAAAGGTACTGTAAATATCTCCTAAACCTGCATCGTTTAGGAGATATTTACTGTACATGCAGCCAGTGACATCACCGGCACATGCACTCTGAAAGAACGGCCACCCAAGCCGTTCCTTCAGAGTCCTGTGCCATAAACTGCGGCTCCCGCGCGCATATGTGGGAATGCCGTCATCGCGGCCCCGGCCACTCACACAGCCGGAGTCCGCTAACCTGGAAGCAAGATGGAAGCCCTGTCAGCGGTGACAGCTCACCACTTTAAGGGCTTAATTCTAAGGCAAGTTTCACATAATATGCTAGTATGCAATGCATACTAGCACATTATAACTTTGCCTTTCAGGTTAAATTTTTTTTAAAAATTGTCGGCAGTTTACTACCGCTTTAAAGTGACATTAAAAAGGCAAAAACATGTATAGCTACTTTCAGACTGGGGCGGGCGTCGGCGGTTTTAGCAGCACTATTCGGCCGTTAGCAGGGCGATTTTAACTTCCGCTAGTGGCCGAAAAAGGGTTAAAACCGCCCGCAAAGCACTGCTTTGTGGCGCTGTCCCATTGTTTTCAATGGGAAGGAGCACTTTAGGAGCAGTGAATATACCGCTCCTATAGCACTGCAAAGATGCGGCTTGCAGGCCTTTTTGACCGTCCTGCAAGCACATCGCTGCAGTGTGAAAGCCATCGGCTTTCACATTGGAGTGAATTGAGCGGCTCTTTCAGGGCGCTTTGCAGGCCCTATTTTTAACACTATAGCGCCTGCAAAGCGCCTCAGTGTGAAAGTAGCCTTATGCTTCAAGCCACAAAAATGATCAGGCTCCTGATGAGAGGGACAACATTATAGGAAAGCAAAAGTTAGGCAAAGCAACGGACCCTAGCTGCAAAGACTCACTCCTGGGGAGAATAAACATGGAAAAAGCTGCAAATATAATCCATAAGCGCTTGGGTCGAGGTGTAGCTGTGTTGTTTATGTTACCTAGCATAAACCATGGGGACAGGACTTGACAAGGCGCAGGAGCGTGAAACGTGTTGTCACAGCGACTGGACCAAACACGGCAGGCGCCACATAACCTTGGTTGGTTTAACACCTGACACATGTGATTGCATAATAAGATAGGTTGGACTTGATGGACTTGTGTCTTTTTTTCAACCTCACCTACTATGTAACTATGTATAATGCTTTTTACTTCAATAAATTACTACTTCTTGTTTACCAAAACTGGTATCCCCATGGTTTATGCCAGGTAACAAACACAGCTACACCTGGACCCAAGCGCTTATGGATTGTATTTGCGGCTTTTAAACATGTTATGCTTACCTGCTCTGTGCAGCAGTTTTGCACTGGGCAGCAACGATCCTCCTCGTCAGGTCACCTGCCCAAAAACTGTTTACAGGCCAGCAGATGGATCAAGCCTAACTATTAGTTACACAAAGCCACAGGTTTTCATTGTGCACCATTCCAGTTGCCAGTGTCCTAACAACCAATGATGGCATCGGTTGACAAGGAGGACGTCAGGCACCTGCGCCTCTTCTTCAGCACCAGGATCACATTAGCTGAGTGAGGGAGAGAAACGAGGGAAAAGGGAAACATTGGCATACTAAATCAGTACCAGTGTGCAAATATTTAAGCAAATGTGTTTGCTTTGGAAGAATAAATCACCACTAATGTTGGGTGTCCTACGCATGTGGATGTTGCTATATTATGCAAAACTATTAGCTTCGTTTTTTGTTTTTTTGTTTTATTTTAGAATAGGGTGCCTCGAGATTGTGTGAAATTTTCAAGGGTGCCTTGACTGAAACAAGGTTGAGAAATACTGCCTTAGACCCCTGGAGCATAACGGAGAAGATTTGACTGGTCTAGCAGTGCAGAAGGAGCAGAGGATTGGGTAAGTACTAGAGCTGCACGATTCTGGCCAAAATGAGAATCACGATTTTTTTGCTTAGAATAAAAAGATCACGATTCTCTCATGATTCTCGCGACATAAAATCTTTCACATTATACAAAAAAAAAAAAAAAAAAAATGGGCTAACTTTACTGGTCAGATTTTTTTTTTTTTTTTTTAATTCATTAAAGTAATTTTTTCCAAAAAAATTGCATTTGAAAGACCGCTGCGCAAATACAGTGTGACTTAAAATATTGCAACAACCACCATTTTATTCTCTAGGGTGTCTACTAAAAAAATATATATGTTTGGGGGTTCTAAGTAATTTTCTAGCAAAAAAAATGATTTTAACTTGAAACCAAATGTCAGAAAATAGTTTAGTGTTAAGGTGGTTAAACTTTTTTCACTTACACAGGAAGTCTATTCCTTTGACAAATTGTTACAATGTTTATACTTAAGTTCAACTGATAAAGAATGTTTTGATTCTTGGCAGACTGCCCGTTTTTTCTCTTCCTTTCTTTTGAGGGCTGTGGCTTCAGAAGAGCAGAGAGAATTCTTTGCATAGAAAGAATCGTCAAACACTTTAGTCAAGATCGCGATAACGATTCTTGACGATTAATCACGATAACGATTCTTGACGATTAATTGTGCAGCTCTAGTAAGTACTGGTTAATCTACTTTAATAAGTCCCCAAGACCTAAACAAGCAATTACCCTTGCAGCACAGTCACTGCCACATTGCAAGGGTTATTTTCAAGTGTCTCAGAACTGGGCTTTAAGCAATATTTGTTTAAACGTGTTAAAAAAAAAAATTCTTAAATGCGTAATTATTGTGCAAAAGTTGTATGAATCATGTTTCCTCGTACTGTTTCCCAGAATGCAAAGTGTTCTGTGACCAGATAAATTACAGGATCCGCCTCTTCTGATCAAAGAAACTTTGCATTCTGGGAAAGACTACTACTATGAATGGAGGAAGCGGATGGACAAGAAGCAGACTCTTTCAGGCTTGCAGTGACGGATGTTAGCCCCCGCTGCACCAGAAGATTAGCACTGTGGAGAAAATAATTTCCACAATATGCAGCTGCCACACAGGACACCCTCCTATAAGAGGAAAAGTTAGGTCCTTGGTGCTGCATACCAAAAGAAATGTTAAGCTAAACTTCAGGTTGAAAAACATTTATAAAACAGACCCCTAAGTATAGTAGCTCACAAAAGTGAGTACACCACTCACATTTTTGTAAAAAAATTATTATATCTTTTTATGTGACAAAGAAATGACACTTTGCTACAATGTAAAGTAGTGAGTGTACAGCTTGTATAACAGTGTAAATTTGCTGTTCCCTCAAAATAACTCAACACACAGCCATTAATGTCTAAACCGCTGGCAACAAAAGTGAGTACACCCCTAAGGTTATTTTTTAGGGAGTGCTCCTAATCTCAGCTCGTTACCTGCATAGAAGACACCTGGGAGCCAGAAATCTTGCCGATTGATGGGGAATCAAATACTTACTTCTTTCATTAAATGCAAATCAATTTACAACTTTTTTGAAATGCGTTTTTCTGGATATTTTTATTGTAATGCCCCGTACACACGGTCGGACTTTGTTCGGACATTCCGACAACAAAATCCTAGGATTTTTTCTGACGGATGTTGGCTCAAACTTGTCTTGCATACACACGGTCACACAAAGTTGTCGGAAAATCCGATCGTTCTAAACGCGGTGACGTAAAACACGTACGTCGGGACTATAAACGGGGCAGTGGCCAATAGCTTTCATCTCTTTATTTATTCTGAGCATGCGTGGCACTTTGTCCGTCGGATTTGTGTACACACGATCGGAATTTCCGACAATGGATTTTGTTGTCGGAAAATTTTATCTCCTGCTCTCAAACTTTGTGTGTCAGAAAATCCGATGGAAAATGTCCGATGGAGCCCACACATGGTCGGAATTTCCGACAACACGTTCCGATCGGACATTTTCCATCGGAAAATCCGACCGTGTGTACGGGGCATTATTCTGTCTCTCACTGTTAAAATAAACCTACCATTAAAATTATAGACTTCGACAATGGACAAATGTACAAAATCAGCAAGAGATCAAATACCTTTTTTCCCTCACTGTATACGTTTACACAAGAACATTGGGGCGATATACACATTTATTTCAAAAAAATTGTCTTACACCAATCACTTCTCATTTGGACTTATTTTGCACCGTGCACTTTATCTAAATATTATCTTTGGACACTTTTGATCAATTGATTTTCACATGATGTTTTTTATGCACTATTTTTATGGCATTGAGCTGTACTAATAATGTATTATTAGCACTTTGGACAGCGCAACACAATTATTTTGCTTATTTATAATTCAGCACTTTTTGACAGGATGAAGCGAAGACTGCAGATAAACAGGTACAATTTTATATAGGAGGATTTGTTTCACCTCTGTATCACCTAAGGCCAGTCACTTCACTGGGTATATGTAAGGGTTTACAACCACTTTAAGGAAAACAGAAATAGATGTTTTTATAAGTACTATTCCCTGCCTATAAATGACTGCTAGTACCAGCGAGACAGGTTTACGCATTTGACAACTTGGCTTTCCAAACACCTGTTAAAACTATGGTATCCATAGACAGTTTTATACATCCTTAACAAACCTATGGCAAAAAGGACCCAACCCAAAATAAATGCCTAAAACCACTCCATACCAAGAGAGGAAACGTTCACCCCAACCCCACCCATGTCTCACAATGTGTAAGCAAAGAATGAAAAAAGTTTACATTGTAAAATTGTATAATGCATAAACAGTTAGTACACTGCTAGGTGTAAAAGATGGTTTCATTTTAACCCTAGATTTGTTACCATATCCAAGTCTTAGAGGTTTCTACATTAACCCAAAAAAAAATTAAAAAAAACACCCACATAATACTCGCTAGTTATGACATACCTAAAGAGCAGAAGCAAAAATATAATCTAACAATAGCTAAATGGTATAAAATATGTTTTATATTATTGTATTCATCAAGTATAATCTTGAAAGTTGCACATAGCAGATTTAGTGCAGTTGCGGTTTTTTTTTCATTAAGCACAGAAGACAATTTATTGATCACATCACAGATGACGGCGGTCAGCAGAAGTTGTAGAGCTTTTAGATGCTTTCACAGGTAAAGAACATGCATAAAAAGTTCTATTTACATATCATCTTCTGGGAAGATTCTTGCTCAAATGAATGGTCTGGTGGCGGGGTCTCTTAAAATAGCAATCAAACATCTCAGTGAGGACAAAAGGAAATAAGGAAATTGATTGACTAAGTAAACATCTTGCCCCAAAACCCAAGTGTTCAGTCACAGATATGATTCAAGAGCCTACCTACAAATAAGTCTTCAAAAGAAAGAAGCGGAAGTACAAGAAGGCATATTTCAATGTGCCAGAAGCAATGGACTGGTTCAGTGATCAGGAAAAAAAATAACAACTAAAAATAAGTCAAGATGGTTGCTAAGGTTGGTGTTTCAGAATACTGATATTAAAAGTTTGTGATAACTAAACTGCCAGAAAAAGAAAAATAAATGCAATCTCTGAAAGCCAACTTTTGGGCGGAGGGAGAGCACCAAACTGACAGCAGGATCTGAGAGTTGATAACAAACGGTCAGCAGATACTATTTACATTCAGCGATTGGAGACTACATCCATGTTTTTACACTCCCCAGGAGTGAGGAAAGGGCATATCCTCTGCCCTCACACCACAACTAATCTGTAGACTAAAGCCTGGTTACATGATGGTGTGGATAGAATTATAATAATCATTAGAAATTCACCACAAAAATCTCCAAGGCATCCCTATGATGGCCAGTTTTTAGGAACCCATAGTGAAGCATGGACAGCAGAGAGGAATGGGTAAGCTTTATTCCTCGATATCGTTATACCCTGAGGAGTTCAGGAAGAGCAAGTGAAGATACCTGAGGGATCTTTAAAGCAGAGTTTCACCCATTTCTGTGTTTATTAAAAGTTAGCTGCTACAAAACGTGTAGGTGATGAATTTTAATAAACAGACACTCATCTGTCCCACGGTCCAGCGATGCGCCCGCTTGAAGCCTCGCTCCTCTCCCCCGCCTCTCCCTGGCGACAGCTTGCGGCTTCACAGCCAGGTGCTCACTGCGCATGCGCAAGTCGCACTGCTTGTTCTGAATGGCCAGGCAATCTTCTGGGACCTGTGACGTGTTCCAGAAAATTGCAGAAAGGGAGAGCAGAACTTCCACGCGGCACCATGAGCGGAAGTGGGAGCTTGGTACCTGTCAAAACTAGGTACCTGCCCCCCCCAATGCCAAATGTCACATGGTTTACTGTAACACAAGGAACAACACAGATATATAATTATGCAGGAAGTGTGCTTACTGCTGAATAATGCTGGCTACCTGTATAAGAATTTCATAGATGAACACTGCAATCCGCTTTCCTTTAGTAACTCTGGACACAGGAACTGGCCGATAATGTAACACAGTACAGGTACAGGAAGCAAACCACACTAAATATTAAAAAACATTCCTCAAAACACTTTAGTCGTTAGTATAGAATTGGTAAACTAAAAACTAAATTTGGTACAATAAAATCTTGTTCTTGAACTTAAGCTTCTAAAGCAGCGTACTGTGTGGTCACAGAGATACTGGGTGCTTGATGAGAGACTGTTAGAAGCCACATCAAAGAAGCTGAAAGCCACATGTGGCTTCCTCGTCACTGACTGGGGAGCACTGCTTTACAAAGAGGCAGCTAAAAATATAACCATGTTGTTATTTAAAAGAGCACCTGTAGCCCGTGAAAATGAACGTGCAGCAACAGCACTAATGGGGGTCTCCAAAACTATGACCCTCCAGTTGTTCAGGAACTACAATTCCCATCATACATAGTCCTGTCCGTGAATGTCAGAGTTTTTACAATGCCTCATGGGAGCTGTAGTTCTGCCACAGCCGGAGGGCCATAGTTTGGAGATCCCTAGAGAATAAAACCAACTCCAGCCTGAGCTAAAGATTTACCTTCTCATAATCTAATCTTAGGTACCCTATACACAGCCTTCCATGATATTCTTGAACAAATTAAATTCGATTAAAAAAAGCCCTCACTGGTATCTGTAGCTGCAGGAATTGTGTAGTAATTCATCCTCAAAGTTCATTGCAGAAGCAATGAAGTCATTTAATCAGCAGCTTAGCACATTCCGCTCCCCTTTAATAGCAGTGGCTTAGCAGCCTTCCAAATTCTAATCTTAATGCAGGACAGGTTTGAGCAGGGTGAACTGAGCAGCTAGGAGTAAGAATCAAACTTTAGCACAATTCCTGAAGCACATTGCTCAAAATGAAGAATTAGCTGCATGCCCCATGCAGGGCTGTCTTTTACAAGCACATGGATGCAAAGGTGTTGCATGCCAACCATGCCGGAGTCCAACTGATGTCTATTGGGGTACACGGCTGCGTGGCCACAGCCCCTGTATCCTAATAAGACATGCGGATGCAGGTCCCGAATGCACCCTGTGCAAAAAAGTCTTTAAAATGACCTGCCTATTCTAACACTAAGTGTAAATGGGGGCTTGGTGTTCTGCTGTTGTTGATTTTATTAATGAAATGTACTTAGATACAACTAACTTCAACAATGTATGGTGGCTTCTCCATCTATAGCTGTTTAGTATAGGCTTTCGTGTTCTGAAGAAAAAAAGCTACACACAATTACCTCAAGTTCTATGAATTTGCATAAATATATAATCAAAATTATTCTGATAGAAATTGACAGCTGGTTCACAGATCATGGAATTTTTGCAAATAATACATACCTCTTGTTGGAATCTAAGGGTTAAAGGCCATGGTTTTTTTTTCTCCAAATGAAGATGTTATACCTACATGCTCTTAACAGATATTGCACAGAATGATTCCTTACCTACTTTTTTGCAGTCCCCTGTTCCGAGCGTCTGCCTAGCAAGCTGGGAGCAAAGGGGGGCACCAGTGCAGGCCCACTCCTAAGCCAGGCTGTGTGTGTCCATGAGTGAGTATAGTATGAGACATGCCCCCACTCCCTCCTAACAGGAGCTGCTGCACCATGTCTCCTATAAGACCAGGAAGGGTGGAGAGCAGTGCTGTACCTGGGACAGCACTAGATCAGGGACAGGAATCAGGTAAGTGTTTAGGGATGGGAGGGTGGGGTGAGTTAGTGGGGTGTTTTTTACCTTAATGCAGGAAATGCATTAGGTAAAAACTATTTGGCTTTGCAGCAGCACTTGGAGAGGGAAGGGCAGCAATGCAAATAAACAGAAGAGATAACCAATGACTGATGCTCCTTTTGTGCCCAATCAAAAGGTTTTGCTGCCACAACAATGGAGGTCTTACTATGCTCTCTGGTATGGACACCTAATCCACAAGACTGGCCGAAAAGAATTGCTCATTTTTTCATAGGTAAGACAGTTAAAGCTGAAGTTTAGATGAAGAAAAAAAAAAAAAAAAACATTACCTACCTGTAATGAAGCAAGTCCCATGAGGTGCAGGCTGCTGAATTCTGTAGAGATCTTACTGAAGAGCTGCCCTGTCCTCTTCCTGATGTTTAACTTCCAGAACTGTGGGAGTTGACAGATTTTGGGTCTCCAGCTCAGCTACACTAACGATCCTGGCCTTCACTTTGCACATTTTTTTTTTGTACTTTAGAATCAACAGTGCTAGATTTCAACAGTACTAGATTTCACATTTTGTTGGGCATTTCTATTAGCTTGTGTGGTACAACTGAAGACGTATGGCAGGTGACAAGGCTGTGCTGTTACAGTGGTGAGCACAGGGTTAATATACTGAAATTGTCTCCTAGAGAAGTCCCCTATACCAACAGCAGGTTAATCAGTAATAGAGTTGCAGTGGAGTGCTGTAGTTTGTTAGGCAGTGATGAAAAAAACTGTTTGGCATTAAACTAATGTTTACCATTGAATGTAATGAATTTAAAATTCAGTTTCAAATTTAAAAAACGGACCTCAAGGCTAGCAAGTAAATTATGAGAGGGGGAGAGTGATCAGTCACAGATCCTGTTTTAGACAGCATAAATCAGTGAAAACTTATCAATGGGAGGAGAGAACAAAAGGGGGCGTGTCCCCATCAGATCATCCTTTGGAGCGGAGCCCAGAGACCCAAAGCTGTTAACTGTCACAGTGCCAGAAGTTCAGGAGAAAGAGGACAGTACAGCCCTGCAGTGAAGATTTCTATAGAATCCAGCAGCCTGAACATCATGGGTTATACTTCATTACAGGTGAGTAAAGATGAGCTCCGGCGTGTTCGCACAGCCCATGTGCACAGACCGCCAGGAAGTCAGCACTGCGCTAATCATAGGCAGCGAGACATTTCCCGATCTCTGCAGCTGTGCATCGGGACAATGCAATGTCTCACTGCCTGTGATTAGCGAAGCGCAGTGCTGACTTCCTGGCGGGCTGTGCACGTGGGCTGTGCGAACAGGCCGGAGCTCATCCTTACAGGGGAGTACTACATCTAAGGGCACTTTCACATGGGGCGGATCAGTGATGATCCACCCTGTGAACATCCGCTTGCTCAGCGGGTATCGCTCCGTGGATCCCCGCTGAGCAGGAAGATGATAGGTCCGTCGCTGCACACTGTGCAGCGACAGACCTGTCAGAGTACCGCTCTCCCCTATGGGAGATCAGGTGATGACGGACCGTAGAGTCCGTCGTCACCCGATCCGATAACGGATGGAAAAGTAGGTTTTTCCTCCGTTACACTTTTTCAGATCGGAGCGGGTCGGATGTCAGCGGTGACATTTGGATAGAGGAAGGGAGGGTTGTAACCCATTCGTTTTTTTTAACCACTTCCCTACCAGGCCAATTCTGACATTTCTCTCCTACATGTAAAAATCATGATTTTTTTGCTAGAAAATTACATAGAACCCCAAAACATTATATATTTTTTTTAGCAAAGACCCTAGAGAATACAATGGCGGTTGTTGCAAACTTTTTATCTCACTCTGTATTTGCGCAGGAATTTTTCGAACTTGTTTTTTTTTTGGGGAAAAAAACAGTTTTGTGTTTTAAAAAAAAAACAAATCAGTAAAGTTATCTCAATGTTTTTGCATAATGTGAAAGATGAAGTTACGCCGAGTAAATAAATACCTAACATGTCACGCTTCAAAATTGCACACGCTCATGGAATGGTGCCAATGTTCGGTACTTAAAAATCCCCATAGGCAATGCTTGAAATTTTTTTACTGGTTACATGTTTTGAGTTACAGAGGAGGTCTAGGGACTAAAATATACCTCACATGTATGGTTTGAACACAGTTTTCATATGTGGGCGGGACTTACGTATGCATTCGCTTCTGTGTGCGAGCACACGGGGACAGCGGCGCTTTAAAAAAAAAAAATTTCTTTTCCTGTTAATTATATTTTCTTTTTTTATTTTGACACTTTTTTGAAAAAAAAAAAAAAATTTGATCACTTTTATTCCTATTACAAGGAATGTAAACATCCCTTGATTTAGGAATATGACATGATAGGTTCTCTTAATAGTGAGATATGGGGTCAATAAGACCCCACATCTCACCACTAGGCTGGGAAGCCTGAAATAAAAAAAAAAAAATAAATAAAACGGTCACCGCTTCCCAGCCGAAGCGGCGCCTTTTTTTTTAATGCAGAGGCCGGGCGTGATGTCATAACATCGCGCCCGGCCTCCGATGATCATAGAGACTCCGGCGACCATCTGGTCCGCCGGAAATCTCTATGATCTACATCCGGCACCGGCGTATCCGCTCTCCGCCTCACCGATCGTAACGGTGAGTCGGAACAAGCACCGGACAGCGGCGGGGGGGGGGGGGGGGGGGACGTCCCCTCTCGCCTCTCGTAAGAACGATCAAGAGACGGAACGGCCGCTATGATCGGTCCTATGGTGTAGAGATTCGCCGGCTGAAACCAGTAATATCTGAATGATGTCTGTAACTACAGGCATCATTCAGATATACCCGCTCAAAGCCCAGGATGTCATATGACGGTGAGCGGGCGGGAAGTGGTTAATCATCTGTGTCCCATTTGAGAGATTTCCTTTCAATTCCTCATAGCCAAAACAGGAAGTGAGAGAAAAAGTGAGGGAATGTCCAGCTGTCACCAGGTTTACGAGTAGGGTTGCACCAATACCACTTTTTTAAGACCAAGTACCGATAATTTTGATCAAGTACTTGCCGATATCGATTAGCAATACTTTTTTTAGTGTCATGTGACAGTGGACTGCATCAGTAGTTGATTTTTTTACAATTTCATTGTTTATAATTATATCTTAATTTTTTTTTTTTTTTTTTATTAGGGCTGCGGAAATTAATGATTAATTAATTGATTAATTGTTAATTTTTTGCAGCGATCAAAATTTTTTTTGATCGGTAGGCCGCCTGCCCTGGGGCCGCTTTGGCTCCCTCCTCCTCCTCTATATGTCATACACAGTCTGTGGGCATCTCCCGCTGTGTGTCTCCGAGCAGAGTGTGAAAACTTTGGCTGTGCTGTGAGAAAAGTCCCGCCCTCCTCCTAGATCAGCTCGTGTGATAGACGCAGTGTTCTGTCTTGCAGACAATCCAGGCACAGGCACCGACTACAGTGAAGCTGAAATTATGGGCACGGTGAAGCTGAAATTATGAGTGTGACGTCCAAGCCACGCCCAGCTATATCCAGGTTCGGCCAATGCCATAACAACAGTGCTAAATCAGCTAAAAGTAGTTGGATCTGTATGTGCGTTATAATTAATCGAAATTAGTCAATCAATTAAAAAAAAAAAAAAGATTAATCGAACACGAAAATTTTAATCAGTAACAGCCCTATAATTTTTTTACAATTTATATACTTACTTTGATATTTTGTTTACAATGCTTTCTTTTTTTTGGGGGGTGGGGGGTGGGGGGGTGGGGGAGTGGATGGTGTCAGTGGTTTTTATTTATTTTTTTTAAATCAGCCCTGTTGGGGGGGAGGGGGTTGGGGCTTTGGTGAGATATCAGGTGTCTAAACAGACATCTCCCCTTTGAGACAGGGAAAGGGTCTGAGTGAGGACACAGATTCCCTAGTCCCTCTCTCAGCAGCCTCAGCTGCACTGAAAATAAATGGACAGGAGACAGAGGCTCTTGTCCATTCATAAACGGAGACATCGTTAACACAGATTACTCTGCTCAGTTATGAATGGACAGAGGCAGTGATCACTGACTCTGCTCGTTCAGAAAAGGAAGGAGCCGGTAAATGACATATTTACCAGCTCCTTCCTCCATTCTCCACCCTGACAGATCCAGGACGGGGGGGGGCGGAGGAGCGCAGAGAGGGGGACCAGGAGGAGAGCAGAGAGGACACAGGGGACAATCAGGGGTTATCGGTGCACCAGTGGGGGCAGTTACAAGCATCGAACTACCTTTATAGATTTCAATTAGGCAGCTGATAACCGCACGGGGGGAGAGAGGAGGAGCTGCTTTATTGAAATCTATACAGGGAGATTGGTGCTTGTAACTGCCCCTACCGCCGCACCGATCATCCCTGACTGCCCAGGTATCGGGTCAAGCATTGGGGCATTTCCATGAGTACAAGTACTCGTGCAAATGCTCAGTATTGGCACCATTACTAGTATCGGTGCAACCCTAGTCACGAGAACTAGTGTCCCCAATAGATGATTTTCCCCTCTATTGATATCCTGGGGAAAAACCCAAAATTTAGTATTTTCCCCCTTTTACTTTTAATGATAACAATTAACAATACAAAGATGGCAAATCTCCCTAACAGGGGTAGGGACACCATTAAAACCTGTCAGGTATTCAAATGCCTCTCCACTTTATCCAAAAGTCAAAAAAGTTTTGCCTTTAGTTATACTTCAAACTTCAGCTTTAACGTCTATTTAATATCGACTTTAAAATGTATTAACCTACTTGCCTGGAGGTCATCTTTGAAATGTTTTGAAATTTAATTCTGAATCCATTACATTTGTAAAGCACAGGGGGAAAAACTTTTTTAAAAGTTGGGTTTCAACCCCAGACAGGAAGCCTGCAAGGAGGGCCAGATGACAAACTCAAGATTCTGTTTAATCACAGCATATTCTCAGCATGCCCACTTTGTTGGCTGGGCTACGTGTCATGTGTTTCCATTTAAATTACTTGCAAAATACCTTTTTTTTCTGCCAGCAGAGCCAAGGATTGAATGGGAAGGAGAACTAGCTGCATGCAGTATGACAATTGTTCAATATTTAAAAGAAGCAAAAAAAAAAAAGGAAGAAGAAACAATATAACCAATGTATCATTACACACCAGGCACCAATTGGAGATTCTTTTTTATGCATTTTCTGTTCATTTTGCCCCAATTCTAAAAACCAACCGACTTACTCTTCTTGTGTCAATAGAGTATTGAAAAATACATGTAATGCAAATCTCATTTATGATCCCTATTGTGCGCACATTTTTATGTATTTACTAAATGTATCAATTGCATTCAGAGACGTTTCTGGCAAAGGAGTTTCAAAAATGACATACATTATATACTGCGCATTGATTGGATTTCTTTCAAATAATACCTTTTTCATACTACAGTAGTCCATTCAGAATTCCGAGCTTTAAAATTTTGCTGGTACCAACCACTCTTCTGATTTCACTAATACAACACTAACATTCATGCTTCCAATGATGTGTAACTGTGCTAAATGGCAAGCACAGCAGAGCTAATGTGACATTGTAAGGACACACATAGGAGCTATGGCTCACATTTAGTCAAAAACGTTTCCTTATTTGGATTATGACCTGCCAAACCTGCTGGTGAGAAGTTGCTGCCAAAGAGGGAGGGAGGCTGCAAAAGTCAGCAAGGAAACACTGCACACCAAGTAGGAGAGTGAATTTCTTGCATATAACTTCTCACTGCCAACAGGACCACAAGTTTAATGTTAGTGTAGGCTTATAAAACACATGTAAAAAAAGTTTTAAGTGAAACTGTACCCAGACTATACACATTAAAGAATTGACATACTCATAACAATCATTAAAATAGCTTTGGCCTTCATCTATATAGCTATAGCCACTGTGGAGAAATTAATCTTCAAATTCTGCAATACAGGAACTGAAATCATAGCTCCTCTCCACCCATTTTCTATTAAAGCAAGCTTAGCAGGCTGCCAGCCTAAAGTATACAGCTGGTGCTTGTAAGCTACAGAGGGCAGTGATATTAAAGCGGAACATTACCTATAACAACTTGATAAAAAATAATGTTCTTTAGCAAGGAACATACATTCCACATTAATATTCAGGCCCCTTTCACACAGGCGGACTTGTTCAGATGCGCCTGTCAGTTTTTTCAGGCGGATCTAAACGGTCGCTCTATACAGTGTCGGATGTCAGCGGTGACATGTCCGTTGTCATCCGATCCAATCCACAAAATCCAGACGGATGGATGTCCTATTTTCCACCTGCCTGGCAGATCGGATGAAAAACGGACAGGCAGGTCGTAATCATCAGATTCCTCCATAGGGGAGGGTAGACTCTCTGACAGGTCCGTCCCTGCACAGGGTGCAGAGACGGACTTGTCATCCACCAGCTCAGCGGGGGATCAACGGAGCGATCCCCGCTGAGCAAGCGGAGTAGTAAAAACGGACAGCCCCGTGTGAAAGGGGCCCTTTGCTACCAAAATTAGTCTGTGCTGTAAATTGCCCCCAGCATTGCTCTTGTTTCTTCTTCCTGGAGGCTGCCATTTTGCTGAAGCCCAGAGCAGCAGTAAAACAAAGTGCAAATAAAACTCATTCATTTAACAATTTCAAAAAACAGTTACATTCCTGGAATACCAGGATTGCTAACTGTCTCATTTGCTTGTGTCCTCAACCAAACAGAAGCAGCTTCTTGACTGTAAAGGATAGGAGGGTTTAATTCTGCTTTAAGGCTGTCAGCAGATTGGCCTCTATAAACTCAGTATTGACTAAAAATGGAGAGCAATTGAGCATATGCAGAGCAAGATGAGACAATGTATTGCTGGATTTTAAGCAGTATAGACACTTATTTTTAATGTTTTACATAGCTATACCTGCAAAAGGGGCCAGCCTGAAGTGATCAAGCCGGACTTCATTTTCTGACTAAAGTTCCACTTTAAATAAACACTCCATCCACACTGGGCATTTAGCTGCTGGTGGAGGGCACAGGTGTCCCATCCAGCCCAACTGCCAACAGCCTGTAAAACAAATTGACAGCTGGTCAACTAGTTAGAGCAGTATGCTTACAAGGAGGAATACTGGGAACGCAAAAAGTGTTCTAGGCATTCATCCCTTGGGACATACTGCCCTAAACATTCTTACCACTAGGTATGTCATCCAGCCCCCATCCTGCCGCAGCAGTTGTCAGCCTTTCAGTTTGAAAGGGATGCCAGCAGGACAGCTAGACTGGACACCTGTGTCTTCTTCCCGCACATATATGACAGAGCTCCATGTACTGGGCTAAATGACCAGTTGTGTATACGGCTTTAATTTACAGTACATGTTGCTACAGACGTCAGCAATATTAAAAGATTATTTATTACTTCTTGGGAATATATATAAGGTTAAGGTTCATAAAATTTATGTCCTTTTTTCCCCCCACAAATAGAGCTTTATTTTGGTGGCATTTGATCACCTCTGCAGTTTTTATTTTGTGCTATAAACAAAAAAAAAAAAAAAAAAAACACACACACAACACCTTTCTGCCATAAAACATCCAAAAATAAAATGTAAAACAAAATTCATTCATCAATCTAGGCCAATTTGTAGTCTGCTACATATTAGTAAAAAAAAAAATCCCAATAAGCGTATATTGATTGGTTTGCGCAAAAGTTACCACGTCTACAAAATATGGGATAGATTTATGGCATTTTTATTATTTAATTCTTTTTTACTAGTAAATGCCGACAATCGGTGATTTGTTTGCGGGACTGCTACATTGCAGCGGACAGATCGGACACCTAAAAGACATTGTTGACACTTTTTTGGGAACCAGTGACATTACTACAGTAATCAGTGCTAAAAATATGCACTGTTATTGTACTAATGACGCTGGCAGGGAAGGGGTTAACATCAGGGGCGATCAAGGGGTTAACTGTGTTCCCTCACTGTGTGTTCTAACTGTATGAGGGAAAAGCTCACTGGGACAACACACAGATCTGTCTTCCTGCATAGCAGAAAGACAGGATCTGTGTGATCTCCCCTGTCAGAATGGAGATTTGCCTTGTTTACACAGGCAGATCCCAGTTCTGTCACTGCGGGGAACGATCGCGGGTGGCCGGCGGACAGAGTCTGCCAGACCCACTCACTGCTGCCCCCACCCCACTGGCCAATGGGAGCTCGCATGCCCCCACAGATTGCCGTGTATGAGCCCGATGTACAAATTTGCGCAGCCGAGCCAACCTGCCGCAGATACATTGGTAGTTCTATTCCTCATGCCAAAGCATTTCAAAAATACAATTTCAGTGATAAGCATTTAACTGCCAGCCCACTTTGCTGGAGCAAAACTGAGGCATATGTAAATCCTACAGTAAATAAATGTATATAAAGTCGTGTGGCCATAGGTCACGTTATACAGGTTCGGCTACAATAATCTGCATTAATTAACAGATTAAGAACTAGTTGAACTATAGGCAAAACTTTTTTCGTCATTTTGAATACAGTAAGGAAAGGTTATAACTCCTGTCAGATTTTGGTTTTTTTTTTTGCCACCTGTGTCCCATTGGGGAGATTTACCTTCACTTCTTGTCTCAGCTCCGCAAAATTTACGTTATATTAACCGACAATTGCGTGGTCATGCAACATTGTACCCACACGAAATTTATATCATTTTTATTCACACAAACAGAGATTTTTTTTTTTTGTGGCTTCTTGATCACCACTTTGTTATTTTTCGTGCTATAAAACGAAAAAAAGAACGACAATTTTGAAAAAAAAAGAAAAAATATTTTTAATTTCAGCTATAAAATATATCTGATAAAATAAAAAGAATTAAAAAAGTTAAAATCTGATTTCTTTACAAATTTGTGTCAAATATATATTCTGCAACATATTTCTAGCTAAAAAAAAATCCCAATAAGCATATACTGATTGGTTTGCACAAAAGTTATAGCATCTACAAACTATGGTATATCTATATACGATTTATTTACATTTTTTACACTAGTAATGGCCGTGGGCAGCAACTTATAGCGGAACTGTGATGGTGGGCAATCTGACATGAACTGACACTTTCACACTTTGAGGAAGCCAGTGACACTACAGTGATCAGTGCTAAAAATATACACTGTCACTGTGGTAATGACACTGACTGGGAAGGGGCTATCAAAGGGTGAAATGTGTGCCTAGCCAGTGTTTATGTATATTGTGAGGTGCTTTTAACTAAGATATGTGCCAGTTTTTATTCCCTGCTTTGCAGGGAAATAAAAACCGTCACATCCCCACTGACAGGACAGTCGTGGCTGATCAGCGGGTGCCAGTAGTCAATCATTGGCCAGCACCTGCGAGTAATCACAGCCCACACAGCTCATGCCCCCTATTCGGAAGTGCTGGATCACGTATTAGATACATGATCTGGCACAGGAGAGCCGTTCTGCCGCCATACTCCTATGTGCGGCAGTCAGCAAGCGGTTAAGGGAATTCCTTGGGGGCTCCCCCAAGACACCAGAACTATTGTCTCAATTGAAAAATTTCCCCTCTTTTACTTTTCTTGGGATAATCCAAAACTTGGTATTTTCTTTTACTTTCACATACAGAGGCTGTGGAAAAAGTGTTTGCCCCCTTCCTGATTTTTTATTTTTTTTTTTTGCATATTTCCCACACTTAAAATGACTCAGTTCAAACAAAATTTTAATATTACACAAAGATAACCCGAGTAAATCCAACATGCAGTTTTTAAATTATTTCATTTATTAAGGGAAAAAAGCTGTTCAAACCTGCCTGGCCCTATGTGAAAAAGTAATTGCCCCCTCCCATGCTGAATCATGAATGAACTGTGATTAACCACAATTTTTAGGAAAGCTGAGTTATGCAGGCCATACACGGTCGAATTTTCTTTACAAAATCAGAATGTTCGTTTTTTTTGTGATCCGATGATGCCATCATTGATTTTAAAATTCGGCCGACCAAGCCTTCAATTTCACCGCATGTTGCTACAGAAAATAATTTTCTTGGCCGGGAATCTTCTTTTCTCTCCGTAAATGTTCTTTTCTTATTACATTTATCGCACGATTCTCCCATTATTGATTAGAAAATTGTTCGTTTTTCTGAAAATTTCCAACATGTCCGATTCCTAAAATTTGATTGCCGCACGAAAATCGGCCGTTGTTGCAGCCCGCTAATGGTGCGAAATTCATACGAAAATTCTTTCATACGATTTTCGAAAGAAAATTCTTACGAAATTAGGACCATGTATGGCTGGCATTAAATTTTACTTGCCACACCCAGGCCTGATTACTGCCAGACCTGTTGAATCAAAAAAATAAATAAATAAATCACATACATAGAAGCTGTCTGACAGAGTGAAGCACGCTAACAGATCACAAAAAGCCACACATCATGCCACAATCTAAAAAAATTCAAGAACAGATTAGAAACAAAGTAATGTACATTATTGGTCACTCTAGTCTACTCTGACTGTCGTATGAGGCTGCAGGACCCCTGACCTTCTGTCTGGACAGTGCTGAATGGTCACATGCACCCTCCCAAGAAAAAAAAAAAAAAACTCTAAACAATTAGGGATGCACTTATACCATTTTTTTTTTTTTACAATGAGTACAAGTACCGATACTAATTACGGATACCTAACACAACTGTTTCGTTTTAACTTCAGCTGTCAGCAATGGTACAAAGCATTGAAAAGTTATTTACAAATGATTTTTTTTTTTTTTTTTTTTTTTTAATTTAGCGCTTTTTCAATGTGAAATGTGTAAATATATATGTTAATATCAACAAAGCAAACAAAAAAAAAAAAAAGTTTTGTTTATCGTTTATAAAATAGACGTGAAAAAAAATCAGGAAAATAATAATTAAATGGAGGAGAATAGGGAGTTAAGGCTGAGTAAATTAAGGGTTATTAAAGGGTTAAACAGAGGAGCATTTGTTCATCCCTTTGATCTGCAGATGAAGAAACAGAAATATACAAAAAGAAACAATGTTTCTTTTTATTTTAGTGTTTCAGGGCTGAGCAATGTTGCTAATAAACATTGCCGGCTTTTTTTTTTTTTTTGACAGCTCCAATTACCGGACTTCTTTAACCACTTAACAACCGGCCCATAGCCAAATGACGGCTACAGGGCGGTTGTTTAACTCTGGGAGGACGTCCAGGGACGTCCTCCCAGAATTCTGCTTTCGCGCACCCCCTAGGGCGCGCACTCGAGAGCATCCGTGATCGCCGGGTCCTGCATCACAGATCCCGGTAAATGGCCGCTGATCGCGGCCGTTTACCATGTGATCGCTCCGTCAAATGACGGAGCGATCACATGTAAACAAACCGGCGTCATCTGATGACGCCGGTTCCTCTCCTCCCCCTCTCCTCCCCTCCTGTGTACCGATCGGTACACAGTGACCGAAGAGGCGGATGGATGGATGGCTACAGCGTTGTGGGCTGCATCTGTAGTGCCCACAGCGCTGCACAGAGACATCCAGCCATCCATCCATCCATGCTCAGCCATCCCTACTACTCTGCATGCCCTGCAATGCTGTGCAATACTCTGCAATTCCCTCTGCAATACCCCGCAATACTCTGCCATACCCTGCAATACCCCGCAATACTCTGCCATACCCTGCAATACCCCGCAATACTCTGCCATACCCTGCAATACCCCGCAATACTCTGCCATACCCCGCAATACTCTGCCATACCCCGCAATACTCTGCCATACCCCGCAATACTCTGCCATACCCCGCAATACTCTGCCATACCCCGCAATACTCTGCCATACCCCGCAATACCCCGCAATACTCTGCCATACCCTGCCATACCCCGCCATACCCCGCAATACTCTGCCATACCCCGCCATACCCTGCAATACCCCGCCATACCCCGCAATACTCTGCCATACCCCGCAATACTCTGCCATACCCCGCAATACTCTGCCATACCCCGCAATACTCTGCCATACCCCGCAATACTCTGCCATACCCCGCAATACTCTGCCATACCCCGCAATACTCTGCCATACCCCGCAATACCCCGCAATACCCCGCAATACCCCGCAATACCCCGCAATACCCCGCAATACCCCGCAATACTCTGCCATACCCCGCAATACTCTGCCATACCCCGCAATACTCTGCCATACCCCGCAATACTCTGCCATACCCCGCAATACTCTGCCATACCCCGCAATACTCTGCCATACCCCGCAATACTCTGCCATACCCCGCAATACTCTGCCATACCCCGCAATACTCTGCCATACCCCGCCATACCCCGCCATACTCTGCCATACCCCGCCATACCCCGCCATACTCTGCCATACCCCGCCATACCCTGCCATACCCCGCAATACTCTGCCATACCCTGCAATACCCCGCAATACTCTGCCATACCCTGCCATACCCCGCAATACTCTGCCATACCCTGCCATACCCCGCAATACCCCGCCATACCCTGCAATACCCCGCCATACCCCGCAATACTCTGCCATACCCCGCAATACTCTGCCATACCCCGCAATACTCTGCCATACCCCGCAATACTCTGCCATACCCCGCAATACTCTGCCATACCCCGCAATACTCTGCCATACCCCGCAATACTCTGCCATACCCCGCAATACTCTGCCATACCCCGCAATACTCTGCCATACCCTGCAATACCCTGAAATACCCTGAAATATCCCGCAATACCCAGCCATACTCTGCAATACTCAGTGATACCCAGCCATACTCTGCCATACCCAGCCATGCTCTGCAATACCCCACAAAAATCTGCAATACTCTGCCATAACCCGCAATACTCTGCCATAACCCGCAATACTCTGCCACACGCAGCCATACTCTGCCATACCCAGCCATACTCTGCCATACCCAGCCATACTCTGCCATACTCTGCCATACTCGGTGATACCCAGCCATACTCTGCCATACCCAGTCATACTCGGCGATACTCTGCAATACCCAGCCATGCTCAGCCGTACCCAGCCTCTGTATGTGGCCAGGCTGTGGAAGTCTCACACATGTGGTATCGCCGTACTCAGGAATAGTAGGAGAATCTATTTTGGGGGGTCATTTTTGGTATATACATGCTATGTGTTAGAAATATTGTATAAATGGACAACTTTGTGTTAAAAAAAAAAAAAGCGTTTTAACCACTTCCCGCCTTCCGTCATACGACGTCCTTGACTTTGTGCGGGGATATCTGAATGATGGGTGCAGCTACAGGCATCATTCAGATATCATCTTTTTCAGCCGGCGATTCCCTACACCATAAGAATGATCGTAGTGGCTGTTACACTGCTTGATCGTTCTTACGGGAGGCGAGAGGGGACGCCCCCCCCTCCCGCCGCTCTCCGGTGCTTCTACCGACTCACCGCTATGATCGAAGCCAGGATCTTTTTTTTTTTTTTTTTTTTTTTTTATTTCAGGAACAGCCTAGAGGTGAGATGTGGGGTCTTATTGACCCCATATCTCACTGTAAAGAGGACCTGTCATGCCATATTCCTATTACAAGGGATGTTTACATTCCTTGTAATAGGAATAAAAGTGATCAAAAAAATTTTTTTTTTGGAAAAAAGTGTCAAACTAAAATAAATAAAGTAAAATGAACAATAAAAAAAAATAAAAATTTTTTAAAGCGCCCCTGTCCGTGTGCTCGCATGCAGAAGCGAACGCATACGTAAGTCCCGCCCACATATGAAAACGGTGTTCAAACCACACATGTGAGGTATCGCTGCGATCGGTAGAGCGAGAGCAATAATTTTGGCCCTAGACCTCCTCTGTAACTCAAAATTTGTAATCAGTAAAAAATTTTAAAGCGTCGCCTATGGGGATTTTTAAGTGGTGAAGTTTGGCGCCATTCCACAAGCGTGTGCAATTTTGAAAGGTGACATGTTAGGTATCTATTAACTCAGCGTAACTTCATCTTTCATATTATGCAAAAACATTGGGCTAACCTTACTGTTTTGTTTTTTTTTAAAGCAAAAAACAGTTTTTTTTCCAAAAAAAACGCGTTCCAAAAATTGCTGCGCAAATATCGTGCGAGATAAAAAGTTGCAATGACCGCTATTGTATTCTCTAGGGTCTTTGCTAAAAAAACATATATAATGTTTTGGGGTTCTATGTAATTTTCTAGCAAATAAATGATGATTTTTACATGTAGGAGAGAAATGTCAGAATTGGCCTGGGTGCTCCAGAACGCCTGAAGGTGCTCCCCTGCATGTTGGGCCTCTGTATGTGGCCACGCTGTGTAAAAGTCTCACACATGTGGTATCGCCATACTCGGGAGTAATAGCAGAATGTGTTTTGGGGTGTAATTTGTGGTATGCATATGCTGTGTGTGAGAAATAACCTGCTAATATGACAATTTTGTGAAAAAAAAAAAAAAGAAAAAAAACAAACTTGATTTTGCAAAGAATTGTGGGAAAAAATGACAACTTCAAAAAACTCACCATGCATCTTTCTAAATACCTTGAAATGTCTTCTTTCCAAAAAGGGGTCATTTGGGGGGTATTTGTACTTTTCTGGCATGTTAGGGTCTCAAGAAATGAGATAGGCTGTCAGTACTTCAGGTGTGATCAATTTTCAGATATTGGTACCATAGCTTGTGGACGCTATAACTTTCACAAAGACCAAATAATATACACTAATTTGGGTTATTTTTACCAAAGATATGTAGCGGTATAAATTTTGGCCAAAATATATGAAGAAAAATTACTAATTTTCAAAATTTTATAACAGAAACGAAGAAAAATTTATTTTTTTACAGATTTTTCGGTCTTTTTTCTTTTATAGCGCAAAAAATAAAGAACCCAGCGGTGATTAAATACCACCAAAAGAAAGCTCTATTTGTGTGAAAAAAAGGACAAAAAATTCATATAGATACAGTGTTGCATGACTGAGTAATTGTCATTCAAAATGTGAGAGCACCAAAAGCTGAAAATTGGTCTGGTTATTAAGGGGGTTTAAGTGCCCAGTGGTCAAGTGGTTAAACATTGGGGAGACCCACTGACAGCTCAAAGAACCGAGCCTGAAAGTATGGGTTTCAGGTATCGGTGTATTTGCACGAATACCGATACTTGTGCAAATACCTGGTATCGGTACAACCCTACTTACAACACACACCAAACTGAGCATGTGCAGAGTGACACCAAAGGTTTTGTATTATCAGGAGATGAATAGGGGCTGTTGATGAAGCAAAGGATCAAAGAAGACAGGATCAAACAGCGTTTTTACACAATTCAGAGAATTAACCCCTTAGATTCCATAGCGAGTATAACAAGCATGCTTTACTGCATATACAGACTGATTTTACTGTTGTGGGCTTAGTAACACTTTAAGATGTACTGTATACATGATGTGTTCCTATGTTAAGTTACTGTTTGCTGATTACATGGTACTATAAATATATAGCCAAGTCTAAATATATTTAACAGCAATATGTAAAAGCCAGGGTGTAACTAAAACATATCATTTGAAATATCTGTCACTGATCCAACTGCTATGAACTGATGTCTGGCTGGATACAGTGGGCTACAATACCCTTTACTAAAATAAACAAAAAAAAAAAAAACAGTGGTGCAAAGAATAATAATAATAATAACAACAACAATCTGGCCAATATTTACATGAAATTGCACATTTGCACAGATATAGTTAAATAATAACATAATGGTTTCAACGTTTACAATGCAGCATACTTCCAAGCTAAGGACGGCAGGCAAGCTACACAAAAATGATATGGTATATGAATAAAAAGTTACATGAAGTGGGACCTGGGATTATTTGTGATTCCATGCAATGAAGAACTCAAATGCTGGAATAAACATGCAGAATCAAAAGCTCTTTTCAGATGCTGGCATAGCCGCCATGCAAATAAACAGAAGTCAGTTCAGCAAACGTAATCATTTTGGCAGACTAACTTTCAACTGCACATTACTCTATGCTTTAATTAAACAGAAAAACACATACGAATGAGTAGAGTCCTAGACACAGCTACACTGAGCTTCTTATTAAAAATAGTTATTTAACATTTAACTATAACATTGCATACAGCACTCTTCTTGTTAGAAGAAAACTTGAAAATAATGCCAATTCCAAACAAATACAAAACTTCACTTGTCTGCTGGATGTCATTATCCCCACGCAGAGTTCTGAGCAAACTCCGTGACCATGCTCCTTTGTCAATAGACAGACACATCACAGACAGCACAAGACAATCACTATGTAGAACAAGGAGAATTTGCTTTTGTGATAACACTGAGTGATGCAAAACAGCAAGAGCACACCACAACACACAGGACCATTAGTGAGATGAGTGCAGTCCAAAGTAACAGTATTCTACCTTTTTATTGTAAAGATATGGGTCACCACCAACCTTCCCCCAGTCCTGAAAGAGAAGTATATTTACAGGACACATTATGGGTATAGATGCAGATGAGGATTGCCTATGCACATTCTACGCACATTCTGAAAGCACCATACCAAAGATAAAAGCGCAGTACCAATGCAGTGAAATTTAAGAAGACTGCATTTGAATGCATTACAAATAAAAGACATTTGATGTTATGAACAAATGTATTCAACCCTAGTAAATGACAAGGAAAATAGGCAGTATGTACTGTATAATTAATGGGATCTTATAAGGTTAGAAACTGTACAAAACAAGACTTGAAAGCCCCACTCCAGGCAAAACAGGACCCCTTCCACCCCATGCTACAAGGTTTACTTATTTATTTTCCTACCTTCAGAAGAAAGTTATAGCCATCTAAGTCTCCTGTCCATGTGTCTCCTCAACAGTATTTCTGGGTGCAGGGCACTGCTCATTCATCGATGCACATGGGCCCAAGACCATTAGTCCCCAATAGTCCCTCCACTTACATCACTCCTGCTAGGATTCTGGGAGGACCCTGCCACCAAACAGCCAATATGAAAAGTCCTGATCACACAAGAAATGACGCGGACAGGGCTTTTTTCAGCAGGAGCACAGTTCAGACATTTTCATGAATGTATTTAATGGCAAGGGGTACAGGGGTGTGCTGGAGTGTCCACTGATGCTGGCTGTTACAGAATGACAGGAAGATTCAATGAACTACCTAAAACACTCAACATCGTCCTGGTAGTTCATTGAGAACTACAGCCACAATGGCTGATGGTAGTTGTAGTTCTCCCATTCGCAGAACTCTGAATGAATGATGCAGCTGGGTGGGCAGAGGCCTGAACAGCTGCGTTTTGTTTAAATCGTGACAGCGGGTGTAGGAAGAAGTTCCCCGGCCCGCTGTCACAATGGGGGGGGGGGGAATCAAGGGGGTGCTAGTTTAGTAACATGTTACTAAAGGTGAAATTATCCTGTCCATTTACACTTGTTTCGAATCCAACGTACCCAGGCCTTGGAGTGCAACTATGACGCAACTTGGGATGGGTGCGACTTCTTGTCCCTCTGCAAATTCAGACCCTGTTGCATGTAAAACATTCAGGTACGAATTTCATGCAAAAACTCTTGAGGATTAACATTGAAATCTATGGCCCTCAAGTTGCATAAAAGTCAGACCAAAGTAGTGCATTAACTATTCTAAAGTCACTGCAACTTTAAGTTGCACATATATGAATGGTCATCATTGGAAAACATGGGGTATGAGTCACATGACAAGTCGTATCAGTGTGAACGGGGTGTAAGCCTCCATTCACACTCGTACAACTCCAAAGTAGCACAACTTTGGATGGGTGCGACTTGAATGCAACTTAGGCTTTGACCAATGATAATGGACAACTGTTGCATGTAAAACATTCATATATGACTTTCATGCAACTTTTGAGTGTTAACATTAAAGTCTACGGCCCTCAAGTTGCATGAAAGTTGACCAAAGTAGTGCATAAATGACTAAGTTGCACATATACGAATAGTTTTCATTGGAAAATATAGGGAACGACGTGTCATACAACTTTGATGTCCAAAGTCACATGACATGTTGCACAAGTGTGAATGGGGTGTAAAGAAGACAAAATTGTTATTAACTTTAATTGTCAATTAATCAATAGAGCAGGTAAGTTAAACATTTATTTTTAACAAAAAAAAAAAAAAAAAACACAACACATGACTTTAGTATCACTTTAATAGCTCTATTGTTATATATAGATCAATAGTTATATTTAAAGCGGAACTAAACCCTCATATCCTTTTCAGCCAAGGAAGTTTCAGCCACATCTGTGATGTGCCACAGGGTTCAGCACATCACGGATCTTGTGGACAGATTACTGGGAGGGGCTGGGGAAGACCCGGCTGTCATGGTGCACGTCGGCACCAATGACAAAGTCAGAGGCAGATGGAGTGTCCTAAAGGACGATTTTAGGGACTTAGGAGCTAAATTGAGGAAAAGAACCTCCAAGGTAGTATTCTCAGGAATACTACCGGTACATCGAGCCACACCAGAAAGGCAGAGGGAGATTAGTGAAGTAAACAAGTGGCTGAAGAGCTGGTGTAGTAAGGAGGGGTTTGGGTTCCTGGAGGACTGGGCCGACTTCAGTCGGTAACCGTTACTATAGAAGGGACGGACTGCACCTAAATGAGGAGGGTGCAGATCTGCTGGGAATGAAGATGGCCAAAAAGTTAGAGGGGTTTTTAAACTAGGTGATGGGGGGGAGGGTCCAGAGGCAGAGATAGCCAGCGCGGAAGATATTCCAGGAGGATAGTATTGGGGGCATTAGTGGTAGGTTAACCAAAGCACAAAAACACAAGGCGAGTATAGTAGCAAGTCCTAGTTGCAATCTCGAAACACCCAATACGAGGACAATATGCAACCGGTCTAAACTATGTGGCATGTTCACCAATGCCAGGAGCATGGCGGACAAGATGGGTGAACTAGAGATACTGTTGTACGAGGAGGATTTGGATTTTGTGGGAATTTCAGAGACCTGGTTCAACAGCTCTCGTGATTGGCTGGCAAACATTCAAGGGTATACCCTATACCGCAAGGATAGAGAGGGTAAAAAAGGGGGAAGGGTATGCCTATAACTCAAGAATAATATACAAGTGAATGTGAGAGATGACATTACTGAGGGAGCTAGAGAGGAGGTGGAATCCTTATGGGTAGAGCTCTAAAGGGATGAAGCTAAGGGGAAAATAATACTGGGAGTATGCTATAGGCCCCCTAACCTGAGGGAGGAAGTGGAGACAGATCTCCTATCACAATTTGGATTAGCAGCAAGGATGGGAAGTGTTATCATAATGGGGGATTTTAATTATCCAGACATAGACTGGGCAGAGGGAACCGCGCATTCATTTAAGGCTCGCCAGTTCCTTAATGTCTTGCAGGACAATTTTATGGGTCAGATAGTAGATGCACCAACTAGAAATAAAACATTACTGGATCTACTGATTACCAACAATACAGACCTGATCACGGATGTGGAAATACGGGGCAATTTAGGTAACAGCGATTACAGGTCAATTAGTTTCAGTATAAATCACACAAATAGGAAACAAAAGGGAATACAAAGACACTGAATTTCAAAAGAGCCAACTTCCCTAAACTACAAACCTTGCTAAAAGGCATAAATTGGGATAAAATATTAGGAACAAAGAATACGGAGGAGAGATGGGTTTGCTTTAAGAGCATATTAAATAAGGGCATTAGTTAATGTATCCCATTGGGTAATAAATTTAAGAGCGCGAACAAAAGTCCTGGATGGCTTAACTCCAATGTAAAAATGCATATAAAAGCAAAGGAGAAGGTCTTCAAAAAATACAAGGTTGAGGGATCATCCTCAGCATTCAGACTTTATAAAGAATGCAACAAGACATGTAAGGGTGCAATTAGGACGGCTAAGATAGAACATGAAAGACACATAGCAGAGGAGAGCAAAAAAAATCCCAAGAAATTCTTTAAGTATGTAAACAGTAAAAAAGGGAGGACAGACCATATTGGCCCCATAAAGAATGAGGAAGGACATCTGGTTACAAAGGATGGGGAGATGGCGAAGGTATTGAATTTTTTCTTCTCCTCAGTCTTCACAAGTGAATCGGGGGGCTTCAGTAACCAAAACTACAGTGTTTGTCCTCATGACACAACACAGGAAGCACCTCCATGGTTAACAGAGGACAGAATTAAAATTAGACTTGAGAAACTTAATATTAATAAATCACCGGGACCAGATGGCTTACATCCGAGGGTACTTAGGGAACTCAGTCAAGTGATTGCCAGACCGTTGTTCCTAATTTTTACAGATAGTCTACTGACTGGAATGGTACCAGCTGATTGGAACAAAGCCAATGTAGCACCAATATTTAAAAAGGGCCCAAAATACATCCCTGGGAATTACAGACCAGTTAGCCTAACATCAATAGTATGTAAACTCTTGGAGGGGATGATAAGGGACTATAAACAAGATTTTAGTAATAAGAACGGTATCATTAGCAGTAATCAGCATGGATTCATTAAGAATCATTCTTGCCAAACCAATCTATTAACCATCTATGAGGAGGTGAGTTGCCATCTAGATAAAGGAAGGCCTGTAGACATGGTGTATCTGGATTTTGCAAAAGCATTTGACACAGTTCCCCATAAACGTTTACTGTACAAAATAAGGTCCGTTGGCATGGACCATAGGGTGAGTACATGGATTGAAAACTGGCTATAAGGGCGAGTTCAGAGGGTGGTGATAAATGGGGAATATTCAGAATGGTCAGGGGTGTGTAGTGGGGTTCTCCAGGGTTCTGTGCTGGGACCAATCCTATTTAATTTGTTCATAAACGACCTGGAGGATGGGATAAACAGTTCAATCTCTGTATTTGCAGACGATACTAAGCTAAGCAGGGCAATAACTTCTCTGCAGGATGTGGAAACCTTGCAAAAAGATGAACAAATTAATGGGGTGGGCAACCACATGGCAAATGAGGTTCAATGTAGAAAAATTTAAAATAATGGATTTGGGTGGCAAAAATATGAATGCAATCTATACACTGGGGGGGAGAACCTCTGGGGGAATCTAGGATGGAAAAGGACCTGTGAGTCCCAGTAGATGATAGACTCAGCAATGGCATGCAATGCCAAGCTGCTGCTAACAAAGCAAACAGAATATTGGCATGCATTAAAAAGAGGATCAACTCCAGAGATAAAACGATAATTCTCCCACCCTACAAGGCTCTGGTCCGGCCACACCTGGAGTATGCTGTCCAGTTCTGGGCACCAGTCCTCAGGAAGGATGTACTGGAAATGGAGAGAGTACAAACAAGGGCAGCAAAGTTAATAAAGGGTCTGGAGGATATTAGTTAAGGGGAAAGGTTGCGAGCACTGAACTTATTCTCTCTGGAGAAGAGACATGATTTCAATATACAAATACCATACTGGTGACCCCACAATAGGGATAAAACTTTTTCGCAGAAGAGAGTTTAACAAGACACGTGGCCACTCATTAAAATTAGAAGAAAAGAGGTCTAACCTTAAACTACGTAGAGGGTTCTTTACTGTAAGAGCGGCAAGGATGTGGAATTCCCTTCCACAGGCGGTGGTCTCAGCGGAGAGCATTGATAGCTTCAAGAAACTATTAGATAAGCACCTGAATGACCGCAACATACAGGGATATGTAAGGTAATACTGACACATAATCACACACATAGGTTGGACTTGATGAACTTGTGTCTTTTTTCAACCTCACCTACTATGCAACTATAAGTTGCCATCTTTGCCTCTGTTTGACCTGTGGTGTTGCACATGTGATCAGTTATGATGCCAGACATTTGATGGTTTGACAGTTTGGTTGAGAACAAGAGCGAATGTGACAGTTAGCATTTCTGGCATGCCTGGAATGTAAACAATTTTTTTTTAAATCGATGGGTTTAGTTCCGCTTTATTACTTCTAGTTTACCACCTGTGTGACTGTTCTAAGAATGGCGTTGCAGACAATACCACCGTCGGGTATTTTTTTGACAAAGGAAAACTTGTAAAAATGTCCTTTCTGCAGGGAACACAACTATAAAGGTCAGCTTCCTCTCGAGGGCAGCTTCTCTTCTAGAACAGACTAGACAGGCCCGTTGTAGTAATACAAAGTTTACACACTGTGCGGATCTACAACTCTGTGGAAGAATGGCCGCTAGTTGTAAAGTGTAGATAGAAGAAACTGACCTTTTGTAGGTCCTCCGGCGGAGTTTGCATTCATGTTAGCGCATCTACACTCTCCTGGCAGGAGAAAAGCGGAGTTAAAAATGCGTCTAAAGCCGTGTTTAGGCGTATTTTTCTTCTATCCCATTGGATAAACAATCTCCAGTCGCTCCAGATGAGCAGGAATGAGATGATGACACCGAGCACCGTCCACAGATCTCTTGGAGAGAACTTCTCCCCAGAAGGGCCCCATCCACAGCGTGTCCTGATCAGCAGGCTGAGCTGCTTTCAGGTGGATTATGAATAGAGAGGAGTGACAAGAGGCTGCACTACATGTCATCATTCAGCATCTCTACATGGGAAGTCACAGCTTAGTACACATCACCATGGCAACCCCATTATCAGCACCACGACTGAGAGGGGGGACCCCCCAACAGGACACAACACATTATAAAGTGACCAGCCTGTCACCTTCCACACACATGTCCCCCACTTCCCAGGACTTACTCATGATTGGAGCAGAGACTATTCCACAGCTCGGCTCTCTCCTGGGCTTCCCTGCCGCTCAGCTCCGAGGGGCTCCCGGTCTCCCGGGGACTCTCCTGCCCCGGCCGGACATCCCCCGCTGTCTCCCCGCCGTCTTCCGGTCCACCCGCCTTACTGCTGGGGGCCAACTTCCGCATCGCACGGAGAACACTGGCCTTTCCCGGACACGTCACAGGCCCCGCCCACTGTGTACACAGTCCGCGGCCCCGCCCCTCCCCGAGTGTGGGGCCAGGTGTGTGGACAGGGGGGAGGCGGAGCCGTGATTTGGGGCGTGACGTCACCGGCGCTTTACGTCACGACTGTGCTTGCTCTGAAATGTCGGGCAGTTTTATGTAGAACAGGGATGTGAATAATGTCATGGTATCATAGGGAGAAACCTCGTGACGGGTAGCAAAGTAATGCGGCTTTAAAAGCCTGGGTGGTGGAAGTATGCCTAGAATCCCGGAGTGTTTGTTATGGGAGGTGTGGCCGGTGTTATGAAATAATAAAACATTATTCATCACAATAGCTCATCACTTTTGTTTACTAGTAAATCAGGTTTTATTTATAGCCCAGTATCTGTATGAGAGATAATGCACGCCTGAGACGCCAATCGTTACCTCCTCATTTGTCCCTCATTTTGGTCTGATCTATATAGTTGTATATAAAATGCCCTTTTTATCTTCTAAAAAGTGTTTCCCAGTGCTAAACTTTTCATCCAAATTCTAAATTGCTGCATTTGTAAATTTTAAAAGCCAATATAAAGGAATAGTAGTGGTAAAAAAGCCTTTGTGGATTTAATTAACTTTTTTTTTGGTTAATTCTCCTTTAAAGGGGCGTGTCCTATGGCTACATACCTTTGCTAGTAGGTGTCCCTCATTTCCAGCTCAAAATGTTGGGAGGTATGCTGAACCAAGCGTGTTTTACTTTGTGCGCTTTGTCATGTGATAAACGCACACAACAAAACACGGGGCTGCTACCCACTTTTGGGGTGCCATTAACAAATAATGGCACCCATAGGCTTGCACACAGGGTGTGCCAGATGTGTCTGGGCACACCCTAATCACCCATGTGCATTAGCATTATCTAGGGGCGGCATCAGGTGGGTGGTCTGAGGTGCCAGTGGCCAGAGTAAATGCCCCCATTAAATTAAGGGCTAGGTTCATGTGTGCTTGAGCTTTAAGGGGCACACCTATTAAGGCAATTTAAAGTGTTACTAAACCCAGGACCCTGCATTCACTATATCTGGTCTCCCACAGTACACAGAACATCGAAATGCAATTATTTTAGTAAATATAAACTGCTAAATACATTTTCTCATCAGCAGTATATAGCAGTCTTGTGACTTCTATCAGTGTCTGGTTAAAGCTTGTAGGAGGAGTTTTCCTAATATCCTATGAGACTGCAAAACCCCTGACCCTCTGTCTGGACAGTGCTGATTGGCCCTGTGCTGATCACATGCACTCTCCCAAGAAAAGAAAAAAGCAATACACACCAAACTGAGCATGTGCAGCCTTTCTCCATAGACTCTGTGTTATCAGGAAATTATCAGGGGACAGTGGAAAAAGAGGAGGATCAGAGAAGCCAGGATCAAACAACCTTTTTTTAAACAATGTGGAGGATTAACCCCTTAGGTTCCACAGTGAGTATAACAAGCATGTTTTACTGCATATACAGACTGACTGTACTGTAGAGGGTTTAGTAACACTTTAAGTGCAATGTGCGTTTTGCTGCGTTTTCCTCACTGAATGAATGCAGGTAATTTCAATGACATGTAGAAAACAATAGTTTGCATCTATCCTCTTAACATAGGAAAAACAACATGGGACGGGCTACAGATTGAATGAGCACTGTGATAGCCAGTCAGAGGCTATCACAGCGATTATGTGATCGGGTTTCCCCAGGTCCTGATTGTAGGTAGAGACCCAGGGCTGTCACAGTCTCTGTGCTGGGAGTGCATGAGAGAGCACGCTTCCAGCACAAACACAAGAACACATACACTATATTGGCAAAAGTATTGAGACGCCTACCTTTACACACACATGAACTTTAAGGGCATCCCAGTCTTAGTCCATAGGGTTCAATTCTGAGTTGGCCCACCCCTTACAGCTATAACAGCTTCCATTCTTCTGGGAAGGCTGTTCACAAGGTTTAGGAGTGTGTCTATGGGAATGTTTGACCATTCTTCCACAAGTGCATTTGTGAGGTCAGGCACTGATGTGGATGAGAAGGCCTGGCTCACAGTCTCCGCTTCAATTCATCCCAAAGGTGTTCTATCGGATTGAGGTCAGGACTCTGTGCAGGCCAGTCAAGTTCCTCCACCCCAAACTCGCTCATCCATGTCTTTATGGACCTTGCTTTGTGCACTGGTCCAAATTATTTGGTGGGGGGGGATTAGGGTGTGGGGTTGTTTTTCAGGGGTTGGGCTTGGCCCAGTGATGGGAACTCTTAAGAATTCAGCATATGACATTTTGGACAATTTTATGCTCCCAACTTTGTTGGAACAGTTTGGGGATGGACCCTTCCAATTCCAACATGACCACGCACCAGTGGATAAAGCAAGTTCCATAAAGACATGGATGAGCGAGTTTGGGGTATCTTTTTTTTGTTACTTAATTATATTACTGTCAAACCATCATGTGATAACATTGTGCAGTTACAGGAGACATCATGAATCCCTTGGATCTTGCAAGCTTACAAGCTTTTAGATCATTTTTGGCAAATACAGATTGCTTGCCAGATATGCAGTGTCCTTGTCACTTCCTTTGGGGAAGAAAAAATAATGTTATCTTTCTTGTGTAAACTATTATGCCCTGTACACACGGTCGGATTTTCCGACGGAAAATGTGTGATAGGACTTTGTTGTCGGAAATTCCGACCGTGTGTAGGCTCCATCACACATTTTCCATCGGACACACAAAGTTTGAGAGCAGGCTATAAAATTTTCCGACAACAAAATCCGTTGTCGGAAATTCCGATCGTGTGTATACAAATCCGACACACAAAATGCCACGCATGCTCAGAATAAATTAAGAGACGAAAGCTATTGGCTACTGCCCTGTTTATAGTCTCGACGTACGTGTTTTACGTCACCGCGTTCAGAACGATCGGATTTTCCGACAACTTTGTGTGACCGTGTGTATGCAAGACAAGTTTGAGCCAACATCCGTCGGAAAAAATCCATGGATTTTGTTGTCGGAATGTCCGATCAATGTCCGACCGTGTGTACAGGGCATTAGTCCCATCACCACAGGGAACTCCAATCACTATTCCTATTTCCATCTACAGTGACCCTGGTCACCTCCGACATATCAACCCTCATCAGTCACCAGCTGCCTGTGTTTGTGAATAGCCAAAGCCTTGTCTTAAGCCTAGCTACATCACTGCCACATGCTCGTAAAATGTCCTCATCTAGACACAGAGGCAGGGCCGTCTTTAGCGCAGGGCAAACGGGGCACTTGCCCTGTGCCCAATCTTTCTTGGGGGGACCGCGCTACCCGTGAATTGGGGCCCTGATGACAGCTTTGCAGAGCGCACAGAGGACACGGGAAGATGTATTCCTGTGCTAGCCAGCTGAGAAGGGGCGGGGCCGGGAGCTCCACTGACGCTCTGACCCCGCCTACTTGCAGCCTGTATACTTGGAAAAGAGCGTCTGCAGTGAGAGCCAGTGATCGGAGTGGGAGCCTCAGTGGAGCTCCCGGCCCCGCCCCCTCTATACTGCCTGGTGAATACAGAGGTCCGCCCCCCTCATCTGGCTAGCGCGGGAATACAGCCTTCTGTGTCCTCTGTGCGCTCTGCAAAGCTGTCATCGGGGGCCCAATTCACGGGTGATGTGGGCCCCCCAACAAAGCATCAGTGGAGCTCCCGGCTTTTGTAGCGAGAGCAGAGAGTGGAAGCCCCGCCCACAGACCTGAATGTATGTAGTGAGTTTGGCTGGCCAGGTATTTCCTTACACCTATAAAATGCCTGACTGTTTAAACCCTGAGCTGTGTTATTTAACTGTAAAGCTGTGCGTTGCTGAAAGTTCTCTGACCATCACCTGTATAATGTCTGCAGTCTCTGGTAATCTCCTGCAGTATGTCTGAAGTCTCTGATTGTCTCCTGCAGTATGTCCGCAGTCTCTGAACCTCTCCTGTAGTATGTCTGCACTCTCTGACACTCTCCTGTAGTATGTGTATTAATGTGCCCCTTTACTTGCTCAATTATTTGGGATTGCTCCACTGCTCAGTGAGAGGTAATGATGTGCATTAACCTCTAGCAACCAATCAGTAAGTGGTAATGATGTGCTGTAACCCCTAGCAACCAATTAGTGAGCGCTAATAATGTACATTAACCTCTAGCAACCAATCGGCAAGCAGAAATTATGTGTTGTAACCTCTAGAAACCAGCCAGTGAGCAGTAAGGATAGGCTGTAACCTCTGGCAAACAATTGCAATTGCTGCGTGATCTGCTGCAGTAAACTGATTTTGAGTCTACCTGCTATTTTTTGTATGTTTCAGAATGGAGGGGGGGGGCAAGAAAGTGTTTGACCAGGGCCCAATCAAAATTAAAGACGGCCCTGCACAGAGTGGACAGTCCCACTGTTATGGGTGACCCCAGCTCATACTCTTTTAGTGGTTCAGGAGACATTTACTCTATTCCATTTGAGGGAACTGGCATATGGAATCCAGAATCCTGTGATCCCAAGGTTAAAGGGTCCTACCTCATCGCAGTCACCCTTAGCTCCATTGGGTGAGGCAGAGTCCCTTAAACATTGCTCAGGGGTCTCACCTGCAGTCACACAAGATTTCCTGGCCAAGTTTAGCACTCCCTTGCCTTCCCCTGCAGTCAGTTTCCGAACTTCCCAAAGCCTTAGCACAGGCTAAGCCACTGGTAACAGTGACCATCTCAGAGTCAGATTTCCCATGAGAAGACCATGCGCTGGTATCCTGCAAAGCAAGCTGGACCAGATATGTGTATCTGCAGAGAGCACACTGGACATAAAAAGAGGTAAAAATAATGTGATTTAAAAAGAAAAAACAGCATGAGTGACATGAAACATAACACAATGATCAATACAAACACCAAATACAGCAATAAATACAAAGTCCACTGAAACTATATAAAAGTGATTCTAACCAGTGGAAGTGACCTATCTAACGTGAAACACAAGCAAACCTAAACTAACAAAGACTAGGGCACAGCAGATTCAGACTGAAAAGCAAGGAACAGCTGATCAGACAGGGAAAGGAGCAGATACATGGGAACAGATGCAAGCAGGCAGGATCACAAGTAGCAGAATCACAGGTAGCACGGGTGAAACACTGAGGCACTGACAGATTCTAAAGAAGCTAAAAACCCTCCCAATTCCTGAGACCTGCTGACTGATGGGAGACACTCACTGGTGGATACCAGAACAGCACCCTTGATGTCCGTGGACCATAGTGCCACCAGCAGGTGATCCAGTTCTTAACAATTTTTGAGACGCCACAGTCCTCTGCCATCCTCTAGGTCTAGGAGCTACAAGAAGTAATTTTGGCCCTTACTGATTCAATACACACTATCTTGCATTTTGGAGGGTCAGTCTGCTGTCTCCACGCTAAAGGGTCCTGGGTCCCACATGAGAGTGTGTTTGAACTGTTACCATTTGAAAGGGAACTTGAAGAATGGTGATCTATACCCACTGTGGATCTGCCAGTGACCCACCTTAACAGGACCTGTGGAGCGAGTGCTTACCTTTATGGGTTCTACTGACCAGCAGTTGAAATCCCACATTAAACCACACCTTTCTCTGGCATGTTCAGTATTGTGTTGGCTGTGACCTTAATGTGTCAAACCATGGAAGAATGGATTAGTTCCCTCAAAAAGGATCTCTCCACTGCCACAGTGGATCCCTTCTTAATAGAGAGTGTGGAACAGATGTCTGGAGCCTTATGCCTCAGATGTGATGGCTCATGGGTCTGATGTCTATACAGATGCACACTGCGCCCTGGTAAAGCTGCTGAAATGCTGATGCCATATCCAAAAAGCACCTGGGACATTATCTCTTCAGACCTACACTTGATATCATCATCTAGAATTGAATTCCACAGGAGGCCAGAGCAAACCCTCATCAACTGCTCCCTCTTTTCTTTCCTGTGCAACTGCACAGATTAGTGCACTCTCTCTGGTCCCCTTGGGTTCTTCTCACCCCTGAACCCTTTGCTTCAGTCCCTGTGTCAGCTCAGCATCTTGAACTGTGCCCCATCTGGGCCATGACTCCCATCCTCAAGGAAATTCCCTTCCTTTGGGGCATGTAAAGACCAGTTAATGGTATCTTTTAACCATCAGTGCCCCCCTCTCCAGAGGGACCCCCTAACCTACTAGGCCAATCTGGTTTTAGCATTGGAAACCGTCTGTCACCTGTAGGAGATGGTATCCAACATAGTTCCTTAATGGAAACGTATATAGAGCATGCCCACCTTCAGGCCCCTCATCAACAGACAGGAACTTACCACTCTCTCCTTTGCAGGAGCATTGAGGGTTGATGGACCCTCCCTTCAGAGATGTTTCTTATCCTCTCTTCTCTGCTCAGCCACTCCAGCCCCCTTCTCAACTGTTTCAGGTTTAGTCCCTGGCAGACAAACATGTCTTCCTCTATGCCAAGTGGCTAGTAAGGGTTTCTCTCATTGAAGAATTGGTATCAGCAGAGCTGCTTTCTGGTCTCCTAGAACAGGTGGCTCCTTCCACACTGTGGGATCCTGCTTTAGGAAGATCTCCTGGTATGTACTCAATTAGACAGCATATGGATACAGCTATGTCTTCACCACCAATCTTTAAGGATTCTACCAGGAAGGAACAGGAGCCCTTCTTGTGCCAGGAGAGATAGTCTCACTCCTGTGCTGCACAGTGTCACACAGCTGTCCCAAATAAATAAATAAATAAAACAATCCAAAACATGTATAGAAATTCTGTAGTAACTATCATCTCTGTAGCGTATACTTCATATAAGAAAAATTGGTATATAACTTTATAAAATTTAAGTCTATTACTATATCATCATGTCTGTAACAACTGTCTACATCATATCAAATAGAGTTTATATATAAATATATAAAACTGGGGTTAAGATATTAATACATAAAAAAGATATACTAATGATAAGTAAAAATGTGGTCATTGTCATAAGGTCCTCCAATAATCATATATCATGTATGTAAAAAAACAAATGTGCGTTATGCTGGTAATAGTAGATGATTGGATTTCATTCTCACAGTGGTGTAGTGGGTAGCACTCTCACCTAGCAGTAAGAAGGGTCGCTAGTTCGAATCCCGACCACAACACTACCTGCCTGGAGTTTGCATGTTCTCCCTATGCCTGCGTGGGTTTCCTCCGGGTACTCCGGTTTCCTCCCACACTCCAAAGACATGCTGGTATGTTAATTGGATACTGTCTAAATTGTCCCTAGTATGTATGAATGTGAGTTAGGGACCTTAGATTGTAAGCTCCTTGAGGGTAGGGACTGATGTGAATGTACAATGTACATGTAAAGCGCTGCGTAAATTGACGGCACTATAGGAGTACCTGAAATAAATAAAAATAAATAAAATTCTGGACAAGAAAGTGCAGACCTCAAAGATGCTAATGGGAATAAATGGTTCATATGGTAAAGGCATCAATCTCCAAAATGTCAGTGAGTGGAAACAAAGTAAATCAAGAGGTGTTTGATACAATAGTACCAATATGGAAAACAGCATGCAGAGAAAGATGAATGGGAGCATGTATAATAAAGCAATCGGGTGAAAAACTGGAACAGTGTATGCAGATAATGATTAAATAAAGGAAGAATACTGTGCATGTGTAAAAACATAAAAATAAATCATGTCAATCACCACCATTACAGTGTAAATTGTCCAGCGGCACCACAAAAGTGAGCTATAATCACAATAAACAACATGTAGAAAAAAATAATGCGCTAAACAAAAATCTCATATTGGGTTATTAAATCCAACTGTAGAAAACACAAATCTGTGATAAGTAGTTGAATCCAAAAAAACCTCCACCTCGTGGAGCTTGGTTTGAATATCCTACTTATGCCCTGTTTGATCTGAGGACACATCTCCAACTAATGACCCCTGCAAAGATTGTTACATCAAGCCTGTTTGACCCTTCATAATAGAGTCTAGAGTCTATATTTACATTATAAATACTTTTTTTTCATTTTTTTTTTTCAGTTTGAAATAGGAAAGCAGGGGGACTGGCAGGAACTCCAGGGATTTCACACAAAGGAAGGAAAACAAGGAGACCAGGATGCTTTTTAACACAAGTACATGGTACAACAAGCACATATCAGGAATATAAAATGTTGGGGTAACATATTCTTTAAATGCTACTTAGTTTAGTGGTGCAGTGAAATTGCACCACTAAACCACTTACCTAAAGTAATACACTTACAACCTGGCCCCTAGTGGGTGGAGCTTGAAGCATTGAAGCGTGACATAATCCTGCGGCCATCTTGATTAGTGGATTGTAAGCCAAAACATGGTGTTTTCAGTTGGCACCGCCTAAAGTGTTACTAAACCCAGTAATATGAAAATAGTTCATCCACCTCCCCGCAGTGCCCGCAGCTTATAAATCTTCTTTTTGCATTAAAATACTGCTACAATATATCTTTTTGGCTGATCTGTATACCATGGTCATGTGATAAACTGCAGGGTTTGCACAAGTGCTGAGTGTTCAGGTAGGAGGAGATTTCCACTACAGCCTGTGTCCTCATGTTGTTATGGGAGGCGGATCATCCATGAAACAAGATGTGACATCCCACCCACTGTGTTCTTTTTTAGTTACCGAGCAAGCAAGAGGAGGGAGGGACTGGGCTGCCATTTAGGATCTGTATACATGCCCAAATGTGTGATGTCAATACCATGTGACCTGAACAGCTCATCTCGACAAGGAAATGTTCTCTCCAGCATTAGAGACCAAACTGAGCATGTGCAGCTTTACTACGCTGACTGTGTCTTATCTGGCCTTGCCAAGAGAGACCCTGCAGGAGGGGTAGGATCTGTGCACACAGGATCAAAGAGCCTTTTTACACAATACAGAGGATATACCCCTTAAGTTCCACAGTGAGTATAACAAGCATGCTATTCTACATATACAGACAGATTTTACTGTTGTGGGTTAAGTAATACTTTAAGTGCTTTTTAGTGTAAATGTATTACTTTTATCTTGCGCATTAAGGCTGGGTTCACACCTTCAACGGATGTGCCTCACAGCAGGGGTCTGGTGCGCCCCTGTTCTCCGTTTCAGGAAGGAATCAGGGTCAAATTTTTGCTTGAATTCGGCCCTGAAATGGAGCCAAAGACGCACAGGGTTCCTGTGCAAGCCGCTCCGCAGCCGCAATGGAGAGATGTGAGCCGGCTTCATAGAGAGCTAGTCACAATCTCCTGTCATGCAAATTGGATGCGGGGAAACCTGAATCCAACTCGCATAGGTGTGAACCCAGTCTAAATGTTTTAAATGGAGAACACCAGGTTTGGTGTGTTATTTTTCTCATTTTAATATGCACATCTGCAAGTTTTGAGGCTGTTATGCTGGCATAGGAGACACAGAGCAATCATTCTTATCTCCCTTGAAGGGAACAACAGCTCCTTATGACCTTCTTAGTGATGCAGGGGTCATAACTATAAGGTGTGCGGCTAGTGTGCACAGGTGTTGGGCAGCATTGGCACTTTCTGATTTTTCAACAAGGTGGTGGAATACCTGTTATTTTCTGGACATTTTTATGATGTTGATTCACTTCAAGAAGTTTGATATGATCATTCAATATGGATACTTATGCACTTTATTATTGATTGTATTTATATATATATTTATATAATTTTTTGTATACATGCATTATATGTTTATTATATGTTTTGGCGGTATACTACTAATATTGGTATGAATTATTAACACCATTGGAGTTGCACTACACTTTATTTTCTATTTATATACCTGTATTGAGTGTGGTGAAGTCACTTTTATTGGTGTGAGCTGCAATTTCTTTATTATTTAAGTTAGAGATTGGTTAGGCTAATTGAGTTCATTTGTTTGTATTAGGTGAGTATAACATGTTTATTATAAAAAAAAAAAAAAAAAAACAAACAAACATTTGTCTTTACAACTATTAAGTCATATAGCACTTTTTTTTAATGGGAGGCCATAGTTCTACTTTAAGAGCCCTTTCACACTGGGGCGGGCAGCGGTGGCGGCGGTAAAGTGCCGCTATTGTAAGCGGCGCTTTACCGTCGGTATGTGGCCGCTAGCGGGGCGGTTTTACCCCCCGCTAGTGGCCGAGAAATGGTTAAAAACCACCGCAAAGTGCCTCTGCAGAGGCGCTTTGCCGGCGGTATAGCCGCGCCGTCCCATTGATTTCAATGGGCAGGAGCGGTGAAGGAGCGGTATACACTCCGCTCCTTCACCGCTCCGAAGATGCTGCTAGCAGGACTTCTTTTACCATCCTGCCAGCGCATCGGCCTCGGGGCTTTCACACTGGAATGAAAGCAGCGGCACTTTCGGGTCAGTTTGCAGGCGCTATTATTAGCGCAATAGTGCCTGCAAACCGCCCCAGTGTGAAAGGACCCTAAAAGAGATTCCAGGGAAAAGGCACAGATTAGGTGAGAGGGCAGTCATAACCACTTGTCCTGTTGCTTTGCTTGGGATACATACAGACAACCATATCATCAGAAACCCCTTGCAAGCTGGTTATTAAAACTGCAGAGACAAATTAATTATTTATGGCAGTTGCACCTTAATGCAGTATACAAAAATTTTGGCCAAGAAACAGTATTTTCAGAATTAAAGCACACAAATCCAGTACAGCCCAGCAAGTTTTCTAAAAGAGTTAAATACAGGCTATCCACACACACATTAACATGGGACTGCACTAGAATCCTTTCCAGTGAGAACACAGCATTGTTCTAGCTAAATGGAGCACAGAAGCCTTATCTTACACTTTCAAATGGATACCTGTTTACACAGTTTCTGAGCAGAATCAATATTTATATTTTAAGGTACACGCACACTGATGTAGTCAATGCAGTTATCATGCTAATTCACAAACTGGTGAGCACAAAGCAACCAAGGTCATAAAAATGAAATCACAGCTATTTATCATAGTCACTGTTGTATCTAATAGGCTCTCACCTTCAGCGGTCTCACTGGTGTCCTTGGACTTTCTCCTGGTCCTTCCTGTTATCTTCTTCTCCTTTAACCCTACCTTAAGAGTGTATCAAAAGCTACAGTAGCCTGCTACCTGCTATGGGGCCTGTAAGGGGGTAAAAGTGGCCACCTCCTTTTCTCAAGCCCTCCAACCACCACCTACAAGATTGGCTTGGGCAGGCGGGGCAGGGATTTATACTAGGGAGTCATTTTTATTGTATTCTGTACCCTGCATTATGTACACCTGAGCCATGCACTGTCTGCATCAGTGGCCATAAGGGCGCATGGGCGCCGCCCCCTCTCCCCAGCCACCCCCTCTATCACCAATAGATAGATTCATGCATTGCATGACTCTATCCATGGCCACCACTGGCACCCCCTGTTCAGGCGCCTGGCCCCTTTTTGGGCACCTAAATTACAGTGGCGGGGAGTGTCTTTGAAGCACCTGATTAGAGCCATAGGCATCAAAAAAGGTAAACAGTGAGCGCCAAGATTGTCTAAATCTCCCCCTTGTCCTGGATTTCTTCTCAGGAAAAGTGATGGAACACGCTGATCAGTTCTCTATCAAGTTGCCTTTCTGGTGGCCATAACATCGGCCAAGAGGGTCTCTGAAATCAGCTCTCTGGGATGCAAGGAATCATTTCTAACCTTTTTCCCTGATTGGGTAGTTTTGATTCCTATGCTGGGTTCAAACCCCAAAGTATCATCTGTTTTTCATGACAATCAGGAGATTGCTCTTCCGACGTTCAGATCAACTGAAAATTCCAGTGTTCATCCCCTAGATGTCGGGAAAGCTCTGAGAAAGTATCGTTCCGTCAGTCCGACCATCTGTTCGTTCTTTTTCATGGAAAGAATAAGTGATTGCGTGCCTCTTCCAGATCTATCGCAGCATGGATTGTTCAAGCCATTCAGTGGGCCTACAAAGCTAAGGGTTTGACACCTCCTCCAGTAAGCAACAAGTGTCAGAAAAAGGCCTGGTCTATAAGAACCCTTTCACACTAAGCCACTTTTCAGGCGCTTTTCGCAAAAGAAAGCACCTGAAAAGCTTGTGGGGTGGTAAAAAAGCATCTTTGGAGCATGTTTGGAGCTCTAAAAAAGTGCATCAAAAGCGCCCCTCTCCTTTGAAATGAATGGGAAGCGCCTCAAAAGCACCTAGAAACAGCGTATGAAAAGCACTTCAAAAGCGCCTCAAATTTTTTTGGAGTCATGTGACCTTAAAAAAAAACACACTGCCAACGTCTCAAAAGCACTTAAAAAGCGCCTCAAAAGGGCCACAAAAGCGCCTAGCATTTTACAGGCAGTTTTCAAGTGCCTCAGTGTGAAAGGGGTCTAAATGGTTAAACTGACCTCATTTACAGACTGAAGTTCATCCTTTGATCTAAAAGAACTAAATGTTACAATGTTTATAGTTTTCTCCCAGCACTGAGCAATGTTGATAAACATTTGCTGTCTCTTTTTTCTTGACAGCTGCGAGTGAGTAGAGAATGGCCCTGCACTGTTTACATAGACTCGTGGAAATTCCAGATTAAGATCATGAGGGGGGTTGAATCGAGATGCTTTAAAGTGGATGTAAACCCAATGTCATCCTTTCTAAACTACTGCCATAGGGGTTATCTATAAGGATATACATGCCTCCTGCATGTATCTTTACCTGTCAAATGTCTCCCCTCTGTCTGTTATGAGACCCGAAAAACTGCAGATTCTGTGGGTGGGTCTGTTGTCTGGAGCTCGGTGGGTGGAGTCGTGATGTCAGTAGACTCCCCGCCCACCTCTACACTCCCCTTGTTAATATGCATTTTGTCCTGTGTATTTCTTACACTGAACTTCTGCTATGATCTCTAACATCCAGTGAAAAGACAGGAAAGTAACCACATGACTTCAGCATGCCAAATCATGGTGAGGTGTGGAATAGCCAATCCTTGCAGAACTGCTGAAGAAAGGAGTGGGGGTGGGAATTAAAAAATAATGCCTGTGTCTTAGGCTAGTGCACGAGATATGTAAATCACCTGTCACTCACAGCAAGGGGGAATATTTGACAAACTTTTTCTCAGTTTGTCAAGATTTTTCTCACTGAACAATAAAAGAGGATTGTTCAGAGATGAATTAACTCTGTGTGGCAAGACTGGGCTCAAATGATAGGAAATCTTATACTCTAGTCTACAGTATGATAAAAAAAAAAAAATCAGGTTTACATCCACTTTAATGATTAATCGTGCAGCTCTAGCTTCTGCATTGGTGTTTATCTGCACATGTGCGTACAGCCCTTCTCCCCAAGCACTCTACTTCCAAACATGGCCACATACAGCCATTGACATGTGTTGACAGCTGCACGTGTGGCTCAATACACAGGAGCTGTCATGCGTCCATATACATGAGGCCTGAAAAGGAAAATATATTTATGAAGAAAATACCAATATTTCTCTTTGGCTATGTTCTCTTGTAAAAGACTTTGTAGATGAAGAATTACAGGCAGTCTCCGGGTTATAAACAAGATAGGTTGTTAAAGTGGTTGTATAGGCAAAAGTTTTTTTTTTTTTAGCTTATTGCATTTTATGCATTAAGATAAAAAGCCTTCTGTGTGCAACAGCTCCCCTCAGCTCCCCTAATACTTACCTGAGCCAAATCTCTATCCAGCGATGCCCATGAGTCCCTCGGCCATCCGACCTCTCCCTCCTGATTGTCTGAGACACAGCAGCGGCGCCATTGCCTCCTGCTGCTGTCAATCAAAGTCAGTTAGCCAGTTGGTGTGGGGGCACTCGCCAGGAAGGAGGGGCCAGAAGCAGCGAAGAGGGATGCGAGAAGAGGAGGATTCAGGCTGCCCTGTGCAAACCCACTGCACAGAGCAGGTAAGTATAACATGTTTGTTATTTAAAAAAAACAAAAAAAACAAGCCTTTAAAATCACTTTAAAGCATTTGTTAACCTAAAAAAAAAAAATGGATCCTGTCCCTTAAAAGCATGTTACACAACACAGTGCTTGTGTATGTCATTTGGCCCCTTGTATCACCTGAAATATCTGGCTGATCCTACCAGTTTCTGCCCTTCCCCCTGTAAGCTGACCACGGTATATCAGGGCTGCTGAGCCCTGACACCATGGTCAGCTTACGTGCCTCCGTCATCCGCAGCTCTCCTGTCCTCCTCTGTCCTCTCTCCCCCCTCCCTCCCTGCCTGTCGTCTCCTGTGACAATGCCTGCCCCCGTAACTCCTGTTGTTCTCATAACTGTTAAAATCTTACACAATCGTCCTTCTTCCCTAATGACAAGAAAATGTCTCCTTAAGGCTGCTTTCACACTGGGGCGTTAGGGGTGTCGGCGGTAAAACATCGCTATTTTTAGCGCTGTTTTACCGCGGTATTTGGCCGCTAGCTGTGCGGTTTTAACCCCCCGCTGGCGGCCGAAAAAAGGGTTAAAACCACTCGTATAGCGCGGCTATAGCCGCGGTATTGCCGCGGTATAGCCGCGCTGTCCGATTGATTTCAATGGGCAGGAGCGGTTTAGGAGCGGTGAATACACCGCTCCTTCACCGCTCCAAAGATGCGGCTTGCAGGAGATTTTTTCTTCTCCTGCCAGCGCACCGCTTCAGTGTGAAAGCCCTCGGGCTTTCACACTGAACAAACAGCGGAGGCTGTTTTGGGGCGGTTTGCAGGCGGTATTTTTAGCGCAATAACGCCTGCAAACCGCCCCAGTGTGAAAGGGGTCTTACTGTATTTCAGAGCAGTTCCCCGGCCGGCTCTCTCTCTCCTCTCCTCTCTTCCTCGTTTCCCGGCTGACGTCAATGGGGGAATCTCGGCCCCGTCCACTGCATCTGTCAGCTGGGTGGAGGAGAGAGCTGGCTGGTCATGTGATAGCGGGGAACCGCTCTGAAATATGGTAAAGGAGGCATTTTTTTTAATAAAACACAGAGACAGGGGCTCCTGTCATTAAGGAACAAGGAGAAATATGTAAAGTTGGCAAAGTGGGTTAACAACCACTTTAAGCTGATTTTGTACGTAAGTTGGAACAGCTACATTTTGTAAGTGTAACAACAGCCAAAAAAACAATTTTTAAGTTCTTTGGAAAGCATAGGGAAGGGTTAACACCCCTGTAACATTTGTTTTGCTGTCTGGGCCCCTATTCAGAAGATTTCACCTCACTTTCTATCTCTGTGATAATTGGATTTTGAAAATTTTGGGTTGTTGTGGAAACAAAGATTGGTGATAAAGCTTCAGTGGAGACACCTTTTTCCCAAGGAAACTCTCATGCCGCGTACACACGATCGGAATTTCAGCCCGCAAAAGACCGATGAGAGTTTTTCGTCGGAAAATGCGACCGTGTGTAGGCTCCATCGGACTTTTGCTGGCCGAATTCTATGAGAGCATGTTCTCAATTTTTCGGTAGGAAAAAGTTCCTATCTGAAAATGCGATCATCTGTGGCAATTCCAATGCGCAAAATTCCTACGCATGCTCGGAAACAATTCGACGCATGCTTGGAAGCATTGAACTTAATTTTCTCGGCTCGTCATAGTGTTGTACGTCACCGCGTTCTTGACAGTCGTAAGTTCAGCGAACTTTTGCGTGACCGTGTGTATGCAAGGCAAACTTGAGCGGAATCCTGTCGGAAAAGCCGTCATATCTTTTTCCGACGAGAAGTCCGATCGTGTGTACGTGGCATTAGACTGCTTTTACACTGAAAGCGCCGGCCATTAGCGGTAAATCGCTGCTCGTTTTAGCATCGCTCTACCGCAGTTTAAGCGGTGCTTTTGTGCCGCTTTTTGGGCGCTAGCGGGGCACTTTTAACTCCAAAGAAGGGGTTAAAAACGCCCGCTGAAGTGCTTTTCAGGTGCTTTGAAAGTGCTGGCATTAATTTCAATGGGCAGGGTGGTTTGGGAGCGCTGAAAACCACCCCAAAGATGCCCCAAAGATGCTGCTTGCAGGACTTTTCCTCCGGTTTTCAGGCGTTTTCAGGCGTGATTTTGAGGCTATTTCTAGCACTAAAACGCCTGAAAACCGCCTCAGTGTGAAAGGGGTCTTACAGGAGTAAATTTCCCCTCCTAGGGGTAGATTTCCTCGCACTTCCTGTTGTCTCCCTCTGTTTGTAAGTATGAGTCAAACGTAAGTCGGATGTTTGTAACTTGGGGGCTGCCTGTATATATAAAATCAAATAACACAACTTCTGACATTTGAGCTATAGAATGAAACTCCCCATTTACACTTTGTATAGCAGGAACTCGCATTCCCGTGCATGATTTTTGGTGATATGTTTCTCCATGTTAAACATAGAACACCTCATTTATTTAAATGGTCTGCCCTATGCGCGTTTGTCATGCAAAAGAAACTCCCTTTTCGTGAGGAGCTTTGCGTGATTTTTTCTTCTTCACGTGTTTTGCTGTGATTTCCACAGGATTATGCAATTAAGAATAAATGGCACCCAAATGCGGGTTTAGCTGTCATTTTAGTGCGATTTGGAATCACGGGCAGGGTTGTGTCTGGGATTTCAATTTGCTAGGTGTGAATAGGGCCTCAGCCTCAGGTAAGGACAGTTTTTCAACTAATGCAATCCTGCTGAGGGAACACCAAGTGAGTTAGCTGTAGTGGAGATCCTCCCACACTAGAGGGCAGCACTAGATCTCTCGTGTATTTACTCTGTTTTTCCTGTCTGTAAAGTCATAGTGCTTGAAGAGAAAGGAGGAGGACTGCCATGAGTAAACTTCAGTGTCTGCTCCGAGCTGGGAGGGGGCCGTGCACAGCTGCAGCCATTCTGAGGAGATGTAGCAGCACCGTGCAGCATGAGCCCCCTCCTCTTACTGTCACTGTACAGGAGGGGGGCGTCAGGTAAAGTGCTGCACAGGACACCCAACACAAACTTCTCTGCTAGGGGGGGAGGGGAGCTAAATCATGAGGCTAGCCTGTCCCCTTAATAGTGCAAATACACATAAACAAACGTATGGGAATGAACTACCCAATACCAAGCATTTAGCTGCACACTGAGGCGCTGTTCACATTTCTCATAAAGTGAGCGCGTTCCTGCTCGCGTAATTCACGCGCGTTTCTGCATGTCGTGCATAGGGTAGCCCATTCACTTGAAAGGGCTGCTCTATGTGCGTTTGTAGCGCCAAAGAGGCTCAAGAACCAAGTTTTGTCCCTGTTCCAGGCACGTGTTGCCATGTGACGATCTCAGCAAAATCGCACCGTGTTTGGGGTGTCATTAGGAATGAATGGCACTCAAACACTGGCTAGGTTCACAGCTGCGTTTGCACAGGCACTGCAGCCTATTCATTTGCAATGGGTTGCTGTGCCTGCGTTTCATGCAGGAAAAAGGTTTCTGCACCTTTTTTTTTTTCCCCAAACGCAGCCAGAGCGAAAATCGCATGTGATTTCCCGCAACTGAATACACCCTGAGTTTTCAGGTACTTGAAGGTACTATTAAGAATGATTTGCAGCACAGTTTAAGTTTGGGAACAGGTGTGATTTTACAGGATACACGTCCTGCACTCGCACAACCCTCTCGAGGGAAGGCACACCAGTCCTCTCAATCCTATGCTGACACAATAATTACAAAGTAAAAAAAAAAAGACCTGGTGGATCTTTCCTATGTACATGTATCATTTTAGAGATTGTAACATGTAAAACGGGTATGCATCCTTAATAAAAGGCTCCATGTACCACTGGCTTGAAAAACGTTGCTTCTACAGGAGTTTTGTGTTTTGCCTGTAGAAGCAACTCAATGTTCTCCTATGTGTCCATGGACGTTAAAAAGGAAGTAAACCCTGATGGGTTTTACTTCCTATTTTTTTCCTTGCAAAGGTAAAGCATAACGGGCTACTATGCATCGTATAGTAGCCATTTATGTGTCACCTGAAACCGAAGCCTGCGATGTCACTGCTGTCCCCACTAGCAGCGATTGTCCATCTTCACCCCTCTTCCTTCCGGGGCCGCGAACTCCGGCTCTGTGAATGGCCGGAGTCGCGTGACATCACTCGCGCGGGAGCTGTCAGTCACGGCATGACCCCATTTAGAATCGGCTCACGGCTTTATTGTAAATATCTCCTAAACCGTGGAGGTTTAGGAGATATTTCCAGCACCTACAAGTAAGCCTTAATATAGGCTTACCTGTAGGTAAAAGTGGTTGTACTCGGTCTACAACCAGTTTAACGTTTAGAGGCAGAAAAAAAAAAACCTTCTGGTTCACGTTTCTGCTTGGAGGCAGAAAAAAACGTAAAACTCTCCTGAACTCATCTTAACTTTGCACAAAAAACGCTCTATATGAGCGTTTTTAAGGCCTCATGTTCACTGCTGCTGATAAATGGACGTTTAGGAGCAGTTGGGCATTTTTTTCAACTGCTCCTGAACTCTCCTCTATGTTATCTTATCAGTACATGTACATAGGTTCCTTTATAGTCGTTTCTAGGCAGTTGCGTTTAGAGGTTTTTTTGGAACCCCAAAAAAATATGTTCAGAAGCTGTGTTTAGAGGCGTTTACGGCTAAATGCGGTAACTCGCGTTTAGCTGCGTTTTGTTTACAGGTGTTTTTAACTTTTGGCTATTTTGAAAAAAAAAAATTTTTTTTTCAAACGCAAATGTGGCTAAATGCGGCAAAACGGACGTTTTAAATGTGGGTTACAATCTTTCAAGTTAAATCGTTCAGGAGAGGTTGTAAAAACGTCCCGTGTAAATGAAGCCTTACTCCAGAGAGAACAGACGTTTTTTTAAGCCCAGTGTGCATGGAGCTTAAAGAAGTGGAGATCTACCTGAACAACATGAAAGAAGTCAAAAATCACCGGGCACAATGTTGCCTCCTCACACCTGATTTAAACCTCTAGGTGCTCTATTACCGTGTTACAATCGCATGCATTGCTCAGCAATCATGGGATTAAATTGGCAAAATATTGCATCCTCACCACCTGTCAAACAAACTTGGATCACTTTTCAAAGGAGCAGCAGTGCCTGCTGCACTTGTGAACGTGCCCTTAGTAACATTAGGGCTTGTTCACGCATAATGTCGGGGGGTGGTAAAACCCTGTGGTTGGGTCACAGTTTTACCACCCCCAATCCCTACGCCCTGCTGAGACAGCAGCCAAAAGGTGTACACATGCCGCAGCTAGAATTAAGCCCCCTGTTGCTTTTAGTGGGTGCTACCACCTTCCCATCATGACCCGTTAAAGTAAATGTCACTCTGCAAGTGGTTAAAGTAGGTGGTGAGAAAGCAACACAAGGCTGCCTGCTTTAACTCCTTGTTTACTGTACTGCACAAGGTTGCAGGGCACTTGCAGAGTGGCCTCATTCATTTGAATGGGTCATGCTTGGCAGGTGCTACACCCACCAACGATGACAGGGCATATAACTGCTGCTGTGGTTGTGGCATGTGTACACCCCTACCCACTGCAGCTAAAGGGGGTGTGGTTGGAGGGGGGGTAATAAAAGCATTGCAGCCCCCGATGTAGAATGTGTCTCAGTCTAGTGCAGGGTATCTAAACCAAGGTTTCATGGAACCCTAGGGTTCCACAAGAGGTCCCCAGGGGTTCCGCCGCAATCTACCCATCAATCACAGGCAGCTGATGGGTAGATCAAGCGGCTCTGATGCTGTGGAGCGCTGTTCACCTCCTATCTTCTTGTCCATCCCAGGTACTTGTATGTGACATCACCTAGGATGAGCAGTTGGGGAGAAGGGGCTGGTGGGGAACAGTGTGCATGAAGAGAACTGATAACAGCTGCTTCTCTGCTTAGCTTTGCATATGAAGAAGACCTTTGCCCTGCTGTGTGCCCTGCTCTCATGTTATGTGCCCTGCTTTGTGCCTGGATCTCATGTAATATGCCCTGCTGTGTGCCCATATAATGCGTTTATGTAATGGGCCCTCCTGACCCCTTGTACCCCTCTCTGCTGCCCCCCTGTACGCTGCTTATCTACGGTTCGACCCAGAATTCAGCATCTGTGCAGAATATATATGTATGTATATATATATATATATATATATATATATATATATATATATATGATACTATAGAGTTGATTCATGACAAGTGAAGCTGTTGCTGGTGGCAGCTGATGAAGATTGGTTCATTCTCCCAGAGAACAATATTTAAAGGATAAGTTCACGTTTTGTAACATTTACGTTTATCAAGGGGCAGGGGCATGGAGTGAATCCCGACTTGTGGAAGCCAAAGACTATCTACAAGTTGATTAGAGCCTTGGACACTGTTGAGACTGTTCCAGGCTTACTTTCAGCCACTTGCAAAGTGGTCTGGAGGAATGTTTTTTCAAAGGGACTCACCAACAGGCACAAAGATCTGGCATGGATGTCAATCCAAGAGGGGGTTGCTGCTCAGGACATTTATCCATGCCAGAAACCTGTGAAGATACAGGCACTGTCCATTTTGCATCATCCAGGAGGAAACTGCTTTGCACGTTTTCTGGGAGTGCCCCTTTGCACAGAGCCTGTTGAGGGCCTTGGAACCGGAACTTAAGGACTACGGTTGTCCCGATACCACTTTTTTAAGACCGAGTACAAGCACCGATACTTTTTTTCAAGTACTCACCGATACTTTTTTTAATTTCATGTGACGGCTTGACTAATGGGCACTGATAGTTGGCACTGACTGATGGGCATCGATAGGTGGCACTGATAGGCAGCACTTATGGGCACTGATAGGTAGCACTGACAAGTGGCTGGCACTGATAGGTGGGACTTATGGGTCCTGACAGATGGGCACTGACAGATATATGGCACTGATAGATGGCACTTATGGGCACTGATAGATGGCACTGATAGGCGGCACTTATGGGCACTGATAGGCGGCACTTATGGGCAGGCACTAATGGGCACTGAAATGCAACACTGATTGGCAATTGCATAATAAATTACATGAATGATGAGAGGTGAGGAAGGATTTTGCAATGCTATATGACATATAGCATTGCAAAATCCTTCCTTGCCTCTCATCAGTCATATCATTTAACATCTAGTAAGTATGATGCAATGCCCATATTGGTACACCTTGCACTTGGCTGCAGTAAGCCAGCAGCGGACATCTTGTTACACCCAGCCTGAACTATATGGCCTGGGTGTAACAAGATTTCTGCTGCTGGCTTACTGCAGCCTAGTGCAGGGTGTACCAAGATGGGCGTCGCGATGTTTACCCTCCGGAGACACGGAACGTCACTTCCTGTACCGAATGTGATGGCTCCGGTCGAAGAAGAAATATACAGTGGCCCCCGCATTCCCTGCCCCGGCCAGCTTACCCTCGTGTTCCACTGCTACCAGAGCGATCTCCGCTCCGCCCGCCAACTTCCGGTTCCAGGTATCGGATCTGGCATCGGGAGCATTTGGGCGAGTACAAGTACTCGCCCAAATGCTCGGTATCGGTCCCGATACCGATACTAGTATCGGTATTGGGACAACCCTATTAAGGACTTTGTGCCACAGACTGCCATCACTCACTTCGGTGTGTTGGACAGACTCTTTTGTGGGACTCATTCTTAGGAAGACGTTGATAGTGCTTGACGGGTGCCGTGTTGCTTTATGGTGCACCAGAAAGCGCCTCATCCACCAGCGGGAGAGGATGTCCATTGAGGACTGTCACAGACTGGTTCACAGTCTGCTCAGACTATAACTTGATGGACTTTAAAGCCCCATACACTATCAGATTTTCTGCTGAGTTTTTCCTTCAGATTTATCAAAACCATATAATATGAGATCAAACCTTAGGAGTTTCAATGTGAATGCAATCAGGCAGGCCCTTGCACTACATGGTTTTGGTAAATCTGAAGGAAAAACTCAGCAGAAAATCTGATAGTGTGTATGGGGCTTTAGGAGGAAGAGGAGGTCTGAAGACTTTCCATTTCCCCCACTCTCCCTTGTGTGTCTTTGTCCTTTCAATAGAGCATCGGGCCTTTGAACTCTTTCCCCTCTTCCCTACCCCTCCATCACTCCCGTTGCTTGTTAAAATTGTATTCAGTTTGAAACGATGCATGCTTTGATTCAAGTGATGTGTACAGTAACATGTTTTTCTAGTAAATGCTTTTGGGGTAAGCAGCCTCATGCATGACGTGATGTTTCGAGGTATTCTTACTCTGCACAACACGTTAGACATCATACCACAGGGTAAACGTATTTATTTGTATGATTGGAACTGTGTTGTTATGTAGTGTATTTATGCGCTGTGTCGGAGTACAGGGTAAAATGTACTCCGATTAAGTGTTTATTTTGCGTAATAAAATATACAAAAAACAAAGTATATCTTTTCAATCCAGAACATGTTACGCCCATATTCAGAGTGTGACATGTTACTGTAAGACCAGCCCCTGCTCGCTTTCACAATTTAAATAAAACGCAGCCCTATGGGGATCCATCCACGGCATTCATTCTCAGAGTTCTGTGAATGTGAAAACTACAGGTACCGACAGCCTTTGCGGTTGTCGGTTTGTAGTTCTCAATGAACTATCACGGCACTGTTGAGTGCTCTAGGTCAGTGTTTCTCAACTCCAGTCCTCAAGGCGCCCCAACAGGTCATGTTTTCAGGATTTCCCACAGATGAAACAGCTGTGGTAATTACTAAGGCAGTGAAACTGATCAAATCACCTGTGCAAAATAATGGAAAGCCTGAAAACATGACCCGTTGGGGCGCCTTGAGGACTGGAGTTGAGAAACACTGCTCTAGGTAGTTCATTGAGTCTTCCTGGCAGTGTACTCTATGAGGTATGAACAGACAGCTCTATGAGGTACCAACAGACAGCTTACACAGAATGTCTGCAAGAGCCCTACGATCTGCGATCACAGGTGCAAAAAAGTGGGGGTGGGGGTGAAGTTGGGGCTTGGTATACATGTGTATACCAAACCTCCCCTGTACACTGGATATAGGCAGCGATCGCTGCTATATCCATTAACAGCTGATCATTGTAATGACTGCGAGTGTTACAATGTATCAGACTGTCATTTCATGAATGAATGGAATCTCTATACCATTCATTCATGTAAAGTGCTACAGAGAAAGGGACTATCTTCAGTCCCTTTCCCTGTCTCAAAAAAAGAGATAGAGAAACATAGTAAGACCCCCCAGGTCTGCCCACACACACCCCTCCATGGTGACAGTCCCCCCCCCTTCCCCGCACTCACTCCTCCACCGCACTCACTCCTCCATGGTGACAGTCCCCCCCACTCACCCCTCCACAGTGACGGTCCCCCCCCCCCCCCAACGGCTTCCTCAGCTTCTCCTCCGGCCAGCCCGATCCGTCCTAATTGGCCAGGAGGAGAAACCGGAAGACAATAGCTAATATTACTTCGCTATTGTCACATGTGGGTGGGTTCAGGGTGCAATGCTCTGCGCCCTGAGCCCAACCTTTTTCAAGCCAATTAGAGCCTCAGGCTCTAATTATGCGGCTTAAAAAAAACCAAAAAAAAACATACAAACGCCCCTGCGCCCCTAATGGACCGGCAGCTCCTGGGAAGACCCCTTTCACATGGAGCCGGACTCTGTCAAAAAGATCCGCCTGCTCAGCGGGGAATCTGCTGATCCCTGCTGAGCAGGCGGATGACAGGTCTGTGTCCTCTCCGCTTATACGGACGCAGCCCACTATTCTCTATGATGTGGTCAGGTGGAAACGGACCGCCTGTCCATTACTGTCCGATCTGCTAGATCAGTGTTTCTCAACTCCAGTCCTCAAGGCGTCCCAACAGGTCATGTTTTCCGGCTCTCCATTATTCTGCACAGGTAATTTGATCAGTTTCACTGCCTTAGTAATTACCACAGCTGTTTCATCAGAGGGAAATCCAGAAAACATGACCTGTTGGGGCGCCTTGAGGACTGGAGTTGAGAAACACTGTGCTGGATGGATGGGGAATAGAATCCCCATCTGTCTGTTTTTAGCGGACTGGACTGGATCGGATGCAAGCAGGGCCGTCTTTTCGCATGGGCACGCTGGGCAGTTGCCTACTTTCAGCCACTTGCAAAGTGGTCTGAAGGAATGTTTTTTCAAAGGGACTTACCAACAGGCACAAAGATCTGGCATGGATGGCAATCCAAGAGGGGGTTGCTGCTCAGGACATTTATCCATGCCAGAAACCTGTGCAGATACAGGCACTATCCATTTTGCATCATCCAGGAGGAAACTGCTTTGCACGTTTTCTGGGAGTGCCCCTTTGCACAGAGCATGTTGAGGGCCTTGGAACCGGAACTTAAGGACTACGGTTGTCCCGATACCACTTTTTTAAGACCGAGTACAAGTACCGATACTTTTTTTCAAGTACTCACCGATACCGATACTTTTTTTAATGCCTTTCTACAATTTGGGGTAGAAATTAAATTGGCCTTGAGTACTATTAAAGGCCAAGTCTCAGCTTTATCGGTCTTATTTCAAAGACCACTTGCTAAAATTCTTTAGTCCGTGGTTTTATGCAAGGGGTGATGCAGATTAATCCGAATATCAAACCTCCCTTGAACCCTTGGGACTTGAACTTAGTTTTGTCTGTGTTACAAAAACAGCCATTTGAACCGATACAACATATTCCCCTAGTCCTTCTGACAAGGAAGTTGATATTTTTGGTTGCTAAATCCTCAGCAAGGAGGGTTTCGGAATTGGCTGCTCTTTCTTGTAAAGAGCCATATTTGATTTTTCATGAGGACAGAGTGGTGTTACGCCCTCGTCCAGGTTTTTTACCAAAAGTGGTCTAAGGTTTCCACCTGAACCAAGATATTGTCCTGCCATCATTTTTTCCAAAACCATGTTCCAGGGAAGGAAAGTCACTACATTGTCTTGATGTGGTGAGAGCAGTGAAAATCTATTTAAAGGCAACTGCTCAGATTCGTAAGACTGACGTCTTATTTATTCTGCCAGAGGGTCCTAAGAAAGGACAGGCAGCATCGAAAAACCACTGTCGCTAAGTGGATTCGGCAAGTTATAATTCAAACTTATGATTTAAGGGGTAGGATTCCCCCTTTTTTCAAGTTAAGGCGCACTCTACCAGGGCGGGTAGTGCTTCTTGGGAAGTGCGTCATCAGGCCTCTATGGCTCAGATCTGTAAGACTTGGTCTTCAGTAAATACATTTACAAAATGTTATCAGCTGGATGTAAGGAGGTATGAGGATATCGCCTTCGGGCGCAGTGTGCTGCAGGCAGCAGTATAGGTCCTCAAGTCTGGCGGTACCCTCCGTGTTGTGTCTCCCTCCCCTCAAGTAGCACTGCTGTGGGACGTCCCATTAAGTAATTACTTAGGCTCTGTGTCTCATGATGTACGCTAAAGAAAAGAGGATTTTTATGACAGCTTACCTGTAAAATCCTTTTCTTGGAGTACATCATGGGACACTCTTTTTTTTTGGGATTTAAGTATATTGCTTTGCTACAAAAACTGATGTGTTCCTGGAAGGAGGAGGGGTTATATAGGGAGTGAACTTCCTGGATTGGATGTACCAGTGTCCATCACCTGAAGGTGGCCTATAACCTGTTAAGTAATTACTTAAGGAGGGAGTCCCGCGAAAAAAAAAAAATGTAAATGTCAGCAGCTACAAATACTGCAGCTGCTGACTTTTAAAATAAGGACACTTACCTGTCTCAGGGTCCAGCGATGTCGGCACCCGAGGCCAAACCGTCGCTCGGCTCTCGGGTGCTGCCACCGCCATCTTTTGTAAGGAAATCAGGAAATGAAGCCTTGTAGCTTCACTTCCCGGTTCCCTACTGTACATGCGCGAGTCACGCTGCGCAATCAGAACGGTCCCTGCTGTCTCTGGGACCCGTGTGTGTCCCAGCAGACAGCGCAGGGGGACGGGAAGTGGCGTAGACTCCCGTGGGAGTCTACGCCCGGAAGTGGGTAGACAGGTATCTGCACCCCCCTCCACCCTGAAAGGTGCCAAATGTGACACCGGAGGGGGGGAGGGTTCCAAAAAGCGGAGGTTCAATTTTTGTGTGAACCTCCGCTTTAAGGCTCTGTGTCCCATGATGTACTCCAAGAAAAGGATTTTACAGGTAAGCTGTTATAAAAATCCTATTATATCCTATTATATCCACTCAGTTTATTGCTAAAATGACTGTGATATTCAAGACGGAGCTGGTTGTAAGAGTGGCAAGAGTGGAATTCCCTTTCACAGGCGGTGGTATCAGCGCGGGGCATTGATAGTTTCAAGAAACTATTAGATAAGCATCTGAATGACCGCAACATATAGGGATATGCAATGTAATACTGACATATAAATCACACACATAGGATGGACTTGTGTCTTTTTTAAACCTCACCTACTATGTGTAGTAAGATGTCAACTGCTGCCTTCTGACTGCAGCTGCTCTGTCAGATTAGCAAACCTGCAATGCATGCACAGTAAGACCCCTTTCACACTGAGCCGCCTATAGCGTCGGCGGTAAAACGCCGCCATTTTTCTTGCTGTTGGCTTTTAATAAACACAAAAATGAGTGGAACTCTGCTGTAACAGTGGATCTATTACTCCAAGTTAGGGTACTGTCACGAACCTGCTCATCAGTGTGGCTGCTTTAACTGAGAGTGGAGTCTATACGCTAGTTGGTGTTCCCCCATGGACTATCTCACAGGAGTTTGGGCTTTACTGCAGGCTATCCCCATGTAACTCAACAGGCATCCACAGATGCGGAACTGGAATGTGAGAGAAGCCCAAGGCACTGAGCAGCGGGAAGCAGGTAGAATTTGGAGGCTGTGGGAGCAGAGGCCACAGGAGAGAATGAGGCTAGGGGTGTTGCGGAGGCTGCTGGAGGTGATGAAATGCCATGGATGCTGTGGGTGCAGCAAGGACTGTGGAAGCAGTTGGGGTGCAGCAGAGACTGAGGATGTAGCAGAGGCTGCAGGCGCAGCTGGGGCATGGCTGAGACTGTGGATGTATTTGAGGTACAGTGGAGATGCAACAAAGACTGCAGGTGTAGCTGAGGTGCAGCAGGAATGCAGCAAAATTTGTGGATGTTGCAAAGGTGCCTTGGGGCTGTGAGTGAAGCAGAGTCTACGCATGTTGCAGAGGTGCAGCAGAGTTAGTGGCTGTTGCAGGGGTGCAGTGGGGATGCAGCAGAGACTGTGGGGTTGATTTACTAAAGGCAAATCCACTCTGCACTTGGAAGTGCAGTTGCTGTAAATCTGAGGGGAAGCTCTGAAATCAGGGGAAGCTCTGCTGATTTTATCATCCAATCATGTACAAGCAAAACTGCTGTTTTCTTTATCGTACATCACGGGACACAGAGCACCATAATAATGGCAAATTGGGTTATACGCTACCTTTAGGTGATTGGACACTGGCAACCAATAGTAAGACGGTTCCTCCCATATAACCCCTCCTATACAGGAAATACCTCAGTTTTTTCGCCAGTGTCTTGAAGGTGATGGTCATGGCTGTTGAAGCTCTTCAAAATTCTTCAAATAATGTCCCAGTGAGGATGTTATAATCTGATCCATTCGGATGGCATAAGAATGCTAAAGTGGATGGTACCCGAGCCTCGGTTCAAGAGCGAGGTTTTGCTTGTAATGTATCCTATATGGCGCTGGACCCTTGTTAAGTTGGTATTCCTGGTCATAACTTGCCCAAGGTAAACCAGAAGGGTGCTTTACAGGTCCAAGGGTGTGGCCCCCAAACAATGGGGGACCCGGTCCTTGAAGGTCCTCAGAGGCGCTACCCGCCGTGATGCTCAGTCCAATGCCAGGTCAGGCTTTATAAGGAGCTGGAGCTCCTGGCTTGTGCTGGGACAACACAGGGCGATACTTGGGCACGTGAGTCTGGAGGTTTTTGGACACAGTTGCAATAGGTTAAACACTGTTTACAGCTTGTGGGGAGTACTTTTTCCTCGTATGTAAGCAATGTCTTCCAGAAAACGAGGTACAGGGAGCAGGGCAAGCACAGGGGTAAGAGTACCTTCCTTGAAAACAGGAGAGCAGCCCCATGTTGATGCAGCCTCAGTTTCCCCTGAAAGACCTGCGGCATCTGGCCTCGCTGAGCCATTGCATTTGCAGGCATAGTGGCCACTAACAATATTCCTGCCTTGGCTTATGTTACAAAGGATGATTTGGCATCTGCCTTAGCAGGCCATCAAGGCAAAATAGCTGGCATGATTGCTTCTGTAACACAGGGAGGGAAGAAGCGTAATAGATCTCCCTCCCCTGAGCCCGGGCCAAGTGGAGAATCACTAGAGCACCAGGACTCTTATAGCCAGATAATCTGGAATCAGAGTGGGCAGAGGATTTGGAGGAGGTGGCCATAAAAGAACGGGAGGAAGGAGAGGCTGAATCCTCAGCTGAGGACTCAGGTTCAGAGGAGCCAATTTCAGCCTCCCATTCCCAGAAATTGTTTATCCAATCTCTGACTGAGATGGTACGAGTTGGGTTTAAGTTACCCCCGGTTCAGAGTCTGGACTCTCCTGTTCTACTTTGGGATCCTTGCGACCTCAGCAAGGTTCCCAAGCGTTCCCTTTGCATCCATTATTGGAGCAGGTGATTTACGCAGACTGGGATCATCCTGACAGGATATACTTAACTCCAAAAAGGGTTTTCTATCTTATATCCTATGGAGAAAAAGTTCAGGAAGAGATGGGGTAAACCTTTGGTGGACGTCGCCATTTCTTCAGTGAATAAGAGTTTAACCTGTCCAGTGGATAATGCCCAGGTATTTAAGCATCCGGCCGATAAGAAGCTAGAGTCCTTATTAAAAGCCTTTTTTGCGGTGGCATGTGCAGCAGTTCAGCCAGCAGTTGCAGACATTGGGATTTGCCAATCCCTAAAAGACCGTTTTAAAAGGTTAATAAAAAACCTGCCTTGTCAGGAGGAACCTACCGAGGAATTGTCGGAGCTTCCTCATACTTTATGTTTTGCAGTGGACGCATTGAAAGACTCAATCCAGCGTTTTGCGTTACTGTCCATACATATGCGCAGGGTTTTGTGGCTAAAGAACTGGTCTGCTGAGACGCCATGCAAGAGGCTACTTGCAGCTTTTCCATTCCATGGAGAACGCTTGTTTGGCGAAAATCTGGATAAATATATCCAAAAGATCTCTGGAGGAAAGAGTGCCCTTCACCCTACTAAAAGGAGAGGTAAGCAACCCTCTTATAAAATTCCCAATGCTCCAGGACCTAGTGCTTCTTCCCCCCAAGCAGTATTGACAGCCTCAGCCGTCTGGTTTTAAAAAACCTTAGGGTCAGAGGAAGTCCTGGAACCAAAAGCCAGTCAAGTCCAACTCCAAGTCAACCTTGTGAAGGGATGCCCCCGCTCTCACGGGTGGGGGGCAGGCTTCGGCTGTTTTTGGATGCATGGGAAGATCTGGACATTTTGGACCTCAAGACTCTCAACCTCTTTGTAAACGTCCAGTCCTTCCGTATGGAGTCGGTTTCTTTCAATAATAAAATCTCTGAGAAAAGGAGATTATTTAGCGTCCATAGATATCAAGAACGCATACCTTCATGTACCGATCTTCGGTCCACATCAAAGGTTTCGCGGTAGAGGGCCGTCATTTTCAATTCGTGGCACTGCCATTCAGTCTAGCCACGGCCCCCAGGGTTTTCACAAAGATTCTGGCCCCGGTGTTGGGATCCCTAAGGTCCCAGAAGATCTCCGTGGTAGGTTATCTGGACGATCTTCTCCTGAGGGATTGCTCTTGCCCCATCCTGATCCAAAATGTGTCAAGAACAGTGCGGGTTTTACAACGCCTCGGTTGGATTCTAAATGTGGACAAGTCAGCCCTATGTCCAACCCAGGCCTTGGTATATCTGGGTTTGGTCTTGGACACCGCCCAAGAAAGGGTGTTTTTAATCCCCCCTTAAAGGTCGTTTCCATAGTGGAACTCGTTCAGAAGGTGAAAAAAGAACCAAGGCCTTCTATTCGGCTGTGCATGAGGTTGCTGGGCAAAATGGTGTCATCCTTCAAAGCAATTCCATATGCACAGTTCCACTCCAGGGTGTTCCAGAACAGTATTCTGGAAGCCTGGGACAGGTCTGCTCGAACCTTAGATCATCCTATGGTTCTTTCCCCACAGGTACAATGGAGTCTCTCTTGGTGGTTAAAAACCAGCAATTTGAGAAAAGGGAAATCTTTTCCACCAGCAGCCTGGAGAGTAGTAACTACAGACACCAGTCATCTCGGCTGGGGAGCAGTCCTGGAGGAGGCGTCTGTCCAGGGAATATGGTCCCAGGCAGAAAGGACCTTGCCCATCAATCTATTGGAGATTCGGGCAGCTCGCCTGGCTCTGCGCTTCTGGACGTCCAGGTTACGGGGTCTCCCTGTCCGAGTCCAGTCCGACAAAGCCACGGTAGTGGCATATATCAACCACGAGGGAGGTACCAGGAGTCGGGCAGCCCAAAGAGAAGTAAATTACATATTGACTTGGGCAGAAAAGCATATGCCATTTCTTTCGGCAGTGTTAATACCGGGGGTGGACAATTGGCAGGCAGACTTCCTAAGTCGCCAGAAATTGTTGCCAGGGGAATGGTCCCTGCATCCCGAGATCTGTCAACACTGGGGGACCCCAGATGTGGATCTGCTAGCATCCAGATTCAATGCCAAGCTGGACAGGTTTGTATCCAGGACCAAGGATCCGCTTGCTGTCGGGATAGACGCATTAGTAGTTCTTTGGGATCAGTATTCTCTGATATATGCCTTCCCTCTGATCCAAATTCTGCCGCACTTACTACGCAGGATACAGGAGGAACAGAAGCCAGTGATCCTAGTGGCCCCAGCGTGGCCCCGGAGATCATGGTACTTGGAGATTGTGAAGTTGGCAGTGGGGGACCCATTGGTCCTTCCATGCCATCCAGACCTGTTGTCTCAAGGACCCATATTCCATCCTTCTTTACGGTTGCTGAATTTGATGGCATGGCTATTGAGACCAGAGTATTGAAAGATCATGGTATTATGGGTTCAGTCTTGTCTACTCTGATAAACGCTAGAAAGTCAGTTTCTAGAGATATCTATTATAGAGTCTGGAAGTCATACATTTCTTGGTGTGAGGGAAAGAAATGGAACCCTCGTAGGTATACGATTGGAAGAGTTCTTGCTTTTTTTCAAGGAGTAGACTTGAAGCTGGCTTTAGGGACAATTAAAGGACAGATTTCTGCCTTATCGTTTTATTTTCCAAAGACCAATTGCATCCCATTCTTTGGTACAAACCTTTGTCAAGGGAGTAACGCACCTGAGGCCACCGGTTAAACCGCCTTTATGTCCCTGGGACCTAAATTTGGTGCTGTCAGCCTTACAGAGTCAACCGTTTGAACCTATTGGGCATATTCCGTTTGTCCTATTAGCCAGGAAATTGTTTTTTTTTTTTTTTTTTTATGGCTATAACGTCGGCTAGAAGGGTGTCAGAATTGGCTGCCCTTTCTTGCAAAGAACCTTTTTTGATTCTTCATCAGGACAGAGTGGTCATGCGCCCTCGTCCAGATTTTTTACCAAAGGTGGTTTCTAAATTTCATTTGAATCAGGATATCATTCTACCTTCCTTTTTTCCAAACCCTAAAACTAGGGAGGAAAGGTCGCTTCACTCACTTGATGTGGTGAGGGCGATCAAAGTTTACTTAAGGATGTCAGCTTCTTTTCGGAAGACTGACTGCCTTTGTGTCCTGCCGGAAGGTCCTAGAAATGGACAGCCGGCAACAAGTTCAACAATATCTAGGTGGATTCGCCAGACTATTATCCAGGCGTATGGATTAAAGCGCAAGGTTCCACCTTGGGATTTAAAAGCGCACGCCACTAGAGGGGTTAGTGCATCATGGGCAGTACACCAACAGGTGTCTATGGCTCAGGTTTGCAAAGCGGCCACTTGGTCTTCAGTTCATACGTTCACCAGGTTTTACCAGGTGGATGTTCGATCTAAAAAAGAGACTGTTTTTGGCCACAGCGTGTTGCAGGCAGCTTTATAGTCTCTGGCCCGTTTGGGCTTAGGGATATTGTGTCCCCCCCCCCTCAGGTGCATTGCTTTAGGACATCCCAATTAGTCATTATTATGGTGCTCTGTGTCCTGTGATGTACGATAAAGAAAAATGGATTTTTAATACTACTGTGCTGGACTTGCACATGTAATGTGCACTCTCTAATAAATCCTATAATATATAAAATATATAATCCATATATAATCCTATTTTAAATACATTTTTCATATAAATATATAATCCAATTTTGTGGAGATCTTCATAGGATTGATTGGACATGCATACTGTATATTATTATTACTATTATTTAAGGTACTTGTATAGCGCCGCCAATTTACGCAGCGCTTTACATATACATTACACATTCACATTAGTCCCTACCCTGGAGGAGCTTACAATCTAAGGTCCCTGACTCACATTCATATACTAGGGCCAATTTAGACAGAAGCCAATTAACCTACCAGCATGTCTTTGGAGTGTGGGAGGAAACCAGAGTACCCGGAGGCAGCGTGTTGCAGGCAGCTTTATAGTCTCTGGCCCGTTTGGGCTTAGGGATATTGTGTCCCCCCCCCCTCAGGTGCATTGCTTTAGGACATCCCAATTAGTCATTATTATGGTGCTCTGTGTCCTGTGATGTACGATAAAGAAAAATGGATTTTTAATACAGCTTACCTGTAAAATCCTTTTCTTGGAGTACATCACGGGACACAGAGTTCCCACCCCTCTTTTCTGGGATCGTCATTGCTTGCTACAAAACTGAGGTATTTCCTGTATAGGAGGGGTTATATGGGAGGAACTGTCTTACTATTGGTTGCCAGTGTCCAATCACCTAAAGGTAGCGTATAACCCAATTAGTCATTATTATGGTGCTCTGTGTCCCGTGATGTACTCCAAGAAAAGGATTTTACAGGTAAGCTGTATTAAAAATCCATTTTTTATTTTCCTTGCATCTCCCCCTTGGATCTACAGCAAACTGCACTCCCAAGTGCACTTGCAGTGTGCTTTTAGTGCAAAGTGGATTTGCCTTTAGTAAATAAACCCCTGTAAGTTTAGCTGAGGTATGGTATTGCAGATACAGGGGTTGCAGGAGTCAGGCAGAGGAAAAAGGCTTTAGTAGTTCAGGGGAGCAATGTAGACACATGATTCAATTCCTTATTTAAACCCAAGTATGACATGATCACATTGCCTGAGTTTAAATAGAGAATTCAGTCATGTGGCACATCATGCGACGTGGTTGCGACACTCCAGCTAAAACTGGGACATGCCTGTTGATGTGGGAGGTAGAGGAGGCCCTGGAATAGAGAAAGTAAGTGACTTTGACAGGTGCAATTACACCTCTGTGTTTTCATGCATTTTAAAGTTACACATTTCTTATAACTTGGCCTGCCTCCCACCCCCCACAAACTTTATACTTTCCTGTCTTCACTCTAGCAAATATCACCCATGAAGGAGCAGATCTACTACTACTGTGCTGGACTTGCACATGTAATGTGCACTCTCTAATAAATCCTATAATATATAAAATATATAATCCATATATAATCCTATTTTAAATACATTTTTCATATAAATATATAATCCAATTTTGTGGAGATCTTCATAGGATTGATTGGACATGCATACTGTATATTATTATTACTATTATTTAAGGTACTTGTATAGCGCCGCCAATTTACGCAGCGCTTTACATATACATTACACATTCACATTAGTCCCTACCCTGGAGGAGCTTACAATCTAAGGTCCCTGACTCACATTCATATACTAGGGCCAATTTAGACAGAAGCCAATTAACCTACCAGCATGTCTTTGGAGTGTGGGAGGAAACCAGAGTACCCGGAGGAAACCCATGCAAGCACAGGGAGAACATGCAAACTCCAGGCAGGTAGCGTCATGGTTGGGATTTGAACCGGCGACCCTTTTTACTACTAGGTGAAAGTGCTATCCACTACACCACTGTGCCACCCATATATGGGCCTGGCTCAGAAGATTTTGACAAGTGCTCTGCTCTGTGTGGTGATACCTTGCTGGATTGGGGAAAAGATTTGCAGGTGAGTTAGGGGCATGGGAGCAGGCTAAGGTGCAATATAAATGCAACTGCTCTAAAGGTGGTTAAATTTTAACATTCAGAGCGCATTAAATAATGCATGTATAATGTATATTCAGATGTGAGTTAAAAACTCATACAGTGGTGTAAAGGTTCTGTACTTTGCCCATTTTGGTTGCCTGATACCTGGGACCATCCAATGCTGGTGCCCCAGTAAGGCAGTGGGAAACAATTATGATGTACAAAATGCAGCAACATTCTGCAGATCCACTTCGCCATTTGTACTGTTAATAAAAGAGCGGTGCACTGCCACTCCTGTTTATTGTACCCCAGTGTGCCACAATGGGGGAGAGTTGTTAAAACTGGAGAACTCAAAATCTAGTGCAACTGTGCATTGTAGTCAATCAGATTCTAACTTCAGCTTCCTCACTAAAGTTTTGACAACAAAACCTGGAAGCTGATTGGTCGCTATGCAGAGCTGCACCAGATTTTGCACTCTTCAGTTTTAAAAAAATCTACCCCAATGTGCACCACAACACACCTGCAGGTTCTCTGTAGATATAAATGATTGTACTGTGCCCAGGTATACTTTACCTTAATAGGCCCAGTTGAGTTTTAAAAGGTAAGGAAATCTGTGACTCCGAACCTCCTAGTGTGACATTACTGAAAGACCAGCCAAAACCCAAGTATCAACTAAATTTAGGCTAAATAATAACAAAACAAAATCATTTTACAAAAAAAAATAACAACCAATTAAAACTTCATGTATCTAGTTCTTGTTTTAGAGCACCTCATTCAATTTCTGTAAAATACTTTGCAAACCCAAATACAGTATATTGTAGATTTGTCTAAACATAATAGAATGTGCAATCTGCTGAAGTAACACCACCAAGGCACCAACAATAAGTTAGGGAATGTTCCCGTATGTCCTGCAGTTCAAATTCAGTTAAGTGTACTTTAACCACTTGAGGTCCGGGCCATAGCATAATGACGGCTACAGCGCGGACCTCAATCTCCGGGAGGACGTCATATGACGTCCTCCCCTTTCCTCGTTCCCTGTGCGCGCTCACGTGCGCGCATCGGGGAAATTCTGTGCTGGCCGTGTCCCTTGGACACAGCCAGTCACAGATCGCGGTAAACGGCCAATCACAGCGGCCGTTTACAGCGCGATCGCCGGTTCCAATGAGAGATGATCTCAAATGTAAACATATGAGATCATCTCTCATTGCCGTCTCTCTCTCCTCACACAGAGACCGCGTGTGAGGAGAGAGAGGATACTGCAGCGATCTGTGCCTTGTGTGAGTTCTATCACAGTTTTACTTGCTGTAAAAGTGCCCAAACAGTGCCCAAACAGTGCCCAAACAGTGCCCAAACAGTGCTCAAACAGGATCTGTGCCAGTCAGTGACCACCTGTGCCAATCGGTGACCACCTGTGCCAATCAGTGCCCACCTGTGCCAATCTGTGCTCACCTGTGCCCACCTGTGCCAATCTGTGCTCACCTGTGCCCACCTGTGCCCATCTGTGCCATTGGTGATCAGTGTCCAGACATCTGCAATCAGTGCCCACCTGTGCCACCTCATCAGTGCCCACCTGTGCCACCTCAGCAGTGCCCACCTGTGCCACCTCATCTGTGCCCATCTGTGCCACCTCATCGGTGCCCACCTGTGCCAATCAGTGCCAATCAGTGCACATCTGTGCAATCAGTGCACATCTGTGCCGCCTCATCAGTGGCCATCTGTGCTGCCTCATCGGTGCCCACCTGTGCCACCTCATAAGTGCCCATCTGTGCCGCCTCATCAGTGCCCATCTGTGCCGCCACATCTGTGCCACCTCATAAGTGCACATCTGTGCCACCTCATCAGTGCAATCAATCAGCGCTCAACTGTTCCGCCCCATCAGTGCCCATCTGTGCCACCTCAGTGCCCATCTGTGCCACCTCAGTGCCCATCTGTGCCATCTCATCAGTGCCACCTCATCAGTGCATATCTGTGCCGTAAATCAGTCCCCATCTGTGCCGCCTCAGTGCACATCTGTGCAATCAATCAGTGCCTATCTGTGTAGCTTCATCAGTGCCTATCTGTGCAGCTTCATCAGTGCCCATCTGTGCAGCTTCATCAGTGCCCATCTGTGCCGCTTCATCAGTGCCCATCTGTGCCACTTCATCAGTGCCCATCTGTGCCACTTCATCAGTGCCCATCTGTGTAATCGGTGCACATCTGTGCAGCCTCATCAGTGCACATCTGTGCAGCCTCATTAGTACCGCCTCATCAGTGCACATCTGTTCCGCCTCATCAGTGCACATCTGTTCCACCTCATCAGTGCCCCTCTGTGCCACCTCATCAGTGCCCCTCTGTGCCACCTCAGTGCCCATCTGTGCTCATCAGTACCGCCTCATCAGTGCCGGCTTAGCACACACCTGTGAAGTCGAATCATCACCAGCAAGCATGTCCAAAAGAGTTTTTTCCGCAGAGGAGGCATACCAGATTCTTTCCCAGGCCGACGAGAGCAACGGGGAGCTCTCTTGTTCGGATTCCATTTCAAACTCCGATTCTGAGTCGGACGTCAATTATGAGCCAGTCCTCAGTAGTGGAACACTGAGTGACTCAGAGGAGGAAGAAATTCGGCCCGCCAAACGAAGGCGTTCTAGTGTGGAGGCAGTGGCATCCACCAGCACCGCAGTGCCTTCCACCAGCACCGCAGTGCCTTCCACCAGCACCGCAGTGCCTTCCACCAGCACCGCAGTACCTCCGCAAAAAAGGCCAAGGACCCATGCCAGCCTTCCCTATGCCCTTCAAAACCCCTTGTGGCTTTCTCCTAATTCAGGAGAAGCCAACATTCCCCCTTTCACTGCCCAGCCAGGAGTCCAGGTGGACACGGAAAATTTTTCCCCAATCAATTTTTTTGATTTAATTTTTACAGAGGACATGCTGTCAACAATTGTGGCCCAGTGCAACCTTTATGCACAGCAATTTATTCTAAATAACCCAACGTCCTATTATGCCCGTCCCTACGAGTGGAGAGACCTAACGGTGGAGGAGTTGAAGGTTTTTTTAGGCCTCACATTTGCTATGGGACTCACCAAAAAAAACACCTTGAATTCCTATTGGTCAACCCTCCCCATCCACCACATGCCAATCTTCTCCAAGGTAATGCCCAGAACCAGATACCAAATGATAATGAGGTTCCTTCATTTTAATGATAACACCCAGTGCCCTCCCCGAAATGACCCAAATTATGACAGGCTTTTCAAAATTCGGCCAATATTAAATTATTTTTCTGAATTATTCCCCCAGCTGTTTACCCCGGACCAACATATATGTGTGGATGAGTCCCTTGTGAAATTTAGTGGCAGGCTTAAAATTAAGCAATTTATCCCCAGCAAAAGGGCCCGCTATGGGGTGAAGGTGTACAAACTATGTGACCGAGTCACAGGGTACATGTATGCCTTCAAAGTGTACGAAGGGAAGGACACCCAGCTGCAACCCCCTAATTGCCCGGACTACTTGGGATCAAGCGGGAAAATTGTTTGGGACCTGATATACCCCCTACTGGAAAAAGGCTACCACCTGTACGTAGATAACTTCTACACATCTCTGCCCCTGTTCCACAACCTTCACCGGAAGAAGACGCCTGCATGTGGAACCATAAAAAGGAACCGGAAGGGCTTTCCTCAAAGTCTTGTCAATAAGAGGTTGAGGAAAGGAGAAACGGCAAGCCTGCGGAACAAGGAGATTTTGGCAGTGAAGTGGAGGGACAGAAGAGATGTCTATATGTTATCTTCAATACACAATGATACCTTCGTAGAAATCCCTAGAAGAAATGGCCCCATTCAAAAACCAAAATGCGTTTATGAATATAATTTGTACATGGGGGGAGTCGACTTCAATGACCAAATGATGGAACCATACCTTGTCACAAGACGGTCATACCATTGGTATAAGAAGGTCGCAATTTATTTTTTTCAATTGGCCATATACAACTCATATGTAATTTACCGTAACTCCACCCAAAACCCCAAACGCTTCCTTGGCTACCAAGAGGAAATTTACACCGCCCTTATATTCCCGAACGGCCCCCCAGAAACCATCCGATCTGATGTTCTTAGTCGACTCTCCGAGCGCCACTTTCCAGATAGACTCCCTCCCAGACCAACAGGCCAACGACGTCAAAAAAGATGTAAGGTGTGTACCAGAGCAGGAGTCAGAAGAGATACATCTTATTACTGTGCCCAATGCCCTTCCGAACCAGGCCTCTGCATAAGTGAATGCTTTCGCCGTTACCATACTTCACTAAATTATTAGTGAAGTATGGTAACATAATCCTCAGTTCCTGCCTTCACACACCTTCACACCCCTTATGCCACTACCTGCTCTGTAACTGACCCTGGCTTGTTATTTGACCACGCTTCTGCCTGCCGATTCTGTACTTACCGCTGCCTGATCTGGAACTGACCCTGGACTGTTATTCGACCATGCTTCTGCCTAACGATTCTGAACATAACGCTGCCTGATCTGGAACTGACCCTGGACTGTTATTCGACCATGCTTCTGCCTAACGATTCTGTACATACCTCTGCCTGATCTGGAACTGACCTTGGACTGTTTGACCATGATATTTGCCTGCCTCTTGGACTGATCTTGTACCCTGAAACTGGACTAGTGGGATTCAACACAGGGGTCTCACATATGTGAGGGGCTCCAGAATTGTTTTTCTGGATGAAGAAAACAATTTTTTTTGTTTTCTCATTCCTAGATTAGGGTCTGGAGACTCGGAGGCTTCAAAGAGATTTGGGTGGGAGAAGCCTCTACCCCTGTCCCCATTCTGTCCTGAATGAGGCCCTACTGCTGCCTGTAGGACTTACTGCCATTATGTCCCTGCCTGTCGCACTGACCACACCACATGGACCTGCCTACTACCAGGACCAATATTTATGGCACTTCTGACAATATCTCTGCCTGCACTAACCCTGGACTGTATATGGACAGTATCCCTGCCTGCTGCCTGGACAATTGTGTTTGCCGTTGCTGACCAAGTCCCTGCCTGCTGCCTGGACCAGTGCTATCCTCCTGTGTACAACTGCGCTACTACAACCACAGGTAATCTTTTGTTTACACTTTGCTTGTCCTGTATTTTGGGGTGTAATTCTTGGTATGTGCATGCTATGTGTTCCTGGAACACCTGACGGTGTTCCTTGCATGTTGGATCTCTGTATGTGGTCAGGCTGTGTAGAAGTCTGACACATGTGGTATCGCCATACTCAGGAGGTCATTTTGTGGGTGTTTCTATTGTCCTGGTGCTCCAGGGCCTTCAAAAGTGTAAAAGGTGGTTGAGAAATGAGATGTGTAATTTTTGCTCCTAGAACACCTGATGGTGCTCCCCTGCATGTTGGGCCTCTGTATGTGGCCAGGCAGTGAAAAAGTTCCACACATGTGGTATTGTAATACTCAGGAGGAGTAGCAGAATGTATTTTGGGGTGTCATTTTTGCTATCTAAATGCTATGTGTTGGAAATATCTTATAAACGTACAACTTTGTGTAAAAAAAAAAATGCGTTTTCATTTTTTTCCACATTTTCCAAAAACTTCTGGAAAAAAATGAACCATTCAAAAGTCTCATTATGCCTCATAGATTATACGTTGGGGTGTTAGCTTTCTAAAATGGGGTCATTTTGTGGGTGTTTCTATTGTCCTGATGCTCCAGGGCCTTCAAAAGTGTAATAGGTGGTTGAGAAATGAGATGTGTAATTTTTGCTCCTAGAACACCTGATGGTGCTCCCTGCATGTTGGGCCTCAGTATGTGGCCAAGCAGTGAAAAAGTCCCACACATGTGGTATTGTAATACTCAGGAGGAGTAGCAGAATGTATTTTGGGGTGTCATTTTTGCTATCTAAATGCTATGTGTTGGAAATATCTTATAAACATACAACTTTGTGTAAAAAAAAAATGCGTTTTAATTTTTTTCCACATTTTCCAAAAACTTCTAGAAAAAAATGAACCGTTCAAAAGACTCCTTAGGCCTCATAGATTATACGTTGGGGTGTTAGCTTTCCAAAATGGGGTCATTTTGTAGGTGTTTCCATTGTCCTGGTGCTCCAGGGCCTTCAAAAGTGTAATAGGTGGTTGAGAAATGAGATGTGTAATTTTTGCTCCTAGAACACCTGATGGTGCTCCCCTGCATGTTGGGCCTCTGTATGTGGCCAGGCAGTGAAAAAGTCCCACACATGTGGTATCGTAATACTCAGGAGGAATAGCAGAATGTATTTTGGGGTGTCATTTTTGCTATCTAAATGCTATGTGTTGGAAATATCTTATAAACTTACAACTTTGTGTAAAAAAAAAAATGCGTTTTCATTTTTTTCCACATTTTCCAAAAACTTCTGGAAAAAAATGAACCGTTCAAAAGACTCATTAGGCCTCATAGATTATACGTTGGGGTGTTAGCTTTCCAAAATGGGGTCATTTTGTGGGTGTTTCCATTGTCCTGGTGCTCCAGGGCCTTCAAAAGTGTAATAGGTGGTTGAGAAATTAGATGTGTAATTTTTGCTCCTAGAACACCTGATGGTGCTCCCCTGCATGTTGGGCCTCTGTATGTGGCCAGGCAGTGAAAAAGTCCCACACATGTGGTATCGTAATACTCAGGAGGAATAGCAGAATGTATTTTGGGGTGTCATTTTTGCTATCTAAATGCTATGTGTTGGAAATATCTTATAAACCTACAACTTTGTGTAAAAAAAAATGCGTTTTAATTTTTTTCCACATTTTCCAAAAACTTCTGGAAAAAAATGAACCGTTCAAAAGACTCATTAGGCCTCATAGATTATACGTTGGGGTGTTAGCTTTCCAAAATGGGGTCATTTTGTGGGTGTTTCCATTGTCCTGGTGCTCCAGGGCCTTCAAAAGTGTAATAGGTGGTTGAGAAATGAGATGTGTAATTTTTGCTCCTAGAACACCTGATGGTGCTCCCCTGCATGTTGGGCCTCTGTATGTGGCCAGGCAGTGAAAAAGTCCCACACATGTGGTATCGTAATACTCAGGAGGAATAGCAGAATGTATTTTGGGGTGTCATTTTTGCTATCTAAATGCTATGTGTTGGAAATATCTTATAAACGTACAACTTTGTGTAAAAAAAAAATGCGTTTTCATTTTTTTTCCACATTTTACAAAAACTTCTGGAAAAAAATGAACCGTGCAAAAGACTCATTAGGCCTCATAGATTATACGTTGGGGTGTTTGCTTTCCAAAATGGTGTCATTTTGTGGGTGTTTCCATTGTCCTGGTGCTCCAGGGCCTTCAAAAGTGTAATAGGTGGTTGAGAAATGAGATGTGTAATTTATGCTCCTAGAACACCTGATGGCGCTCCCTGCATGTTGGGCCTCTGTATGTGCCCAGGCAGTGAAAAAATCCCACACATGTGGTATCGTTATACTCAGGAGGAGTAGCAGAATGTGTTTTGGGGTGTCATTTGTGGTATGCACATGCCATGTGAGAGAAATAAGTTATTACAATGACAATTTTGTGAAAAAATAAAAATAAAAAAATAAAAATCTTAATATTGCAAAGAATTGTGGGAAAAAATTACAACTTCAAATAACTCACCATGCCTCTTACTAAATACCTTGAAATGTCTACTTTCCAAAAAGGGGTCATTTGGGGGGCATTTGTACTTTCCTGGCTTGTTAGGGTCTCAAGAAATGAGATAGGCCACCAGTAAATCAGATGTGATACATTTTTTATGATTTGCACCATAGCTTGTAGACTCTAAAACTTTCAAACAGACCAAATAATTTCTGCTAATTTTGGGTTATTTTTACCAAAGATATGTAGCAGTATAAATTGTGGCCAAAATTTATGAAGAAAAATTAACCATTTGCAAAATTTTATCACAGAAATTAAGAAAAATTCTTTTTTTTTCAAAATTTTTGGTCTTTTTTCATTTATAGCGCAAAAAATAAAAAACCCAGAGGTGATCAAATACCACCAAAAGAAAGCTCTATTTGTATGGAAAAAAGGACAAAAAAATCATTTGGGTAGAGTGTTGCATGACTGAGTAATTGTCATTCAAAGTGTGAGAGCACTGAAAGCTGAAAATTGGTCTGGACAGGAGGGGGGTTTAAGTGCCCAGTAAGCAAGTGGTTAAGGATTATTTTATTAAACATTAGAAAAGCCAAAAAGGAAGTGCAGAAAGCAGTAACTCGTAACAACAGGTTAGATTACTGGAGTCGGCTATTACACGAGTTCTCTTTACTGAGGGTTACATCATTTTGTACATCGTTCATCATCATTGCTGTTTGTCTTATTGTTTATCTTCTCTTTAGCCGAATGTGGAAGTCTTGGGTGGAGCTCTAATTTAAAGGACAGATGCAATTAATTTTCTTTTTTCCATTTGTAAATTGAGACTAAAATGAATGTTCTTCTATACAGGAAAATAACTATGAATAATCCACAGAAACGTAATGCCTTATCACTATCCATGCTGCAGTCCCTTCAGAAAGATATTTCATATGAAGTTGATGATATGAATTTAAGAGTCATTGTGATTGCAGGTATCTATATATTTAAATGTTTCATTTGTTTGAACCTTGTTAGTATACTTTTCCATTAAGGGATACAGCTTGATGATATTAAGCAACCTAGACGGTAGTATAAACCTAAGTCTCTTAACCCTCCTACCACTACCACCTAATGACAGTGGCAGTGGGGGTTTTTCACACACACACACACACCCGGCAGCTGCAGCCACCTGAAAAAGTGTGTAAACTTCACAAGCCAACTGTCGGCTCTCTATTGAAAGTGATCGAGCAGCTGTACAGCTAGCCAATTACTTTCTATGACCCCAAGAGTGTGCCCCCCAAGCATAAAACCTCCTTGCCATGCTATCCAGACTCTGCTGTCCCACCTGCGGGCCAGAGAACATCCATTCTCTGATCTTTCTCAGCTAGAATGAACCCAGAAGCGACATGTAAATCGGGATACACTCCATAAGGGTTAATTACATCTAAAAGTATGCGAACACTGCAACTTTTCCTAACAAAACCCTGAAAGTACATCACCTTGTTATAATGAACCAGTCACAGCCATTCATGATCAGTATGTAAAAGACATGGCCAAACAAACAGTTGTTTCTACAAAGCAGAAACAGGTATGAGTTTGCAACAAAGCTTGTGAAAATCCTTGCAATGTACATTGATCACTCAGAGGGGATTGGGTTTTTTTTTCCTCAACAAAAGTGGAGTTACTCTTTAACTATCAAGCTGTGTCCCTCAATGGACAATAGAGACCTATAACCTCCCTCTGTTACTGACATCAGTACTTGTTTCTTTTAGAAATGGTATATATTCTGATAACTTCTGGCTGATTAGTAGTGGTGGCGCATGAGAAACCAAGAGTGAAATACATACTCTGTCAAGTGAGAAGTTAAAGCTGAATTTCAGGGATTCAGATACTTTGTAAAAAAAAAAAAAAAAAAAAAAAAGCAGGCATAACATGAGTTAAGTCTAACGAGGTGCTTGCCACCTGTAGACTTTTCTCCATTATTCACATCTGACAGGTTTATTGTGCTCCAGGAAGATAACTTCTGAAGCTCCAACATTGCTCACTGTGGTCTCAGGTCCTTCAAGAGCAGAGTCACTGGAACTGCTATACATGCCCCTCCACTCCTTCTGGACATTCACAGAAGCCTTTGTCTTATGTGAATTCATTCATAAAAGACAAAGTCTTCTGTGAATAGACAGCTGAGAGAAGGCACAATTGTACCTGATCTGTGTGCTTCTTTCCTCTCAAAGCCAGAGTGTATCCTCTAAAAAACTGCAAAAAAACTGTCACATACAAGTGATAGAGAGAAGTCCCGAAGATGACCTGCATTTAATTGGATTTAACTCATAGTGGGTCTGCACTTTTTGAAAAGTTGCTGATTTCCTGAAATTCACCTTTAAGTTTTGCTTGCCACTGCTGTGTTAAAGCGGTTGTAAACCCATTCAAACCAGTTTCTTTAAAATTAATTAGTGCAGCCTATAGTACCATGTGCTCTGTCTTTATCGCTTCTTACCTGCTTGCTTTTTGGTGTAATTCTTCTGTTTCTTTTCAATGACGTGACCGGTGCATGCGCTGTTAGCCCTATTTTTCCAGCAAGCTTATGCTGTGTATATGCCAGGGCTGCGTCATTTCCTAATGTTGGTGTCAGCCCTGAGATCCCACAACACTCTTTCCGCATTGAGAAGCTGGGCAGCAGCAGGATTGGCTCCTTTTTGCTGGACACAGTTTCCATAGTAACCGGAAACGAAAACGAGGCTTGGCTGTGGAGAATAATGCGCATGCGCAGGATTATGGACACAGAGAAAGAGTGAGGGTGGAAATACATTACTGTTGGGTGCGGAAGAAAGGACTTATAATGGTGGCAGCTGCATACAAGCTGGAGTGTTCAGAAAAAGTTTATTGGCGCAAGTAAGAATGTTTTATTTGCATACTGTATGGGGCGAAATGAATATAAAAAAGCAACATGAAGTTGCATATTGCAGATTTGGAGTAAGATTGTCTGAGTTTACTACCGCTTTAACATAATGGTACACTCATACTATTCCTCTACCAAAACAAAATGAAAAGTTCTGGATGGAGTTATTATTTAAGCAGTAGGATGTATGAGCATTAAATTGTATGTGCAACCATTAGGAAGTAAAAAAGACTGGATCTTCACCATATGAGGAAGTTATAAAATAATTTGCCTGTTTGGTCCTCATACCACCACCAGCCAATCCATCTTTTTAGTATCTAAGAGGTTATCTGTAAGCGCAAGTACTTTTTAACCCCAAAATAGTCTATTAATAGTCCTAATAGTCTCCTAACTCCCAAGCACATGCCATACATAACACTAATCCAAAATGTGCCCTCTCTAAAAACACCACCATCAGCATACAGCATCTTAGTACAGAGAACTTCTGTAGACAACTGAGAAGTTTGCGTTGTACAATTGAATGGTAGGGGGGTTTATTTTTATGACAGGCTTAGAATTAAGTTTTTTTGTATAACATGTTCCTAGAAATGAGAGGCTCCCAAGACATACAGAATGATTTCACATTTGACATTTGGTGCCTTAGGCGTATTGTGTGTCATATTTTATTAACTGATATGCTCACTTAAGGCCTGTACCTGATCCTTGTGTAAAGTGTACCTGGCCTTCCGATTTTCAGTAACCTGAGAACAAAATGTTCCAATTGCAGCCATGTATAGATCAGAGATTGTGGAAAAAAATGTGATACGATATTGTTTTTAAGTTCTCACACAACCAAAAACATTTATTTTATGTGTCTGGTTTAAAGCTGAAGGCCCTGTCTTCTCTTCTGGACATAATCTGAAAGAGTTTACATCTGCACAAGGAAAAGCTTATCACACAGAAGTATTTAATGCTTGTGTCAAGGTAAACACTATCCTTTTATTTTATTCTGTATGAAGATAGATTTTTTTGCATTGTTTGATTGACGCTATTAGAAAATCTCTGTGACACTCATGGCCAAGTGCATCTTTAAAGGAGTTATAAAGGCAGAAGGTTCTTTATCTTAATGCATCTTATGCATTAGGATAAAAAATCTTCTGTGTGCAGTAGCCTCCCCAGCACCTCCTTATTATGTACCTGAGCCCCATCTCTGTCGAGCGATTTCCACAAATGTCTAAGCCGTCTGGGACACTCCTCCTGATTGGCTGAGACACAGCAGCAGCACCATTGGCTCCAGTGGCTGTAAATCAAAGTCAGTCAGCCAATCAGGGGAGAGAGGGGGCGGGGCGGGGCTCCGTGTCTGAATGGACGCACAGAGTTGTGACTCGGATCCAGTGTCCCCATAGGAAGCTGCTGACTGTGGGGCACTCGATAGGAGGGAGGGACCAGGAGCAGCAAAGAGGGACCCAAGAAGAAGAGGATCCAGGCTGCTCTGTACAAAACCAACTGCACAAAGGAGGTAAGTATAACATGTTTGTTATTTAAAAATAAAAAATAAGACTTTACAATCACTTTAACAACTTGAACTCTGGAAGGTTTTCCCCCCTTCATGACCAGGCCATTTTTTGCTGTGCAGCACTGTGCTGCTTTAACTGATAAAATTACGCTGTCATGCAACACTCTACACAAATTACATTTTTATTTAATTTTTTTTTTCACACAACTAGAGTTTTATTTTGGTGGTATATGATCACCACTGGGTTTTTTTTTTTTTGCTATATAAGCAAGAAAAGTCCGAAATTTTTGAAAAAAAAAGATGTTTACTACTTTCTTTTATAAAACTTATCCAATGAAATCAAATTTCTTTGTAAATTTGGGCCAAAATGTATTCTGCTACATGTCTTGGTAAAAATGGTATATATATTTGAAAACGGGTCAATCCTGAGGCCCTTAAAATGTCAGGACAATAAAAAATACCCCCCAAATGTCCCCTTTTTGGAAAGTAGACAATTCAAGGTATTTAGTAATAGGCAGCGGGAGTTTATTGAAATTGTAATATCTTTTTTTTTTTTTTTATTATTTTACTTTTTACATTCTGCCCCTAGTGTAGTACAGCATTGTTATATGACTGGTGTGGCAGTGATCAGGGATACTGACTGGTGACAGTAGGTTAAATAAATTATGTTTTTTATATTCAATATAAAAAAACATTTTTTTTTAATGACATACTTTCATCAGAGTAGTTCAGTGTCACCATAGCAACACCATGCTATTCTGGTGGTGGGGGGGGGTTAAATCAGGGATTTGGGGTTAAAGGTCAACTTTCAGATTTGTGCATATAATGGGTATGAGGTTTGGAGAATGTAACAGATATTAAACATGACGGTAAGCACTATAGTGGGCGATAACAACATTCTGCCGTTATGTAGCCTGTCTGCAAATTTGGAGTTTCATGCAGGAAGATCTCAGTTTATGTGGTAGACAGATCATTCAACTGTTCAGAGACCTAGTGGGCTTGGGGGTTGGGGCTTGAGGCTTGAGCCCAAGCCTTGGTGACATGTCCCTAAAGCTATTGTAGCCAATAAGGTGTATAGTGTAGAAAGGAATATGAAGATTATCTTCACCTGACTAGGCAAAGGAGGGTTAAAGTGAGGTGGAATGGGACACAATGGAAGACGGGATATTGCATATTTAAAAGCATTTTGTTGTGATGGTCTTGATTTTGATTATTAAAGTAGACCATGTGATACCCTACTTGTTCATATTTGGCTAAAGTATTGTTCATTATAGTTATGACAGTTTCCTTAAGCTTAGCTTGTTGGATAAGACCATATAAGTCAAGAGTGTAATACATGTATGAGTAACTTTATGGCATTGTTAGACACATTAGACGGGTGGAAGACCCAGCAGGTGGGTGGACAAATTAAGCAGGAGTCAAGTATGCAAACAAGTGTGGATAAGAGCAGATCCAGATTAAATGGAACAATGTTACCAGTGCCTAAGGCATCTCCAACTGCAGTGTGATATGTTAGAATAGAGGGGTTGTAAAAAGGCAGTGGGATGATACCAACGGTAGAGGATTTTGAATTGGTTGTCTTTTTAAACAGTACAAAGTTTTGACTCCATGTTGCCCCATTGCTCTATCATAAATTCTCTATTTAAAATAAGTTTCCATTTGTGCATGTAATGGTTATTTGTAGGCTCATCAGAAACAGCACAGGGATGTAGTGGGTAGCACTTTCACCTAGCAGCAAAAGGGTCACTGGTTCGAATCCCAACCACAACACTACCTGCCTGGAGTTTGCATGTTCTCCCTGTGCCTGCGTGGGTTTCCTCCGGGTACTCCGTTTTTCTCCCACACTCAAAAGACATGCTGGTAGGTTAATTGGCTCCTGTCTAAATTGGCCATAGTATGTATGAATGTGAGTTAGGGACTTTAGAATGTAAGCTCCTTGAGGGCAGGGACTGATGTGAATGTACAATATATATGTAAAAGTGCTGCGTAAATGCACTATATAGTTTGTGAATTCACGTGGCTCCTGTAATGCAAAACATTTCAAAAAGTGGGCAAGAATAGACAAAAACATTTACATGTATGATGTGTAACATTTGGAAATGTGTTTGTTCACAACTTTGAAGAATATATTTTCATTTAAAATGTATTTTTCCTCAGTTTCTCTCAGCATTCTTTCATTTTAATTTACATTTGATTGAATTTGTGTGTGTGTGTGTGTGTGTGTGTGTGTTAGGGAACTTACAAGTTACGTACAAACCTATGTGTAACTATTGAAAAGATAAATGCTTTTGATTTGTTCAGTCTTGCGTACACCTGTCATATGAGAATTACGTAGTCGTCCATTGCTGATCTTTCCTTTTGGGAATGGTAGTTTTTTGACTTCCATGCTGATACCAGTACATCAGTGTTTTCAAAGTCATTGATCTAGAACAAGCTTAGAGACAAGGAATCCTTACACTCATTTACAGCATCTTGGTTTCTGACTTAAATGTATCAAATGCAGGCACAGCCAGGGGCTAACATCTTCAGAAGGAAGCCAGCACTGGCAGTCTTTTTATATATATATTTTTTTTCTTGACGGGTATACTTTAATTAGGTAGGCTACCCTCTTGAAGGATTTTCGACTTTTAGCAGAAAAACATAAAAGCATCCCCTGGCAGCCATATGCAGCGATGTTTGACCTTTGATATTATGTTGCTGAAGACCCAGTTGAGCTTGTGTCACTCAACGTTTGTCAGCTTTGTGTGTGGGTTGTGAATAGAGTTAAAGGGGTTGTAAAGGTAATTTTTTTTTTCTTTAAAAATAACAAACATGTTATACTTACCTTCACTGTGCAGCTCGTTCTGCACAGAGTGGCCCCGAACCTGCTTTTCTGGGGTCCCTCGGCGGCTGTCTCAGCTCCTCCCCGCAATAACGACCCACCTTAATGCGAGCTCCCTCGCATGGTGGTTCATTATTGCGGGCGGGCTCCCGTGATACAGCCGGCGGCTATAGCCGCTCGCTGTATCACTCGGCCCCGCCCCCCAGCGCGCTGCGTCATTGGATGTGATTGACAGCAGCGCGAGCCAATGGCTGCGCTGCTTTCAATCCATCCACTATAGCCAATCAGCGACCAGGCTGATCGGCTGAATGGAGGACGGGAACGAGCAGGCGAGTTTTTGAGGTGTCAGGTAAGTAAAACGGGGGGGCTGGGGGCGGCGGTATTATCAAAAGTTTTTTCACCTTAATGCATAGAATGCATTAAGGTGAAAAAATGTATACCTTTACAACCCCTTTAAGAGCTCCAGGGCACAGGGTACTTTTATGTAACTCATAAGATGCAGTGAAAATTGATTTTTCCCTTTAAGACTTCAGTTTTGGGTTTATTGGATAATGTGCTTGAATTGTTCTTAAAGTTTGGGGTTTTTGACTTTTTATTATGGGAAAGGTCATGTCAAGAAATGTTAGTGTTACATGTGTTTTTACTAATTGAAATCAACATTAAGTAAGCCTGTACATAAATCACAAGATCTTTTCTGCTTTCCGTTTTGGTAAACCATATACTGTATTTGAGTGGTTAATAAAGATTGTTGTTGTTTGCAGCTTATGAAAACAATCCAGACCATTCCAGTTCCTGTTATAGCTCAAGTTAATGGATTGGCTACAGCCGCAGGATGCCAGCTTGTTGCCAGCTGTGACATAGCTGTGGCATCTGACAGATCCAAGTTTGCTACACCTGGTGTGAATGTTGGACTTTTCTGCTCCACTCCTGCTGTTGCTTTGGGAAGAGCCGTGCCAAGAAAGGTTAGCATTCATCTATTTTTATTATTGCTGGTTTAAAACCACAAAAAGCAAGCCAGCCCAGGCTTGCTTTATTCCTGTGGTTTTTATCATCCAAAATGTCTACTATGTATATGAAGACTGTGCATTATCGGTGTGGAAAAAAATAGCAGATTGCTTGTGCACTGCCGCTGTCTTGTTGTGACCTGATCCACAAATAAGCATCCAATTGTAGTCCCTCTTCCTTACTGGATTTTGACTGTTTAACAAATAAGCACACTTTCTGCTAGACTTCATGGGGTTTTGTATATATAGAAATTCCATGTGCAGCAAGACTAAATACTGCAGTGTACTAGAATGTTATTCTTAAGTGCCCTGAAAATAAATGATTTGGCTCTGCTATACGGTAAAATTCAATCACATTGTTACAGTGTGCAGTGACTGGAGTATTTATGCACTGGAAGAATGACCGTCGCCGCTAGGACACACAGAACACATTTTTTTTCTATGTGTCCTATTCACACTGCAAAGCAGCCCACGGCTGTTCTGCAGTAAACTGAGATAAAAAGCAGGCATTGTGCAGTGCACTGGACAGGATCATATGTCACTGTACATCATTGCAGCACACTTCGTTGCTGTACAGTGACATGAATGAAGTGTCACTTTTGTGTACTTTAAATAAAGTTTGTTCAAAAAAGAAAGTGAGTTGTGTGATGCGCTGAATCATGCACCCTACCGGAACCTACAGCTGCCGCAACAGAAAACTGCTGCGAATCCACCCCTCAGGTGCAGAAGCCCAATCACTGCTAAATGTACCCTATAGACATACTGTAGTTGATTAAAACTGAAGTTCATGATTTAAAAAAACACACATACTCGCCTATATGGCTGCAGCATCGATCCATTGCTGCAACTGTCCCCCACTGGGTTCTAAGCCTGAGAACTGAGTGATTACCTGACCGCTGATCACTCAGTTCTCTGTCTCCACTAAGTAGAGAGCGGTGACAGTCAGTCACTGCTCTATGCTCTTCCCCTTCAGCTTTCACTGGAGCATCAGGCCCTCGAAGGGGCAGGAGCGGCTTAGTAGTGCACTGAGAGGCTGAGCTAGCTACCGGTCAGGGAACTGGGTAGATCCTGATAATATCGTTGGGATCCCTGCAGAACCTGGATCGGCTGATTCTGGATCACAGGATTACACAAGTAAATGCACTCCTGTGACCCAGAAGAAAAGTATGACAAAAAAGCTTTGGACATACTTCTCTTTTAAAACCCTTGATTTCAGCTAGGTTGGGTGACAGTTTAATACATCAATATACCAGCACGCACTACCCTCATATTCTAATTGAAATAGTTAACTCACTGGCTGAATTTTTTTTTCTACTTATTGCATCTTCTTTCCAGATAATCCCAGAATCAAGGGCGTCTGCCGTTCATCTTCGCTATGTGCAGTGCTGATCCCCGAAGGGGCCACTGACAATATACCCAGGTCTTCCACACGGTACAGAGGCTACCAGACACAAGCACAGTTCCATGCACACTGACAATTCAGGCTCAGTCTAGGGGATGTCTTTTTAGAATTTGTTGCTAAATAATTTTAACAGGAGAGGGATCAGGATACTCCAAACGATAGCAAAAAAATAATAGGAACACAGCTTCTCATCAAGCTTCTCTAAACTGCAGTCACGCATAAAAACCCCAAATCAGGTCCTACTCGCACTATCCCATGAGCTGACCACCGTCCTGCTTCCACCAGGAGATGCTCTGTGAGGGAAATAAAAGATCCTCCTCCAGACCAGGACTTCAGAATGGTGCCTTCCAACAATAATCCCTTAGTCTTACCAGGACCCTCAGCCCAGCACCCGCTGAGGCCCATTGCTTGTCTCACTAGCTGTCTTCCAGGGGTAACAGCCCCAGGGAAACTGGAACACTCCCTGGAGAGGAATGAACACTCTGGAAAGGCTTCCCAAACATGAATCACCTCCCCAGCCACCTTCTGTATGCATCCTTCCAGGGATTGACTGAGGCATGATAAATATTCATACTGGATATTTGACACTCCCTGCTCTGTATTCTGGACACGCCTTCAAGAAACAGCTAGGGAAAATCAAACACCCAGCTGGGAATCCCGGACAAAAACAATGAATTGCTGTACAATGAATTACAGTGAAGCCAAAAACTAAATTTAGCCTAGCAGCCTAACTAGAGAAGGGTGCTAGGGATGTAAAAATGCATACTTGGACAACAGAAGCCTGCACATCCATCTAACGTTTTGTGGTTTGTTTCATTTACATTATACTGATTGTTAGATTGTTGCAGTGGAGAGACTTTTTCCACTTTTTCTTCACACTTGTTTAATCTTTCAGGTTGCCTTGGAAATGCTGTTTACAGGTGAACCAATATCAGCCAATGAAGCTTTAATGCATGGCCTTGTCAGTAAAGTGGTGCCTGAAGAGAACCTAGAAACTGAAACAATGAGGATCGCTAGCAAAATTTGCAAGGCCAGCCGTTCTGTAGTTGCACTGGGAAAAGCTACTTTTTATAAGCAAATTTCACAAAGCCTAGAAGAGGCGTATGAGCTTACGTCACAAGTCATGCTTGAAAACCTTGACCTAAAGGATGGCCAAGAAGGAATAGAGGCCTTCACACAAAAAAGGAAGCCAGTGTGGACTAATTAATATTGCCATAATTATTTAAACAAAAATACACTGAACTATCTATTATCTCTAAATAACACAATGTTTGATAACAAGAAAATGACATTAGTTCAAACAATTTACCTGTGATCTTAAAACACTATTAAAGTTGATGAAAAAATGTATAAAATATAGGCTGCGATGTGGAGATTTGTTGCCCTATGAAGTTCTTTTTCTTCGTAAAGCAGAGCAGAGAGTTCTGGAGGAGAGATGGTCAAGTCGCATGATTGGGCTTTCCTCACAACTTTTTTTTTTTTAATTTTAAATTTCATTTTCACTACTCATACAGGTACAGTGAGGGGAAAAAGTATTTGATCCCCCGCTGATTTTGTACATTTGCCCAATGACAAAGAATTGATCAGTATATAATTTTAATGGTAGGTTTATTTTAACAGTGAGAGAATAACCACAAAAAATATCCAGAAAAACGCATTTCAAAAAAGTTATAAATTGATTTGCATTTTAATGAGTGAAATAAGTATTTTATCCCCCATCAATCATCAAGATTTCTGGTTCCCAGGTGATTTCAATCCAGGTAACGAGCTGAGATTAGGAACACTCTCTTAAAGGGAGTGCTCCTAATCTCAGCGTGTTACCTGTATAAAAGACACCTGTCCACAGAAGCAATGAATCCAATTCCAATCTCTCCACCATGGCCAAAACCAAAGAGCTGTCCAAGGATGTCAGGGACAAGATTGTAGACCTACAGAAGGCTGGAATGGGCTACAAGACCATCGCTAAGCAGTTTGGTGAGAGGGTGACAACAGTTGGTTCGATTATTCGCAAATGGAAAAAACACAAAATAACTATCAATCTCCCTCAGTCTGGGGCTCCATGCAAGAGCTCACCTCATGGAGTTTCAATGGTAATGAGAACGGTGAGGAATCAGCTCAGAACTACATGGGAGAATCTTGTCAATGATCTTAAGGCAGCTGGGACTATAGTCACCAGGAAAACAATTGGTAACATACTACCCCGCGAAGGACTGAAATCATGCAGCCTCCACAAGGTCCCCCTGCTCAAGAAAGCAAACTTCAGACAGGCCTGTACATGTGCTAACAAACATCTGAATGATTCAGAGGAGAACTGGATGAAAGTGTTGTGGTCAGATAAGACCAAAATCAAGGTCTTTGGCATCAGCTTAACTCGCTGTGTTTGGTGGAGGAGGAATGCTGCCAATGACCCCAAGAACACCATCCCCACCATCAAACTTGGGGGTGGAAACATGCTTTGGAGGTTTTTTCCTACTAAGAAGATAGGACAACTTCACAGCATCAATGAGACTATGGACTGGGCCATGTACCGTCAAATCTTGTGTGAGAACCTCCTTCCCTCAGCCAGAGCATTGAAAATGGATCGTGGATGGGTATTCCAGCATGACAAACAGCCAAGGCAACAAAGGAGTGGCTCAAGAATAAGCACATTAAGGTCCTGGAGACTCCATATCTTAATCCCATAGAAAATATGTGGAGGGAGCTGAAGGTTCGAGTTACCAAACATCAGTCTCGAAACCTTAATGACTTGGAGAGGATCTGCAAAGAGGAGTGAGACACAATCCTTCCTGAGATGTGTCCAAACCTGGTCGCCAACTACAAGGAACGTCTGACCTCTGTGATTGCCAACAAGGGTTTTGCTACCAAGTACTAAGTCATGTTTTGCAAAGGGGTCATTAAAATGCAAACCAATCTATAACTTTTTTGAAATACAATTTTCTGGATTTTCTTCTTGTTTTGTCTCTCACTGTTAAAATAAACCTATCATTGAAATTATAAACGGATCATTTCTTTGGGCAAACGTACAAAATCAGCAGGACATCAAATACTTTTTTCCCCTCACTGTATTAGTGTTTCACGTGAAAATGCTTTCTTCTACTTTCCTTAACCAGTTGCCGACTGGGCCATAGCCAAATGACGGCTACAGCGTGGTCGGATAACTCTGGGAGGCCTTCATATGATGGCCTCCCAGAACTGCGCCCCCTGGGGCATGCACCCAGGAATGTCCGTGATCGTCGGGGTCTCCCAGACCCGGCGTGTCATTGATCAGGGTAAAGGGCCAATGACAGCGGCCCTTTACCACGTGATCACGCCGTCCAATGACGGCTTGATCATTTGTAAACAAACTGGAGCATGTGTGGTTCAGCCCCTCCCCGATCGGTACAGTGTGTGAGGAGGGGGGCGCCAGGTGCAGCAGCGCTATGGGCTGTATCTGCAGTTCTCACAGCGCTGATCTGTGCCCAGCCATGGCTCATCCATGTTACATCCATGTTACATCCATGCTCCATCCATGCCCAGCCATTGCTCCATCCATGCCCAGTCATGGATCATTCATCCATCAGTGATCATTTGTGCCGCATCAGAGATCATCCGTGCCACATCAGTGATCATTGGGGGTCAAGATTCTTTTCACCACCACCCTCTTATACATAGCATGGCATTACAACCTATACATATAATAAAATATTAATATTTGTAGTGATGATTTGGGGTATTTTAGCTCTCTGGTAGCGCCAAACAGTGAATTTACGCCACAAGTCAGTTTTTGGGCTTTTTCTGTCCGCTTTTATTGAAAACAAAATAATAGTTCACATTAGAATAGTTTCCCTTGCAGGGGTTCTCACCATCAATGTGACAACCAAACAGTACTCGGCCCCGTGGCTCTTTGCAGTATTTCTGCTTAGGCACCCTGCCTTGGTCCTCCAGACCAACACATACAGTCCCAGTGCTCGTGCACAAAATGCTGAACCTTCCTCAGCTCAGACTGTTTCTCCTGCAGCTTCCTCCTCACAGGCTTGGCCTTTCACTGTCCCAGCATGGACAATATGGTGTAACATGCTCCACACAGCTCTTTTTCACCCTCGGGAGAGTGGACCACTAACCTCTAATTCTGGCTCTAGCATAAGCCCAGCACACACCTGTATCATTAGTGTGCCTGTTTCTTGCAAAACTGGCCCAAACTGTCAAAATATACAGTGGCATGGGCTCGCCTTTCTACATATCCTCCCGTTTTGCACTGGCGGAAGAAACGCACCATTCTTCACACTGGCACCTCTGTGCCCACTGCCACCCCCAGGGGTCCAAACCTGTCAGACCTTCCTTCGAAAGGGGCACTCCACCCACATCATTTTCCAGGTGTGCTTCCATAAGCTCTTCTTCCTGACCTTTGGGTTCCCACTGATCTCTCTACTATATATAGATATATATCTCTCTCTATATATATATAGATATAGATATATATCTATATATATAGAGAGAGATATATATATATATATATATATATATATACACAGTATCTCACAAAAGTGAGTACACCCCTCCCATTTTTGTAAATATTTTATTATATCTTTTCATGTGACAACACTGAAGAAATTACACTTTGCTACAATGTAAAATAGTGAGTGTACAGCTTTTTTAACAGTGTAAATTTGCTGTCCCCTCAAAATAACTCAACACACATTAATGTCTAAACCGCTGGCAACAAAAGTAAGTGTATGTAATCACCCCTACACCCAGTGATTTTTTTTTTTATATACTCTACATACATAAGATCTTTGGAGTCACTACGAAGAATCGCCTATTCTTCATCTGACTTGGCCCCTTTTTGGGTATTCTGGTCTGGGTTCTGGGGTCCTGTCTGGCAGTGCTGTCTCTCCTCACTTGTTGGCACATGTTCTAGTGGCTTTTTATCTTGCTCTTGAGCTATGATTTCTAGTCCTTGAATCATCAGTACATAGGATTAATTTTGAGAAATTTGGAACTGCATAACCCTTTGTCCTTGAAGAAGACCTTCACTAGTTCTGTTGAAACGCGTTGGATTTTCTTCTGTCCTACACCTATAGGCAATTAATCAATAGGTTATCCTCTGGTTCCATCCAATTATATCATATGTGTTTGCTTTTATTGATTCATTTTATTATTGATTTTTCAATTTTCTACTTTTCATAATAAATGTTGTACTTTTGTAATATACTAAAATCCCAACTTTGAGGAACCCCTTTTTGTTCATTGGCTGTATGTTTAGGGTCGTTGTCATGCGGTTAAATTTTGGTCTCATCTGACCAGAGCACCTTCTTCCACATGTTTGCTGTGTCCCCCACATGGCTTTTCGCAAACTGCAAACGGGACTTCTTATGGCTTTCTTTCAACAATGGATTTCTTCTTGCCACTCTTCCATAAAGGCCAGATTTGTGGAGTGCATGACTAATAGTTGTCCTGTGGACAGATTCTCCCACCTGAGCTGTGGATCTCTGCAGCTCCTTCAGAGTTACCATGGGCCTTTTGGCTGCTTCTCTGATTAATGGTCTCTTTGCCCAGTGTTCTGTCGTATACTGTAGATCGTCGGATAATAACTCAGATGATCTGCGCATGCGCAGTAGTGACGTCACTCTAGCTGATTTGCCATCAAGCTGGCGTGACGTCAATGCTGCCCATGTGCAGATCGTCTGAGGCTTTATCCAACGATCACCAAAGCGCGCACACAGGATGTTTCTGTTACAAGTAGTTTACACATAACCACATGAACTCCTAGGGACATCCCCCACTGTACTCAGCTACATGTAATTTGACAGTCCTGGAGCAAAACTCGACTCTGGTGGGACTCCGTCTTACGCCTGTGATGTCATCGGTGAAGTCTTGCGCATTCCCAGAGCGAGTGAGTCAGAATCTGATGATCAGAATCTGCCTTTGTGGTTTGCTAATCGTCAGATAATGCCTCCGACAATCTGCGCATGCGCGGTGTTGACGTCACGCCAGCTGATCGGTAGATCAGCTGGTGTGATGTCACTACTGCACATTCGCAGATCGTTGGAGGCATTATCCGACGATCTGCAGTAATCAACAAAACAGATCAGTTTAGGTGGACAGCCATGTCTTGGTAGGTTTGCAGTTGTGCCATACTCTTTCCAATTTCGGATGATGGATTGAACAGTGCTCCGTGAGATGTTCAAAGCTTGGGATATTTTTTATAACCCAACCCTGCTTTAAACTTCCCCTCAACGTTATCCCTGACCTGTCTGGTGTGTTCCTTGGCCTTCATGATGCTGTTAGTTCACTAAGGCTCTTTAACAAACCTCTGAGGGCTTTACAAAACATCTGTATTTATACTGAGATTAAATTACACACAGGTGGACTCTATTTACTAATTAGGTGACTTCTGGAGGCAATTAATTTCACTAGATTTTAGTTAGGGGTGTCAGAGAGCTGAATAAAAATGCACGCTGCACTTTTCAGATATTTGTAAAAAAAATTGAAAACCATTTATAATTTTCCTTCCACTTCACAGGTGCCACTTTGTGCTGGTCTAGCACATAAAATTGCAATAAAATACATTCACGCTTTTGGTTGTAACATGAAAAAAATGTGGAAAATTTCAAGGGGTATGAATACTTTTTAAGGCACTTTGTATATATATGTGTGTGTGTGTGTGTGTGTGTGTATATATATATATATATATATATATATATATATATATATATATATATATATATATATATATATATATATAAATATATACACACACACTGCTTACACATACATGCACACAACATACACTTTAAAAGACCTAAGGGTATTAAATAGTAATGTATAATTTGAACGTTGTTAGTGTTACTTTAAAGAAAAATTATTTATTTTTTTATAACACCACAAACCATGGATCCTAAAAGCTAACATGCCATTGTATCATGCAGAAGGAAGAATAATCTATACTTCCCAAACTTGAGAGTAAAGTAATACAATGCAGCCTGCACATGGATGTGATGCACATCAGATAAAAGCCATTAAAAGGCGTTTAAACTGCCTTGTGCTAAATATCACGTAGTCTCAACTCAGAGGACTTTAATTGCAACAAAATAGCAGATGTGACTTCACAGTGACAGCAGCAATAAGGAAAAAATCTCCATATTTGAAATGTTACCTAAACATTGCCATGTAAGTAGTTAAAGTTTTACATAGTAGACTTCAGAATTATCTGTTATGATGATAATGTTCACCTGTGCCAGCATGGGAAATTATTCTTTTCCACAAGTCATGAAAGCAATAACGTTTTCCAATAAACACCTCTGGGTACAGATACATCTTTAAAAAAAAAAAATCTGTTGTCGCTATCCAACACTAGTTTTATATTCTAGCCTCACAGAAAATAGCGTAAACCGATCAGAAGATGTCTACTGAGTACCGGTTTAATGAATGTTGCAGAAAAGAAGATGCGTATAGGAAACTGAATTAGATTGAAGGATCTTCTGGCTGACAACAGCTCGAGTGCTTCTTTTGGACTGGAGTTTCAAGTTACCCACAGCAACTGGTTTCATTAGCATTGAAATAGTCTCAGACAGAAACCACATTTTTAAATCCTTATAAAAATATACTCCTACAGCTCAAAATATAGTTAATAATCAAAATAATAAATATAGAAAACGTAGTTATAAAAAACAGAACAGATGAAAATTGTAGCTGTTCCTCATTGCAAGTTGAGATCTTGCATTTTTGATTTGCTTCTGGTGCATCAATTGCATTTTTTCAACCTCTTTTTTCTTAACCTTAACCACTTCAGCCCCGGAAGAATTATCTGACCAGAACACTTTTTGCGATTCGGCACTGCGTCGCTTTAACTGACAATTGCGCAGTCGTGCGACGTGGCTCCCAAACAAGATTGACGTCTTTTTTTCCCACAAATAGAGCTTTCTTTTGGTGGTATTTGATCACCTCTGCGGGTTTTATTTTTTGCGCTATAAACAAAAAAAAGGGACAATTTTGAAAAAAACGCATTATTTTTTACTTTTTGCTATAATAAATATCCCCAAAAAATATTTAAAAAACATTTTTTTTCCTCAGTTTAGGCCGATACGTATTCTTCTACATATTTTTGGTAAAAAAAATCGCAATAAGCGATTATTGATTGGTTTGCGCAAAAGTTATAGCGTTTACAAAATAGGGGATAGTTTTATGGCATTTTTATTAATAATTTTTTTTTTTCTAGTAATGGCGATCAGCGATTTTTATTGTGACTGCGACATTATGTCGGACACATCGGACATTTTTGACACATTTTTGGGACCATTGTCATTTATACAGCAATCAGTGCTATAAAAATGCACTGATTCCTGTGTAAATGTCACTGGCAGTGAAGGGGTTAACCACTAGGGGGCGGGGAGGGGTTAAGTCAGTACTAGGGAGTGATTTCTAACTGTAGGGGGGATGGGCTAACTGTGACACATCTAAAAGTGAGTAAAAAACCAAGCGCTGAAGTGGACAGGTATAAGTGATATAAATAAAATGTGTATAAAATTATGTATATACTGATATAATTAGTGCTATGGTAAGATCAATAAATTAAAGCTGCTATCAATGTGGGTGATCAGATAACCAAGACAAATTAATACTAAGCGTAAGATTGATGCGCTTTAAGATAATACACACTGCAAATTAGCTTAAAAACAAGACTATACAATGCATACATGTAAATAAAATAAATAAATAATTATGGTGCTCATACATGTATAACCAAAATAACCAAAATAAATCTACAAATTCATGATGTGCCGGTGAATAAAAAATATATAAATGACACTCTAAATATAAAATGTCCAGGCGGAGATAAAAATGGGGGAAATAAGAATAATTAAACAGTTTCTTCCCTTAATCCAGATAGATTGATTCACTGGGTTAAACCATTTATTTCAGGATAATTTGTTTTTCTTGCATCCCACTTCAGCCATACTACTACTGGTAATTCGGCTCTCAAGGTGAAGATTTATGCAAGGCAAAAAAATAATAATAGATCATTGTGCAGTGAACTTCTTAGATAGTACACAAGCAAAAACAGGGACAAGAGATACACTCACAAACTCCCGGTCTATTGGAAGCATTCACATGTGCAGATTGCAGTCAGCCGCTGTGGACGAGGCTTCCCATAAAGAAACCGCTGCTGTTAACCTCCAGGTGTATTGCAGCACTGAACGTCCTAGGCTCCTCCCACGCGTTGCGTCACTGGCACGTGACTTTCTCAAGGATCCACAGCGGCTGACTGCAATCTGCACATGTGAATGCTTCCAATAGACCGGGAGTTTGTGAGTTGAATAATGACAAAAAAAAAAAAAAAATTACAAAAAGTTGTCACTAAATGATATATTGCTCACACAGGCCATGCGCATATGTGGAATTGCACCCCAAAATACATTTAGCTGCTTCTCCTGAGTATGGGGATACCACATGTGTGGGACTTTTTGGGAGCCTAGCCGCGTACGGGGCCCCGAAAACCAAGCACCGCCTTCAGGATTTCAAAGGGCATAAATTTTTGATTTCACTCCTCACTACCTATCACAGTTTTGAAGGCCATAAAATGCCAAGATGGCACAAAACCCCCCCAAATGACCCCATTTTGGAAAGTAGACACCCCAAGCTATTTGCTGAGAGGCATGTTGAGTCCATGGAATATTTTATTTTTTGACACAAGTTGCGGGTATGTGACAATTTTTTTTTTTTTTGCACAAAGTTGTCACTAAATGATATATTGCTCACACAGGCCATGGGCATATGTGGAATTGCACCCCAAAATACATTCTGCTGATTCTCCTGAGTACGGGGATACCACATGTGTGGGACTTTTTGGGAGCCTAGCCGCGTACGGGGCCCCGAAAACCCAGCACCGCCTTCAGGATTTCTAAGGGCGTAAAGTTGTGATTTCACTCCTCACTACCTATCACATTTTTGAAGGCCATAAAATGCCCAGATGGCACAAAACCCCCCCAAATGACCCCATTTTGGAAAGTAGACACCCCAAGCTATTTGCTGAGAGGCATGTTGAGTCCATGGAATATTTTATATTTTGACACAAGTTGCGGGAAAGTGACAATTTTTTTTTTTTTTTTTTGCACAAAGTTGTCACAAAATGATATATTGCTCAAACATGCCATGGGCATATGTGGAATTACACCCCAAAATACATTCTGCTGCTTCTCCTGAGTACGGGGATACCACATGTGTGGGACTTTTTGGGAGCTTAGCCGCGTACGGAGCCCCGAAAACCAAGCACCGCCTTCAGGATTTCTAAGGGCATAAATTTTTGATTTCACTCCTCACTACCTATCACAGTTTTGAAGGCCATAAAATGCCAAGATGGCACAAAACCCCCCCAAATGACCCCATTTTGGAAAGTAGACACCCCAAGCTATTTGCTGAGAGGCATGTTGAGTCCATGGAATATTTTATTTTTTGACACAAGTTGCAGGAAAGTGACAATTTTTTTTTTTTTTGCACAAAGTTGTCACTAAATGATATATTGCTCACACAGGCCATGGGCATATGTGGAATTGCACCCCAAAATACATTCTGCTGATTCTCCTGAGTACGGGGATACCACATGTGTGGGACTTTTTGGGAGCCTAGCCGCGTACGGGGCCCCGAAAACCCAGCACCGCCTTCAGGATTTCTAAGGGCGTAAAGTTGTGATTTCACTCCTCACTACCTATCACATTTTTGAAGGCCATAAAATGCCCAGATGGCACAAAACCCCCCCAAATGACCCCATTTTGGAAAGTAGACACCCCAAGCTATTTGCTGAGAGGCATGTTGAGTCCATGGAATATTTTATATTTTGACACAAGTTGCGGGAAAGTGACAATTTTTTTTTTTTTTTTTTTGCACAAAGTTGTCACAAAATGATATATTGCTCAAACATGCCATGGGCATATGTGGAATTACACCCCAAAATACATTCTGCTGCTTCTCCTGAGTACGGGGATACCACATGTGTGGGACTTTTTGGGAGCCTAGCCGCGTAAGGAGCCCCGAAAACCAAGCACCGCCTTCAGGATTTCTAAGGGCATAAATTTTTGATTTCACTCCTCACTACCTATCACAGTTTTGAAGGCCATAAAATGCCAAGATGGCACAAAACCCCCCCAAATGACCCCATTTTGGAAAGTAGACACCCCAAGCTATTTGCTGAGAGGCATGGTGAGTATTTTGCAGCTCTCATTTGTTTTTGAAAATGAAGAAAGACAAGAAAAACATATTTTTTTTTCTTTTTTCAAATTTCAAAAGTTTGTGACAAAAAGTGAGGTCTGCAAAATACTCACTATACCTCTCAGCAAATAGCTTTGGGTGTCTATTTTCCAAAATGGGGTCATTTGGGGGGGGTTTGTGCCATCTGGGCATTCCATGGCCTCCGAAACTGTGATAGGCAGTGAAGAGTGAAATCAAAAATTTACGCCCTTAGAAAGCCTGAAGGCGGTGCTTGGTTTTCGGGGTCCCGTACGCCGCTAGGCTCCCAAAAAGTCTCACACATGTGGTATCCCCGTACTCAGGAGAAGCAACAGAATGCATTTTGGGGTGTAATTTCACATATTCCCATGGCATGTTTGAGCAATATATCATTTAGTGACAACTTTGTGCAAAAAAAAAAAAAAATTGTCTTTTTCCCGCAACTTGTGTCACAATATAAAATATTCCATGGACTCGACATGCCTCTCAGCAAATAGCTTGGGGTGTCTACTTTCCAAAATGGGGTCATTTGGGGGGGGTTTGAACTGTCCTGGCATTTTATGCACAACATTTAGAATCTTATGTCACACATCACCCACTCTTCTAACCACTTGAAGACAAAGCCCTTTCTGACACTTTTTGTTTACATGAAAAAATTATTTTTTTTTGCAAGAAAATTACTTTGAACCCCCAAACATTATATATTTTTTTAAAGCAAATGCCCTACAGATTAAAAATGGGTGTTTCATTTTTTTTTTTCCACACAGTATTTGCGCAGCGATTTTTCAAACGCATTTTTTGGGGAAAAAACACACTTTTTAAAATTTTAATGCACTAAAACACACTATATTGCCCAAATGTTTGATGAAATAAAAAAGATGATCATAGGCCGAGTACATGGATACCAAACATGACATGCTTTAAATTTGCGCACAAACGTGCAGTGGCGACAAACTAAATACATTTTTAAAAGCCTTTAAAAGCCTTTACAGGTTACCACTTTAGATTTACAGAGGAGGTCTACTGCTAAAATTACTGCCCTCGATCTGACCTTCGCGGTGATACCTCACATGCATGGGGTAATTGCTGTTTACATTTGACGCCAGACCGACGCTTGCGTTCGCCTTTGCGCGAGAGCAGGGGGGGACAGGGGTGCTTTTTTTTTTTTTTTTTTTTTTTCTTTATTAATTTTTTAATTTTTTTTCTTATTTTTAAACTGTTCCTTTCATTTTTATTTTTTTTTTTATCATTTTTATTGTTATCTCAGGGAATGTAAATATCCCCTATGATAGCAATAGGTAGTGACAGGTACTCTTTTTTGAAAAAATTGGGGTCTATTAGACCCTAGATCTCTCCTCTGCCCTCAAAGCATCTGACCACACCAAGATCGGTGTGATAAAATGCTTTCCCAATTTCCCAATGGCGCTGTTTACATCCGGCGAAATCTAAGTCATGAAATGCTCGTAGCTTCCGGTTTCTTAGGCCATAGAGATGATTGGAGCCATTCTGGTCTCTGATCAGCTCTATGGTCAGCTGGCCGAATCACCGGCTGCATTCTCAGGTTCCCTGTTGGGCCAGGAGAGCCAGAGAAAACCATGGAAGACGGTGGGGGGGGGATCCCTCCCACTGCTTGTAAAAGCAGTCTAGAGGCTAATTAGCTGCTAGGATTGCTTTTACATGAAAGCCGACCGCTGGCTGAAAAGAATGATACCAAGATGATACCTAAACCTGCAGGCATCATTCTGGTATAACCACTCAAAGTCCAGCAACATACCAGTACGTTGCTGGTCCTTGTATTGTAAACTTTTTTTTCATGCAGCCTGTGGGCTGAACGAAAAAAAGATATTGATCGGTGGGTATGCCCACCATTAGAATACCTCCCTTCATCAGCCCACTTCTAATGATGGGCATACATGCACCATTTATATATGCCGAAGCATGGGGGCATCCTCCCGCAAAAGGCAGGAGCAAATCGCTCCTCCACCCACTGCTGCCCCCACGCTTCGGCATATATACTGAAGTATGTAACTGTGGTGGTGAAATCACCTCCAACAGCGCTGGAGTCACGGCTTTATATATCGTGGGAGCAAACGCTGTTGCTGTCAAGATAAATAAATCCGCGCTGCAACTGAATGGCGTACCTGCTAAGCAAATGATGGTTAACAAAAAAACAAAGTAACATTACAGTATAACAGTAATACTTACCATACCTGCAAAGCAAATACAAAAAAAACATAGTAAAAAATAAAACATTTAACGCAACCTGTGCCTACCTAAAATATATATATGCCGAAGCATGGGGGCATCCTCCCGCAAAAGGCAGGAGCAAATTGCTCCTCCACCCACTGCTGCCCCCACGCTTCGGCATATATGCTGAAGTATGTAACTGTGGTGGTGAAATCACCTCCGACAGCGCTGGAGTCACGGCTTTATATATCGTGGGAGCAAACGCTGTTGCTGTCAAGATAAATAAATCCGCGCTGCAACTGAATGGCGTACCTGCTAAGCAAATGATGGTTAACAAAAAAACAAAGTAACATTACAGTATAACAGTAATACTTACCATACCTGCAAAGCAAATACAAAAAAAAACATAGTAAAAAATAAAACATTTAACGCAACCTGTGCCTACCTAAAATATATATATGCCGAAGCATGGGGGCATCCTCCCGCAAAAGGCAGGAGCAAATTGCTCCTCCACCCACTGCTGCCCCCACGCTTCGGCATATATGCTGAAGTATGTAACTGTGGTGGTGAAATCACCTCCGACAGCGCTGGAGTCACGGCTTTATATATCGTGGGAGCAAACGCTGTTGCTGTCAAGATAAATAAATCCGCTCTGCAGCTGAATGGCGTACCTGAAAACAAAAAAGTGGTTAAAAATAAAAAAACATAAAAAAATTGCATACCTATAAAGCAAACATGATAAAAACATAACAATAAAACATTGCAGTATAGAATGCAGAACAATAGAGAGAGAATAGAGAGAGAGAACAATAAAACGACAACTATTTTTGGTTTTTTTTATTTTATATTTTTTTTGTATTTTTATTTTTTTATTTTTTTTTTTATTTTTTTATTTTTTTTAAACACTTTTTTTAGTAACTTTAACTTTTAACTGTAACTGTACCAGGTTTGGGTCTCTCAAAATGCGATGGCATCTTGGGAGACTCTGTGTTAGTGTGCCTAGTCTGTGCCGTGCTGAACCCTACGCTAATACTCCACTAGTGTATGATAGCGTTCAAAACATTCACCAATGCATAGACCAGGATTGTCAGGACAGGAGGGACAATAATACCGGGTGTCACGCCTAAATCCGTGCTTGCTGCAGACACGACATCTTTTTTGGGGGGCTCGTTGGGTAGGGGTACTCGGGAGGACATAAGGAAAATGCCTCCCATGCAGCCGGCTTACTGCATCTGGTTGGGGAAGGTGAGGTGGAGCACCGTCTGGATACAGAAGGGCTCTGAGATCTCTTCCTGGAATTTAAGGAAGGATCCAGTCCGTCCTGAAGCTCTGTATAGCACATGAGCATTCAGCAAAGCCAATTGAAATAAATAAACAGACACTTTTTTGTACCAGCGTCTGGCCTTACGGGCAATTAGGTACGGCGCCAACAACTGGTCGTTGAGGTCCACCCCTCCCATATTAAGGTTGTATTCGTGGACACAGAGGGGTTTCTCCACAACACCAGTCGCCGTAGTAATTTGGGTCGTCGTGTCTGCATGAAGGGAGGTAAGAACGAAAACATTCTTATTGTCCCTCCACTTCATAGCGAGCAAATTATTATACTGCAAGCAGGCTCTCTCCCCCAGCCTAAGACGGGACTCTACAAGCCGCTGGGGAAAGCCCCGGCGATTAGGTCGCACGGTGCCACATGCTCCAATCTGATGATCAAACAAGTGACTAAAAAGTGGCACGCTCGTATAATAATTGTCCACGTACAAGTGGTACCCCTTTCCGAATAAGGGTGACACCAAGTCCCACACTATCTTGCCAGCGCTTCCTATGTAGTCAGGGCAGTTTATCGGCTCTACGTGACTATCTTTGCCCTCGTAAACCATAAATCTACATGTATAGCCTGTGGCCCTGTCACAGAGCTTATACATCTTGACCCCGTATCTGGCACGCTTGCTGGGAAGGTACTGTTTGAAGGACAAGCGGCCAGAAAACTTAATCAGGGACTCATCAACGCAGACAACTTGATGGGGGGTAAACAAGTCTGCAAAACGTTGGTTGAAGTGGTTTACGAGGGGCCGAATTTTGTAGAGCCGATCGTATGCAGGGTCTCCACGAGGACGACAGAGTTCATTGTCGTTGAAGTGCATGAACCGCAAAATCTGCTCGTATCGTGCCCTGGCCATGGAGGCAGAGAACACGGGCATATGGTGAATTGGGTCAGTGGACCAATATGACCGCAACTCACTCTTTTTGGTTATGCCCATGAGGAGGGAAAGGCCCAGAAAGATCTTAAATTCGGAGACCGTAATTGGTCTCCAATCTCTGGCAAGGGAGGACTGGGGAATAGTGGCGATGTGTTGACCAGCGTACAAATTGCTTTGGTCCACAATAGATCTATAGAGATCTTCGGTGAAAAACAGCGAATAAAAATCCAGTGGCGTAAAGTCAACTGTTTCCACCTGAATTCCGGGTTGGCCAGTGAAAGGGGGAAGTACGGGTGCTGCAGAAGTGGTGGGTTCCCAATTCGGATTGGCGAATGCAGCAGGAAGGGCACTATGGGCACGACGGGCCTGTGTTCGTCTTCTTGGTGGCAGCGGGACGCTACTTGTGCTTGCCACCTCGCCAGCTTGAACTGCACTTATGGGACTCGCCACGTCACCACGTGATACTGCAGTGCTGGATGTACGACCAGGGTGTACTAGGCCGCTGGTGCTTGCCAGTTCACCAGAAGGAGTAGCGGCACTAGTACTGCTCTGCTCCATACGAGAGCCCTGCGGTTCTTGCACTTCAAGGACAGAAGAAGTTCGGGGTCTGGTACGCCTGACCCTAGCAGGGACCACAACTCCGTCGTCAGAGCTATCTGTCATGGAGCCGCTGTCCTCTACAGGTTCGTATTCTGAGCCCGAACTTGACAGATGAGTGACTTCCTCTTCACTATCTGTCATGCTCAGAAACGTGTAGGCCTCTTCACTAGTGTACCTTCGATTTGCCATTTTGGCCTCTAAATTTAGGGGTACACTAGTGAGACTCACAGGCAAAAAAGCTCCTGACTGTTAGCGACTGATTCAAAACGCTACCAAAAAACTGTTAGCGATCGCAGGGATCAGGCCTGACTCTGCGAACGCTGCAGTTATGTGTGCTTAGTGTTTTGTAAGTGTCAGTTATCAATCGATACTGCACTTGGGTGGGCTGGGCAGGGCTGGGCCGAGGAGCAAAACGCAGGTGCTAGCAGGTATCTGGGCTGATCCCGCTAACACTGCGTTTCAGGGAACCCTAAACTGCTGGGGAGTATAGATCTGATCGGATCAGATATCGATCCGTTCAGATACTATAGCACTAAGGGAGGTGTATGCTGCGTGCGTGGGTTTTAGCGGTACTGGCGCTAACCTGACGCTGCCTGGGGCGACGCAGACCTAAGCTGACCCTAAAAATGTAATTTATATCACCGCCGGGCAATTAGGGGGTTAAATCTTTATAGGGTAATAAACGGCGGGTGCCCTAAAACTATAATAAACTGTAATAAACTGTAATAAACTGTAATAAACTACAAAAAACAAACTAGCTAACCAGCGTCACCCGTAACACTTATACGGTGATCGCTGGTGAAAGGGTTAACTAGGGGGCAATCAAGGGGTTAAAACCTTTAGCGGGTAGTATATGGGGGTCCCTGTCGCTATAAAACACTGACAGCGAACCTATATACTTACCTCCCTAACTAACGTCACCTGTGTCACTAATACAGCGATCAGAAAAACGATCGCTTAGCGACACTGGCGACGGGGGGTAATCAAGGGGTTAACTTTTATTAGGGGGGGGTTAGGGGGGTACCCTGGACCTAAGGGGGGGTACCCTAGACCTAAAGGGGGCTAACCTAACTGCCCTAACACTTCTAACTGACACAAACTGACACCAATGCAAAAAAAAAAAAACTGCTATTGGTGACAGAGTGACAGGGGGTACAGGGGGGTGATCGGGGGGTGACAGGGGGGTGAAAAGTGTGCCTGCGTGTTCTACTGTAAGTGTAGTGTTGGTGCACTTACTTGGATGTCTTCTCTCCTCGGCGTCGGATCAAAAAGACCGACTCGAGGAGAGATGACATCACTTCCTTTCCCTCTGTTTACATTACAGAGGGAAAGGAAGCATTTTCATTTGCCGGGAGCGATCGGGAGGGGGTGGCCAACAATGGATGGCCTCCCCCTCACCTCTCATCGCCCGCGAACGAGAGCCGACCGCCTATGGCACCGGGGGGGGGGTCCGATCGGACCCCCCACCCGCGGGAGGCAGATCACGTACAGGTACGTGATTCTGCCTGCCCGTGCCATTCTGCCGCCGTATATATGCGTTAGGCGGTCGGCAAGTGGTTAAAGCGCATCAATCTTACACTTAGTATTAACTGTGACACATCACTGATCTCTGCTCCCGATGACAGGGAGCAGAGATCGGTGACACTGTCACTAGGCAGAATGGGGAGATGCTTGTTTACATCAGCATCTCCCCGTTCGTCCTCTCCTTGAGGCGATCGTGGGTATCCCCGCGGTGATCGAGTCCATGGGACCCGCGACCTGACTCACGGAGCTCCCAGCCGGCACGCGCAAGGATAGGACTTACAGGTACATCCATTTGCCCAGCCGTGCCATTCTGCCGACGTACATCAGCGTGCGCCGGTCGGAAAGTGGTTAAATAAGGACGTGTGTTCCAGTGCGTTTTTGGTGCGTTCCAGTGCGTTTTACAGCATTCCAGTGCAGGAAAAATGCAGCATGTTCTACTTTTGTTTCTGGAACTGGAACGCCCTGGAACTGCAAGCACTGGTGTGAACTATGACATTGAAAACCATATAACCTACTTTCCATGCATTTTTGATGCATTAAAAAAACGTTGTTTAGGACATATTCTTTAGGACATAATACATAATCTTACATGCAGCCGCTGACGTCAATGACATTGTCTTGCAGGGTTTTTTTGGGGGGGGGGGGGTTCCCCAGGGTTTACTACGCTTTAATAAAAAAAAAAAAGGGAGCTGTATTTAAACTCTAATGCAATAAACAGCTTCACCAACTAATATACTGGAAGGTGATCCACTACATACATACTGTAGCACAGACATTGCCATCTGGCACAATATAGGTGAGATAATAACAATAGGACAGAGATTGGTCTGTCACAAAGATTTAGATACACACTCAAGAAGCTATGGACAGCTGCAGTTAAACTATTAGAACATAGGGACACTTAACTAATAGTCTCTACTTTTGCTCTGGGTGAAAATGCAGTAGCAGCCCTTGTATGCGTAAGGCACCCTTCACACGGGGCTGTCCGTTTTTGACGGACTCGGTTTTCTCAGCAGGAATCGATTCGTTGATCCCCGCTGAGCCGGCGGATGACAGGTCAGTCTCTCCTCACTGTGCAGAGACGGACCTGTCAGAACTCCTCTCTCCTCTATGGGGGATTGGATGAAAATGGACCGCTTGTCCATTTTCATCTGATCCACGAGACGGATGGAGAATAGGGTTTCCATTAATCTGCATTTATCGGATCAGAGCGGATCAGATGTCATCGGACATGTCACAGCTGACATCCGTTGCTCCATAGAGGTGAATAGGGCATCCGTTCAGGTCCGCCTGAAAAACTGACAGGCGGACCTGAATGGTCCGTATGTGTGAAAGGGGCCTAAGGTCATGTGGCTCAGATCTCTGTCTCTCTCTGCACTACCTCTTTGTGACACAGACACAGAGATAGGAAGGTATGTGCATAAATAATCTCTGTAAACATTAAAGTACCTTATTTTTTAAATAATAAAAAAAAAATAAACATCATACTTACTTGTTCTATGCATTGGTTTTGCACAGAGAAACCCCAGCCCCAATCCTCCTCTTCTGGGGTCCCCACCTAGGAAGCCACTTCCTAGGTGGGGACTCATGGGGCCCGCTCCCAAGCCACACGGTGGCTCAGCCCTGCCCCCCCCTTGATCCCTCGACACTGGATTTGACTGACAATAGCAGGAGCCCAAGGCTCCTGCTGCTCGCACTAAATCCAGTGAGGAGGGAGAGTGAGAGCAATGCCGCTGCTTTTGGGCAGGCATTGGGCTGAGATTTAGCTCAGGTAAGTATTTAGAGGAGCAGGGTGGAGCTGCTAAAAGTTTTTTTACCTTAATGCAGAGAATGCATTAAAGCGGTTGTAAACCGCTGCACTTTTTTTTGGCTTACCTGCAAGTCAAAGGCATAATGTGCTAGTATGCATCACATACTAGCACATTATGTGAAACTTACCTCAAAACAAAGCCCTTCTGTGATGCAATGTCATCACTGGAGACAACGTCCATCTATACCTGGTCTTCCTTCCGGATTTGCGGCTCTGTGATTGGCCAGAGCCGCGATTACATCACTCCCGGTCATGGCACACTGCTCTAAAGAAACGACACGCACGGCTGTTCCTTCAGAGCGCATGTGCGCCAGTAACGTAACTGGCTGCTAGGACAGTAAATATCTCCTAAACATTGCATGTTTAGGAGATCAAGATAGAGAAGTTGCGGGGATTTTTGCGGTGCCAAAAGAAACCAGAGAAAAGTAATTGTTTAAAAAGTATGGCTAATATTTTATTTTAACAAATTCAAGTTTAAAAAGTACAAGAGGAAGTATTCACAATAATAATGGTGATATGGTGGTCACAAAAAGCAGACTCAAACAGAATAGATACTTTGCACACTAGCCCGACATGTTTCGCTGATTGCTTCTTCTTCAATAAATCAACATATAAGTAAATAAATCTAAATTTATGTGAAAAATAATAACAATTAGCTCAAAGGTAGAAAAGGGGGGAAAAAAAAGGGAAACCAACAAGGGGAGAAAAGTAAAAGGAAGGCTGACATTAGTTGGAGTTAAAGAAAGGGCTTGAAACTGAGGCTTTCATTAAATCCAGGAAATACAGTAGCTTTGAGATCATAGATCCAGCGGGCTTCGAGCTGGAGCAGTGTACGGTCAACACTGCCCCCTCTAGAGTTCGAAGGGACATTTTCTAGTGCCAAAAATGTAATGAATTGAGGGTTAAATTCATGATGTATGCCCACATGTTGACTGATGGCCGTATCCATCTTGTTTTTTTTTAATTGGTTTTATATGATCTCTTATTCATTTAAAAAACTGTTGCTTGGTCTTTCCAATGTAGAAGCCACCGCACAGACACTGGGCTAGATAAATAACCCCCGGTGTTTGGCAAGTGACCTACATTGGATAGAATGCCATTTGCCATTGGGAAGTTTAAATTTAGTCTTTCGATCAACAAACTGGCAGATATCACAACCACCACAGGGAAAAGTACCCCAATTAGTCTGGGTTATAGATAAACGAGTGGTATCAAAATGGCTGTGGACTAGGTGATCTTTCAGTGACGGAGCCCGTCTGAAAGTAATCTCAGGAAACTCCCTGATATATTTTTTTGCAATAGGGTCTGCTGACAATAGTGGCCAAAATTTGGTCAGTATTTTCCTAATTTCCATGTGTTTGAATAGCAAGTAATAACTCTTACTGTGTCAGATTTGTCTGCCCGTTTAGTAGAAAAAATCAGAGAATTTCTATTTTTAGCGTTAACACGATTATACGCTTTTTTAAGACAAGCATGGCTGTAGCCTTGAATTCATAATCTGTCATAAAGATCCCTAGCAGTAGTTTGGAAGTCTGAGTCCTTGCTACAATTGTGTTTCAGCCATAGGTACTGGCTGTATGGAATACATTTTACTAAGGAAATGATGTGAGAACTTTGAGCGTGGAGAATAGTATTCCCAGCTGAGGGCTTCCTATATAATGATGAATCAAGTTTACCTTGTGCATCAATAGAAATGACCAAATCCAAAAAGTTTGTTACTCTGACTGCAGTGCATGGTAAATCTCAAATTGAAATCATTGATTTGAAATCAAACGCATGAAATCATTTAGTTCAGACTGGGTCCCAGACCAAAAAATAAGGATATTGTCAATAGAACGGTGCCATGCAATTACTTTATCAAGAAGATGGTTCAGATCCTCTCTTGAAAAAACATCCTTTTCCCACCCCCCACCCCCCCAAGTACAGGTTTGCATACGATGGAGCACACTTAGTCCCCTTCACAACTCCCTGCACCTGGAGGTAGTGGGAAGAGTCAAATTGAAAAACATTATGTTTAAGGATATAGTCAAGCAGTTCAAGCACAAATTTGTTATATTTTACAAAGGAGGGACCCCTTTCATCCAGATGATGTTGTATTACCTCAATTCCCTTGTCATGGGGAATAGCATTGTAGAGACTCTGTACATCGAGGGCCACAAGCCAAGTGTTCGGAGGAAGGGAGATACCTTCGATGCCCTTGACGTAAGAAAAAAGTGAGGTAATGTGAGGATGGAGATAACTGTCTACTAAAGAACTAGCGTTTTCTGTAAGGCTGGAACAGCCTGAAATTATGGGACGTCCTGGAGGCTCAGTAAGAGATTTATGCACCTTGGGTAGTGCGTAAAAGGTGGGGATCTTAGGGTCCCTAACATTCAAAAAGTTCAAAGTATTTTGGTCAATGACACCCTGATCATAAGCCTTTAAAATAATTGTAAGATATTGTGTACAAAAATTTTCAATGACTGTTCTAGAAATGGGTCGATACCAATTAAGATTCATCAGAATATTTTTGCACATGGTTACATATTGTGAAATTCCCATAATAACCAAATTCCGCCTTTATCGGGGGGCTTGATTATTATTTCAGAATTAGATTGAAGGGATTTAATAGCATCTTTTTGTTGTAAGGTCAAATTGGATGACCTTGAAGAAGAGAACTTAAATTCTTCAATTGCTTTGGATGTTTGCTGAATGAACGCCCAAATGTTGGGATTAGTGTTCAGGAGTGGAAAAAGCCTAGATTTCGGCTTGAAGGACTGTGGAGGGGGGAAGGACAAGCCAGCGATCAACAACGGCGGTGGAAAGGCCAAACCGGCGGTGTCCTCGGTGACGTGTCCCTCCTCCCAAAGTTCCATCAAGTCCTCCAAGGCTTGATGTTCTTCAATATTTTCCTGAAAATTGGAACTGAGGTCTGATGGATGTAATTCTAACGGAAGTTTATCAAAAATGATCCTATATAGGAGCCTACGTGCAAATAGATGCAAATCCTTAATGAGTAAAAATTTGTCATTGAGAATCAGGACAAAGTTAGGCCCAATTGTAGAACTTGTGTTTGAGGGTCAGTTAGAACGTAGGAGGACAGATTGACAATAGATAGTTGCTGGTCATTATATATAACATCCGAATGGGTAGATGGTGAATCTATAAAGGGACTGTGTCCTATTCCTTCCCTAAAAAAATAGGTGCTAGTTTGATATCTGCTGGTAAGGGTGTTCCTGAGGAAGAGATAATTACCTCAGCATTGCTTACCTTAGTGGTAGTGTTTGGGTGCATAGGAGAGGCAGTGATCGAAGTGGACGGTGCCATGGAGACAATAGTGTGTGTGGCCGTCACTTGAGGACCACGGATGACATGAGGTGGAGGGTAAGACATTGCTAAGGATCGTGAAAGTGCCTGTTTAGAGTGAGCTGGTTGTGAACGACGAGGTGGAGGGGTGCCTAGTTGATGTGTCAACGATTTGGTAGAAGCCGCCCTGCGAATTGCCCTTGCGTTTTTTGGGCAGTCTGTCCTCTGAGAGGTCACAGTAGATGGTGGACTGACTGGAAGAGAGAGACGAAGAAGAAGATGACAGATTATATACATTTTCATCATTTTTCATATTGCGCTGATTGGTAAATCTAGAAGGTCTAGTGTTGGTATTTGTGTTTTGGGCCTATTTATAGGCAAAGTGATTGATGTGTGCACTCATGTCTCATATAAATTTATTTTCTTTCGTACGGATAATGTCCAAAGTATACCTTTCTATGTGTGTTTTGAGCTCTTGTTCCTTTTTCTTGAATCTGGTACTCGTGACTGAGTCCATAGTCCTCATACCATTTTGAGATGGAATTATCAAGTGATTTTAATTCCTGATCATACTGAGTACAGAGTAAGGACATCATACCGAAAGAACAAGATTGTAAGTTTGTCTCCAATTTAGATTTCAAAGATTCCTCTATCTTTTTCAAATTCTGGAAAATTTGTATTCTGAGTCCCCAAGGAACTATATTGTTATCTGTATATTTTTGAAAATACCTCTTATGCCAAAATATTCTTACTTTACGTTCTAGGAGGCGTTGTAGTCTGAGAAAAGCCTGATCCAAATCCTTTTCAGAAATCTCCCCTGAATGTTGGGACTGCTGGATTTTGTCCATAAGGCCTTCCCAGGCCTCCCCACTGAAGGTGGCCATGTTGAAAACAATAGAAAAAAGGGGGATATAATAAAGGAAAAAAAGAAAAGATACACTGGAATGGAGAGTTAGAAAAATGGAGTATCGTTAAGAAATACCAAAGAGCCAAACAACAAAAAATCTTAAATATTCATTTATCAAAGAAAATTAAATCAAAAACAAGGTTTCTATTTATTTAATTGTTTTATATGGTTGTTGTGTTAACCATAAACAGACCAGAAAAGAGGTGTACTTAAACAAAAGACAAAGAGTTGGTCTGATTAGTGGTGAAACACCCAATCATAAGGCACCTCATCCCAAATATAAGTAGACCAAGATAGAGAACTTGCGGGGATTTTTGCGGTGCCAAAAGAAACCAGAGAAAAGTAATTGTTTAAAAAGTATAGCTAATATTTTATTTTAACAAATTCAAGGTTAAAAAGTACAAGAGGAAGTATTCACAATAATAATGGTGATATGGTGGTCACAAAAAAGCAGGTTCAAGCAGAATAGATACATTTCACACTAGCCCGACATTTTTCACTGATTGCTTCTTCAGGGGATTTGCGAATGAAGACACAAGTAGCGTGAAAGACTAAACAATTATGAAGACAAAAAATTATAATGAATAACCAAAGAATAAACAAATTGTCAATATGTAATATATATAAACAAATATTTCCAGATGAGAGCATAGTGTTAAATCAGACACCACTGACTAAGTCGCTTTACCCTGCAACAGCTTTTCTTTTTTTTTTTTTTTTTTTTCTTTTTTTTTTTTTTAGACTTTTTCCTTTTTTTTCCTTAAAAACGCATCTTCCTTAATAATGTAATTTTGTTGTTTTATAGTCCTCGCCTTTCTGTCCTCTGTGACTGCACATTGATCAGTTCCCGTGGGGGGGCCTATGGGAGTGTGGACTTTTTCGGTTGTTTTGGTGGGAAGCTGTTGCAGGGTAAGCGACTTAGTCGGTGGTGTCTGATTTAACACTATGCTCTCATCTGGAAATATTTGTTTATATATATTACATATTGACAATTTGTTTATTCTCGCGCCAGTTTCAGTACAATTACTGATACCTGTGCCTGATAGGTAGTTTTTTAATACTGTGTTCATTACTTTATCATATTTGAATGTGTTTTACATCATTGATTGCTAAGACGAAGGCCTCTTACATCCTAGCAACCAAGGATGCAGGTCACACTGAGCTCAGTGGGCAGTGCCTGATGGGGATTTTAAGAGGCTAGTTCCCCATCAGGTCCCCTCGGCCTGTGATTGACAGTGGATGGCAAGTTCCAAAGCCGCTATTGGACTCAGCAGGTGGCAGTTTGTGGACTATCGATCACAAGCAGGACAGACCTAATGGGTTACTAGTCTTTTAGCATTCCCCACCAGGCTCCGCCCTCAAAACAATCCATGGCTGCTGTGCCTGTTGGGTGGGCGGAAACTGAAGGGGAACAGAGAAAAAGTTTGTCATCAGGTCCGCCTTGCCTATGACAGTACACAGGAGTGGAAAGGTTCAAAAGCTGCTATTGGACTGAATAGCAGCAATGAAATGCCTACTTCTGTTAATCCAAGTAAAGTGCTCCTGATGGGTAACTACTGTCTGTTCCCCATCAGGTTCCACCTGCTCCTAATACTTTTTTTATCCCTTTTACTGTTTTACCTATTACCTATTTTAGCACTTAGTGGCTGTGGCAGTGGAAGAGCTTGAGGGCCCATTCACATCTGTGCATTGTAATATGTGACCCAAAAAGACAAAAATGAATGTGCCTGCTCAGTTAGAGGGGTTAAGTTCAGCTAGACCACTATCCTAGCTCCAAGCTGTAGCAATGTCAAAGGAAAAGATCCATAAGCTGCACATTATGAAGCAGATCCATGTGCATGGAGTGTGATGAATGGCAGCCTCAGCTCAGACTGCAGCCAGGTCATGAAGTGGGGTAAATCTACTGGAGGTTAAATAGTTAATCTATCCCCATGATTAAGCTTCAAGGTGAAATACATTGTGGCCTGCCTGGAGTCTGGACTGAGGCTGCCATTTCACATTGTGCACATTTGTCTGCTTCATGATCTGAAGCTTATGGATCTTTTCATTTGATGTTGTAACATGCATGTCATTTTTAATGCATTGCATTAAATACAGTGCAACACATAATGCTTTATGTATGTGTTTTCCCCCTGGTCACTTAGGAAAAATTGACTTATAATTCAAAAAGTGCACTTAACCACTTCAGCCCCGGAAGGATTTACCCCCTTCCTGACCAGAGCACTTTTTACAATTTGGCACTGCGACGCTTTAACTGCTAATTGCGCGGTCATGCAATGCTGTAACCAAACGAAATTTGCGTCCTTTTCTTCCCACAAATAGAGCTTTCTTTTGATGGTATTTGATCACCTCTGCCGTTTTTATTTTTTGCGCTATACACGGAAAAAGACCGAAAATTTTGAAAAAAAATGATATTTTCTACTTTTTGTTCTAAAAAAAAATCCAATAAACTCAATTTTAGTCATACATTTAGGCCAAAATGTATTTGGCCACATGTCTTTGGTAAAAAAAAATGTCAATAAGTGTATATTTATTGGTTTGCGCAAAAGTTATAGCGCCTACAAACTAGGGTACATTTTCTGGAATTTACACAGCCTTTAATTTATGACTGCCTATGTCGTTTCTTGAGGTGCTAAAATGGCAGGGCAGTACAAAACCCCCACAAATGACCCCATTTTGGAAAGTAGACACCCCAAGGAAATTGCTGAGAGGCATTTTGAGCCCATTGAATATTCATTTTTTTGTCCCAAGTGATTGAATAATGACAAAAAAAAAAAAAAATTACAAAAAGTTGTCACTAAATGATATATTGCTCACACAGGCCATGGGCATATGTGGAATTGCACCCCAAAATACATTTAGCTGCTTCTCCTGAGTATGGGGATACCACATGTGTGGGACTTTTTGGGAGCCTAGCCGCATACGGGGCCCCGAAAACCAATCACTGCCTTCAGGATTTCTAAGGGCGTACATTTTTGATTTTACTCCTCACTACCTATCACAGTTTTGAAGCCATAAAATGCCCAGATGGCACAAACCCCCCCCCAAATGACCCCATTTTGGGAAGTAGACACCCCAAGCTATTTGCTGAGAGGCATGTTGAGTCCATGGAATATTTTATATTTTGACACAAGTTGCGGGAAAGTGACAATTTATGGTTTTATTTTTTTTTTTTTTGCACAAAGTTGTCACTAAATGATATATTGCTCACACAGGTCATGGGCATATGTGGAATTGGCACCCCAAAATACATTCTGCTGCTTCTCTTGAGTACGGGGATACCACATGTGTGGGACTTTTTAGGAGCCTAGCCGCGTACGGGACCCCGAAAACCAATCACCGCCTTCAGGATTTCTAAGGGTGTACATTTTTGATTTCACTCTTCACTGCCTATCACAGTTTCGGAGGTCATGGAATGCCCAGGTGGCACAAACCCCCCCAAATGACCCCATTTTGGAAAGTAGACACCCCAAGCTATTTGCTGAGAGGCATGGTGAGTATTTTGCAGCTCTCATTTGTTTTTGAAAATGAAGAAAGACAAAAATAAAAAATTTTTTTTTCTTTTTTTAATTTTCAAAACTTGTGACAAAATTGAGGTCTGCAAAATACTCACTATGCCGCTCAGCAAATAGCTTTGGGTGTCTACTTTCCAAAATGGGGTCATTTGGGGGGTTTTGTGCCACCTGGGCATTCCATGGCCTCCGAGACTGTGATAGACAGTGAAGAGTGAAATCAAAAATTTACGCCCTTAGAAAGCCTGAAGGCGGTGCTTGGTTTTCGGGGGTCCCATACGCGGCTAGGCTCCCAAAAAGTCTCACACATGTGGTATCCCCGTACTCAGGAGAAGCAACAGAATGTATTTTGGGGTGTAATTTCACATATTCCCATGGCATGTTTGAGCAATATATCATTTAGTGACAACTTTGTGCAAAAAAAAAAAAAAAAAAAAAAAAATTTGTCTCTTTCCCGCAACTTGTGTCACAATATAAAATATTCCATGGACTCGACATGCCTCTCAGCAAATAGCTTGGGTGTCTACTTTCCAAAATGGGGTCATTGGGGGGGGGGTTGAACTGTCCTGGCATTTTATGCACAACATTTAGAAGCTTATGTCACACATCACCCACTCTTCTAACCACTTGAAGACAAAGCCCTTTCTGACACTTTTGATTACATGAAAAAATTATTTTTTTTGCAAGAAATTACTTTGAACCCCCACACATTATATATATTTTAAAGCAAATGCCCTACAGATTAAAATGGTGGGTGTTTAGTTTTTTTTTTTTTTCACACAGTATTTGCGCAGCGATTTTTCAAACGCATTTTTTGGGGAAAAAACACACTTTTTTACATTTTAATGCACTAAAACACACTATATTGCCCAAATGTTTGATGAAATAAAAAAGATGATCTTAGGCCGAGTACATGGATACCAACATGACATGCTTTACAATTGCGCACAAACGTGCAGTGGCACCAAAATAAATACATTTTTAAAAGCCTTTAAAAGCCTTTACAGGTTACCACTTTAGATTTACAGAGGAGGTCTACTGCTAAAATTACTGCCCTCGATCTGACCGTCGCGGTGATACCTCACATGCATGGTGCAATTGCTGTTTACATTTGACGCCAGACCGACGCCTTGAGTTCGCCTTAGCGCGAGAGCAGGGGGGACAGGGGTGCTTTTTTTTTTTTTTTTTTTTTTTTTTTTTTTCTTTATTATTTTTTTGCTTTTTTATCTTATTTTAAAACTGTTCCTTTCATTTTTTTTTTTTTTTTAATCATTTTTATTGTTATCTCAGGGAATGTAAATATCCCCTATGATAGCAATAGGTAGTGACAGGTACTCTTTTTTGAAAAAATTGGGGTTTCTCCTCTGCCCTCAAAGCATCTGACCACACCAAGATCGGTGTGATAAAATGCTTCCCAATTTCCCAATGGCGCTATTTACATCCGGCGAAATCTAAGTCATAAAATGCTCGTAGCTTCCGGTTTCTTAGGCCATAGAGATGTTTGGAGCCACTCTGGTCTCTGATCAGCTCTATGGTCAGCTGGCTGAATCACCGGCTGCATTCTCAGGTTCCCTGTTGAGACAGGAGAGCCAGAGAAAAACACGGAAGACGGTGGGGGGGGGGGGGGCATTCTCTCCCACTGCTTGTAAAAGCAGTCTAGAGGCTAATTAGCCGCTAGGATTGCTTTTACATGAAAGCCGACCGCTGGCTGAAAAGAATGATACCTAGATGATACCTAAACCTGCAAGCATCATTCTGGTATAACCACTCAAAGTCGTGAATGCTGTACCTGAAGACAAAAAAATGGTTAACAATAAAGCACAATAAACGGTAAAGTATAAAAATTGCATACCTGAAAAGCAAACATGATAAAACATAATAACAATAAAACATTGCAGAATAGAATACAGTCAAAAAAGAGCAGAAGAAATAGAGAGAGAGAGAATAGAGAGAGAACAATAAAACGACAACTAATAATTTTTTATTTTATATTTTTGTTTGTGGTTTTTTTTTTTTTTACACTTTTTTTGTAATTGTAACTTTTATAACTGTAACCGGTTCCAGGTTCGGGTCTCTCAAAATGCGATGGCATCTTGGGAGACCCTGTGAAAGTGTGCCTAGTCTGTGCAATGCTGTACCCTACGCTAATACTCAACTAGTGAATGGTAGCGTTCAAAACATTCACCAATGCAAAGACCAGGATTGTCAGGACAGGAGGGACAATAATAGCGGGTGTCACGCCTATATCCGCGTTTGCTGCAGACACAACATCTTTTTTGGGGGGGTTCGTTGGGTAGGGGTACTCGGGAGGACATAAAAATGCCTCTAATGCAGCCGACTGCATTTGGTTGGGGATGTGAATGGGGGAAGTACGGGCGCTGCAGAAGTGGTGGGTTCCCAATTAGGATTGGCGAATGCAGCAGAAGGGCATTATGGGCACGACGGGCCTGTGTTTGTCTTCTTGTGGCAGCGGGACACTATTTGTGCTTGCCACCTCACCAGCTTGAACTGCACTTATGGGACTCGCCACGTCACCAAGTGTTACTGCAGTGCTGGTTTGACTACGACCGGGGTGTACTAGGCCGCTGGCGCTTGCCAGTTCACCAAAACGCTACCAAATAAACTGTTAACGATCGCAGGGATCAGGCCTGACTCTGCGAACGCTGCAGTTATGCGTTTAGTGTTTTGTAAGTGACAGTGATCGATCGATACTGCACTTGGGTGGGCTGGGCTGGGCCGGGCGGAGGGGCAAAACGCAGGTGCTAGCAGGTATCTGGGCTGATCCCACTAACACTGCGTTTTTGGGAACCCTAAACTGCTGGGGACGCTAGTATAGATCTGATCGGATCAGATATTGAGCAGTTCAGATACTATACCACTAAGGGAGGTGTACGGTGCGGTGCGTGGGTGTTAGCGCTACTGGCACTAACCTGACGCTGCCTGGGGCTGGTGCTTGCCAGTTCACCAAACGCTACCAAAAAACTGTTAGCGATTGCAGGGATCAGGCCTGACTCTGCGAACGCTGCAGTTATGCGTTTAGTGTTTTGTAAGTGACAGTGATCGATCGATACTGCACTTGGGTGGGCTGGGCTGGGCCGGGCGGAGGGGCAAAACGCAGGTGCTAGCAGGTATCTGGGCTGATCCCGCTAACTGCGTTTTGGGAATCCTAAACTGCTGGGACGCTAGTATAGATCTGATCGGATCAGATATTGATGCGTTCAGATACTATACCACTAAGGGAGGTGTACGGTGCGTGGGTGTTAGCGCTACTGGCACTAACCTGACGCTGCCTGGGGCTGGTGCTTGCCATTTCACCAAAACGCTACCAAAAAACTGTTAGCGATCGCAGGGATCAGGCCTGACTCTGCGAACGCTTGCCAGTTATGCGTTTAGTGTTTTGTAAGTGACAGTGATCGATCGATACTGCACTTGGGTGGGCTGGGCCGAGCCGGGCGGAGGGGCAAAATGCAGGTGCTAGCAGGTATCTGGGCTGATCCCGCTAACACTGCGTTTTTGGGAACCCTAAACTGCTGGGGACGCTAGTATAGATCTGATCGGATCAGATATTGATCCGTTCAGATACTATACCACTAAGGGAGGCGTATGCTGCGTGCGTGGGTGTTAGCGGTACTGGCGCTAATCTGACGCTGCCTGGGGCGACGCATATCACCGCTGGGCGATCAGGGGGCTAAATCTTTATTCGGTAATAAACGGCGGGTGCCCTGACACTATAAAAAATAAACAAACTAACCAGCGTCACCCGTAACGGTTATACAGTGATCAGTGGTGGGACAGGGTTAACTAGGGGGCAATCAAGGGGTTAAAACATTTATTCGGTAGTATATGGGGGTCCCTGTCGCTATAAAACGCTGACGGCGAACCTAAATATTTACCTCACTAACTAGCGTCACCAGCGACACTAATACAGCGATCAGAAAAATGATCGCTTAGCGACACTGGTGACAGGGGGTGATCAAGGGGTTAAAACTTTATTAGGGGAAGGGTTAGGGGGGTATCCTAGACCTAAAGGGGGCCTAACACTCACTGCCCTAACACTGTAACTGTCACAAACTGACACCAATACAGTAATCAGAAAAAAAAAAAAAAAAAACAGCTTGGTGTCAGTTTGTGACGGGGGGGGGGGGGGGGGAATCGGGGGGCGATCGGGGGGGGATCGGGGTGTTTTGTGTGCCTGGCATGTTCTACTGTGTGTGTGTTGGTGCACTCACATTGCAGTCTTCTCCTCCTCGGCCCGGAACGAAAATACCGAGCCGAGGAGAGATGACATCATTTCTCTGCCTCTGTGTACAATACAGAGGCAGGGAAATGATCCCATTGGCTGGGAGCGATCGCGAGGGGGGGGCCACGAATGGATGGCCTCCCCCTCACCACCGATCGCCGTGGGAGATTTGCCGACCGCCGCAGGCACCGGGGGGGGGTCTGATCGGACCCCCCACCCGCGGGCAGGCAAGGACGTACCTGTAAGTCCTTTTGCCTGCCCGTGCCATTCTGCCGACGTATATAGTCGTGCGGCGGTCGGCAAGTGGTTAAAAAAAAAGCGCAGTACGTTTTTGGTATGCTTGAGTACCTATGATAAAAATTACAGACCTCTACATGCTTTGTAAGTAGGAAAACCTGCAAAATCGGCAGTGTATCAAATATTTGTTCTCCCCACTGTATATATACACGGCCGGTGATTCTGCACGTCCGGGTCTGGGGCGAGCCTCTGGTGGATGCAATGTCCGCCAGGACCCGCCGATTGTTCCAGAGAAAGACAGAACGCGGTCTGCCTATATAACAAGGCAGATCGCCATTCTGTGAGAAAGGGAGGTAGTGATCCTGTGTTTCTGCTAAGCAGGAACACGGATCTCTGCCTTCCCACAGTACAAGCACCTCCCCCACAGTTAGTAAGCACTCTAGGAACACATTTAACCCTTTAATCGTTCCTGATATTAACCTCTTTACTGCCAGCGTTATTAGTACAGAGTGTCTCTTAGTGCCCAATCCGCTGCAACGTTGCAGTCCCGCTATAAGTCACTGATCGCCACCATTACTAGTAAAAAAAAAAAATTCCATAAATATATCCCATAGTTTGCAGACTCTATAACTTTTGTGCAACTAATCATATACACTTGTTGAGATTTTTTTTTTTTTACCAAAAACATGTAGCAGAATACATATTGGCCTAAATTGATGAAGAAATTCGATTTTTTTCATTTTTTTTTAATTAGACATGTTTTATAGCAGAAAGTAACAAATATTGTTTTTATTTTTTTTTTAATTGTTTGTCATTTTTTGTTTATAGTGCTAAAAATAAAAACGACAGAGGTGATTAATATACCATCAAAAGAAAGCTCTATGTGTGGGAAAAAAAGACATAACTTTTATTTAGGTACAGTTTTGCATGACCGTGTCCACTAGTTTTAGCTGCGCTTTACCGCTGGTATAGGGGCACTTTTTGGCCACTAGCAGAGCTCTTTAACCTCACTAGTGGCTGAGGAAACCGTTAAAACTGCCTGAAAAAGCGCCACTGCCGAATCGCTTTGCAGGCGCTTTGCAGCGGTTGCCCATTGATTTCAATGGTTTAGGGAGCGATGTATACACCGCTCCCGCGTTGCCCCAAAGACGCTGCTTGCAGACTTTTTTCTCGGTCCCGCAAACGCACCACCCCGTGTGAAAGCACTCAGGCTTTCACACTGGGGAGCTTGAGAGGCGCTTTACAAGCGCTATTTTTAGCGCTAACACGCATAAAAAACGCCTTTAGTGTGAAAGGGGTCTTAA